>NC_052624.1:70923314-71226344 GCF_016161935.1 Mauremys reevesii | reverse complement strand
TAGTGTCTATGGCCCATTTTCATTCCTTGCTCTCCTACACTAAGAATGCCAGCAACATGCAAATTATAGTTATAGATTTTGTGATGTGGACAAATAATGATTCTTTAACGAACAGGAACCAAACTCAGATGTTCTAAGCTATAAAGTTTTTCAGAATATATCCTTCACAGCTGATGTTTGCAAAATTAATGTCAGACTGACTCAAGTTAGGAGACTGGCATATCTAGCCACTCACACCCTTGACACACACAGACAGAATAATATAGTGGTACACAATGAGTGTGGCACACCTTCTTATGAACAGCAAGTTGGTGTACTCTTGTATCCAACTGAAACTGTTTAAAAAAGAAAAAAAATATATACCAAATCAAAATTTTTAAATTTGGTGATGAATGGCCCAGTAAAACAAGAGGCAATTGGGAACTTTTGGATTGAGCCTCAACTGCATCTTGAGTCTTTTTGAAACTATTCTCTCTTTAAGCATCACACCTTTAAATGGCTTCCTGGCATGATTTTGGTACTTTTTGTATGTTGATTTATCAGGAAAAATGTTTTTTATACTTTTTTCATATTAGAAATTCAATGTCTAACCTAGGCTGGAAGATTGACGGGCGCACTATAAAATGGTGACATGACAAGCGTGAAAGTTGAGCAACTGAAGGGATTATTGTCATCTTGTTTGGAATTTTTTTTTTGCTTAAATCCTATTTATTTTCAAGGACTATTTAAAATTTTAAATAAAAGGTAGCCATTGTTAAAGATTAACACCCTCGCCCTTTCAATTAATTAATATGTTGGCAGTCACAGTGAACATCCACAAAATCTCCCAGAGGTTTTCAAGCAACACCAGAGAAGAGCAGGATTGAAATTCCTATTTCTAAACTTAAAACCTCTTTCAGGACTTTGTAATACGTCATAAAGTAAAATACAACACAAGCAGTATAATTTTAAAAATCCTTTGCAAATCTTCTATAACAGGATTTGGACCCAAAAACTTATGAACCAAAGTCAGCACCTGTGTCATTATAGGCTACATTTTTTGCTTAATATCAAAGAAAAATTCAAGGGATAAACTATCGAGAAGGTATACCCAAGTCCATCAATACAACAGACACATTGACTCTAACAATTAAAAATTTATTTCAAGTGTGTTGGAAGGGTAACAGGGCTGAACAAGGTATGTGCCTTAGTTCACACTAGCCTTTCTCTGCAGATGATATTTTCTGAAAATCAGACCCAATTTACTACGTTGTCACAGAGTGCACCACTCACTGCTGGTCTGGCACCTCCTTCTGATCACTTTGGTGATTAGCCCTCAAGGCAGACTCCTCCTTCCATGGTTTGCATGCCATGACAATGTGGTGGGGAATGCAGGCACTCAGTCGCCTGAGATACAAGTGGAGGGTGAAAGACTGGGCATGTGATTACCCTGGATAGAAGGTGAGTCTAAGAAACTGTAAAGGACTTTATCAGCCAGTCATCCCAGATACCAGGGAGAGTGAAGAGACTTAAGTAGTAGAAAAGGCAAGGGACAATGGAGCCGCCACATGCAGAAGCCTTTTCAGCAGAAGGCAAGTGTACTTTCCCAAGCTGGAACCCAGAGTTGCCACTCCCATCCCAGGGGGCCGACAACTAATGGGGATTCAGGCACTTATTAGTCAGGTCTTAGAGATCCAACAGAGACAATGGGAAATGCAATTATACCTGCAGGATTATTTGGCAATGTTGGCCAAACTGCAACAGGGTTTGCTTAGGATCCTCCAGGCACAGATTGGCAGAAGCTACGGAGAAGCCAGGGAGCACAGAACTAACTGAATAAGGCTCAGCTGGGCAGGAACAGGCAGTGCCTGTAAAGCCAGGTAGCAGGTAACAGAATGGGGCGGCTGCTGCTGCTGCTGCTGCTGCTGGGAAGGAGCTGTCACTTCCTGGAAAGAGGGAGAAGTATTGGAAGGCTGCAGAGGCATGTATGCTACAGTCACTCCCTGGGAAGGAGGAGGAGAGTTTGGAGCTGTATGCCCAGAGAAAAGAGGGAAACCAGAGTGGTAGAAAACAGACTAGGGAAGGAGCAGAGGGCAGGAGACTAGTGAGGGCAGAGAGAGGAAAACTAGAACTGCTGGGTTCAGGGTCCCTGGACTCAGGGGCGGCTCTAGGCACCAGCGGGCCAAGCGCCCGCTTGGGGCGGCATCCTGGGGAGGGCGTCATTTGGCGGGTCCCGTCTTCCCGCGGCTCCGGTTGAGCTCCCGCAGGCATGACTGCGGCAGGTCCGCTGTCCCGGGCTCGGTGGACCTGCCGCAGGCATGCCGGCGAGCTCCACCGAGCCAAATGACGCCCTCCCCAGGATGCCGGAGCCGCGGGAAGACGGGACCCGCCGCGGGACTGGGGAAGGGCGGCGCAGCGCTCCGCGCTGCTTGGGGCAGCCTACTTTGTAGAGCCGCCCCTGCCTGGACTGGAACCCCGAGTAGAGGGTGGGGCCGGGTTCCCCTACCAGCCACCGAAGGCATGAGATAGAGCGGTGGGGCAGTGAAAGGGAAAACTGCCTGAGACTGCTAATATGGAGAGAGCGACTTTGAAAGACTTTGGTACCCTGGAAGGAAGAATGCCGAGTTGATCTAGCTGGAGGGCTGAGTCACGAAGGAGATGCTGCAGGTCCTGGAGTGAGAGAGGAGCTGCAGACCAGGGACAGAGTCAGAGCGACGGCATGCAAACCATGGAAGGGGGCACCAATCTCGAGAGCTAATCCCCAGAGTGACCAGGAGGAGGTGCCAGCGCAGCGGAGAGTGGTGCAACCCATGACAAACATGCACAGCTTTTTCAAAATATTTCCCCCCTTGACTTTTAACTCTGGATCTTTACATTGATAGCAAACATATTTACAAATGATTATTATATCTCATGCTAAAGTGAACAAGTGTGCACAGAAGCACAAAAGGGAAATAAAGTGTGGATGACTGAAGACAGCATGGTTATATATCATCCACATTTGCTTGTGAAGCTAAGCTACTGTTTAGATAACCATGGCAGCATTAAGTTTTTCCTAACATGGCAGGATTCACCGTGTAGGTTAGAAAAGTTTAGTAATCATACAGAAGAAACATAAAGTAATACATTTCCCCACCCCAGGTGTAGCACCAGAGGACACTGCCACTCTCATACCTCTTTGAGGAACAATTCCTTCACTGCCATCTCCTTGCTGCTGCGGGGGGATGGGAGAAGCAGTAGCCAAGCAGTGCATGCCTACTCCTGTGAGCCTGCGCTCTTGGTTGGAGCCAGAGAGTTGTAAGGGGGCCTCTTAGTTCCTTGCACAGGTGGATAGGCCAAATAACAGTCTAGTCCAAGTTCCTTTTTTCTCAGAAGGTTCTTTTTGGTCTCACATAGCCCGAAGCTTTCATGAGCTGATTCAGCTCCCACTCAAGTCAATAGACTTCCAACAACTTCACTGGCAGGTGGATTAGGCCATTACTAATCCCTTGAAATCCTGCATCATGGAAGACTGGTTGACAATGTCACTCACTAGTGCCAGTACTCACTTCTCCACCCATGATAGGCTCAGCATGCTCTTTCTGCAGTTGTCCTAGCCCCTACCATCCTGGCTTGGGAATCCCCCAAACCAGGAATCAAATCCAAGTTTCTTGCCTACCACTGTAGAAAATTACTACCAGGCTGTTGGGCCACTCAGTTAAAGGAAATGTATAGCAGCTCAATGCCAAGAAACAGCATCCAATCTTCCAAGAAGTATGTGAAAGCACACATACACTTTTCTTCAACAGCTGTGCTATTTTGCAAGAGAGGTTTCTTTCACTGACACCAAGAACCAATCATTGTAGACTCTGTTTAAATCACAGTTATCTCCTCAGAGCTGTCCCATGTGTTTCCTTGGAGGCTAGCTGTAGTTTTGTTGCTTTTTAATTAACTGTACACACGAGAACTAGATTCTACACATATCTAGTTAGCAGCTTTCAATGTCTCCCAGTCATGAACAGTCTCATAGTTATACTTTAAAGGAAGAATAGCTTTCTTCTGTTATAAATAGAGGTCACCACAAATTGCAGAGGACCTAAATATTTTATGATTTTCTTATGGAATAATCAAGGACTCAGTATTTCACTACGACAAACTTAGCTGGAAAAAGTTACACTAAAATTCATGCATTTCATTTTCAACTTATTAGGAACCTATTAACAACAAAACCATTTTAATCCATTCATGATGCAATTAGTATTAAGATTTACAGTATGGGATGTCTGTCAAAGTTGGCAGGCATCAATATTCTTATGTTTTAAAATTTTAACTATGTTTGAAGTGAATTTAGTGCTGAGGAACGGTTCAGGGCTGAGAGGATTGGAAAGGGAAGCAGAACGCATGCAGAACGCATTCACAGAATGCATGCAGCAGAGGCATCACCAACGTGATTTGCTTTCTGGTAGCACCCAAAGTATGCTAGGACTTTCCAAATATACAGCAAGGCAAGTCCCTGCCCCACAGAGTTCACATGAGAAGACAACAAGCACTGTGGGAAATGTGAAGATAGAGGGATCAAACATGCAATCAGACACTTTCTGTAACAGTATCAACAAGATGGCCCTCTTCCATTGGTGTGTAGCAGACAATAGGATCCAGAAGTGAGAAACCCCAGCTGTACCCCATGTGTTTCCAGGCACAGCTCCTTTCCTATCCTGGCAGCAAGGAGGAGGGTGCCAGCACCACTGGGGCATAAATTGTTGATGGCAGCAGCAGATGGAAAGAGAGGAACTCGTATCTGGGAGCTAATTAGGCCCAGCTGATCCTCATGAGAGGCTGGATTACACCCATGGCAGGGAAAGATGGGTGTTTTGCTGATCAAAAGACAGGGCTAGAAGCGGTGGGGAAATAAGAGCTACCTCATTTCCTGTGTACTGTTCTGCTGGTAGTTTATTGCTAACTGTATGACAAGAATGCAGCCAGAGACCTTGTTGCCAGATTTGTACTTTGATTAAATTAGACCTAGGAAATAATAATAAAAAAACCCCGCATCTCAGAGAGGATTCTTCCAGTGAACTCTCTTGCTAGCTGCTCCAGCCCTGGCCCTCCCACAACTAGCTTGTCCCTAATAAGATTTTTACAAAAAGCATTCTGGCTCATAAGTTAGACTTAACAGGGTTATATTATCCTGCCTCTCTTCTTCACCTGCTTTTCTCCTTAAAAATTAATACTTCCTCGTTTCACATTTAATTTTGCCACCTTCTTGTCATCAAGGGATCTCTCATTGCTGTGGGATGTGATATTTCAAAAAGACATTGGCCCTGCCAATTCTTTATTCAACTCCCGTAGAATCATAGAGTGTATCCTATCCAATGTGGGCGATTTGTTAACGTCCAATTTATCCATCGCTCTCTGCATCTCTGCACTTTTATTGTGATGAATGGCTATTGTTTGCCTGCTGTTGTTTTTCTCCTTAGAAAGGAAATTTGTTTTGAACACGCCAACAAACTGTTGCACTTGTTCAATTCCTCTGGAGTTGTAGTGTCCTCTTTTAGCTGAATTCCAGATTTACCACTTACGGCATCTATTTTTTCCATATCTTCCTTCCCTATCCAATAATGTTGCTCCTACTAGTTCTTGCCAACACTTTCCATTCTGGGCTCGCATTTTGCATCCCCAATTATTTTCTTGCATGATTTTACTAAGGGCAAGTCCATACTCACCGCGCGGGTCGACGCGGTGGGTTCGACTTCACGGAGTTCGAACTATCGCGTCTGATCTAGACGCGATAGTTCGAACTCCGGAAGCGCCGCGGTCGACTCCGGTACTCCACCACTGCAAACGGCGGTGGTGGAGTTGACGGGGGAGCCGCGGAGTTCGACCCTGCCGCGTCTGGACGGGTGAGTAGTTCGAATTAGGGTACTTCGAATTCAGCTACGCTATTCCCGTAGCTGAATTTGTGTACCCTAATTCGAACCCCCTTTTTAGTGTGGACCAGGCCTAACTTGCCCACAGTAATTAACTCACTAGAGTGAGAAAAAGTATAATATAATGCTGACTTTTTTTCTGCCATACCTTACTCTTGGAATCACTGTAGATTTGTTGGAGGGGACTGATGCAAAGTATCTGTCCCCCCAGATCAATGCAGGTCCACTCCTTCCAGCCCAGACTCTAAATCTCATGCTGTACCAAATAGGGGTCTTCTGTGAGATCAGAAAGGGGGAAGATGGTGATGCTGGATCTGGCATGACCAGCTACCCTTCTGCACCTGATCTGGGTCCCATTCACTTCCACTCATGACAGTGCTGGGGACAATCAAAACCTTAAGACCCTTAACTCACCTTAAGTAATATTTATTCACCTGAGTAGTTCCACTGTGGATAGGAGGCTGGATTAAGAGAGAGGAGAGCTAAGGAGTGATTCTCTGCTGCCCTGTACCTTGTGTAGTTGCTTACACAAGTCCAAATTGAGTATAAATTATTACCAGGTCAGAATAGTAGCATTTTACTCCTGCTTTGCAGAGGTGTAAATGACTACATAAGGCACAATGCAGTGGAAAATAAGGCTGCCAAATTCTATTCCTGGATCTGCAACTGATTTGCTTGTGACTTAGGCAAGTCACTTAACCTCTCTACGCCTCAGTTTATCTATCTGTAAAATGGAGATAAAGTTTATCCCATTTTGAAGAACATTTTGAGATCTATGAGTGAAAAGCCCTAGATAAGTGCTGCTATTATTTTTTTGAATGTCATTACTTTTCCCAGTGATCTTCTGGAGAGTGGTGGGGAAGATGTATAGTTCATAGTGAACAACTATTTGATTTGAACTGACATTCAGAAAAGGGATATTTATGACCTCCCAAGTTAATTACATAATCCCAGTTCAATTTTGTATACAAAAAAGAAACATTCTGTGAAAAATGATGTAGCATTCTGAGAAGCCTATTTTTATCTACCTGACATGCTTCCTACATCTCATGGTGAATTACAGTAATAGGTAATAATAGGAATCTTGCTTGACCCATTTGTTGATATAATATATTGCTACTCTGTTGTCCAGCATTACTCTGACAGAATGGTCCTGTACAGTGTGAAGGATGTGTTGAGAAGCAAACTGAGCTGCTCTCAGCTCCAAGATGTTGATGTGCATCTCTTGTGCAGACCACTTGCCCTTGGCTGCCCTTGAAAGTGAGTGTCCCACCCCAAAGATAATTTTTTTGTTGTGAGGATCTTTGAGGGTGGGCGATGTGAGAATGGGGTTCCCACACAGAACCACCCTTCAGTGAGTCCTTCCACCACCTGAGAGAGACCAGAACATTCTGAGGTACTGTGATGCATTTGGAGAGACTGTGTCTATTTGGGGTGTAAACAGTCCTCAATCACATCTGAAGGCACTTGAGGTGAAGTCTTGCATGAGTTGTAGGCAGGTCCTTGCAGTTGTTTGCAGGCTGCACTGTACTGTCCAGATTAGACTGTATGCAATGTAACTGTAGCCGTGTCAGTCCCAGGATATTAGAGAGACAAGGTGGAGGTAATACATTTTATTGGCCAAACTTCTGTTGGTGAAAGAGACAAGCTTTCGAGCCACACAGAGAATCTGTCCTTTGCGAGGTAGGTTCTGGCAGTTGGGAGTCCAGAGTGGTTCAATTAAATCTATTCTTTGTACTAAGGTCAATGAAGACTTCTTTAAATTGATGCAAAGGAACTGGAATAAGGCTGGAGCCTTGGAGGTTACAAACTGGATGTCCAGAGCTGATTGACTTTGGAGGAGCCAAATCATCCAGGTATGGGATTACTGCTATGTCCCACTGACATAAATGAGCTACCGCTCCTGAGAGAAGTTTTGTAAAGTCCCTCAGGGCTGTGGAAAGCCCAAAAGGAAGGACTCTGTACTGGTAGTGTTCTGAGGCAATTATGAAACGTAAGAAGTATTTGTGGGATGGGTGGATAGCTGCATGAAAGCAGGTGTCCTGAAGGTTGAGGGCAGCAAACCAGTCTCCAAGAACTAGGGATGGGATTATAGCGACTAATATCACCACCCTGAACTACTGTGAAAGATTACAGGTATTCAGGTTTCCATTTTCTTCCTTGTTGGGTCAATCGCCATCCTCTGCCCCTCTTGAGTACTAGGAAATAGTTGGAATAGAACCTTCCTCCAATGAACTCTGGGGGAACCAGTTCGATCACCACCCAAAGCAGGAGAAACTGGACCTCTTGTTTTTAGAGCTCTTCATGAGAGGGATAACTGAAGAGGGACAAGAAAAGGGAGTAGAGGTGGATGGAATATCCCATGTGGATCACCTCCAAGATCCATTTGTCTGAGGTTCCCAGGCAGGGAACAAGTGGGATAGTTGGTCTGAAAAGGGGTGGTGGATGGAATCATTCAGTGCAGGATCTGGGAAATTAGGTTACTCAAGGCCCTTGACTGAGATGTCAAAACTATTTCTTAGACAGAGGTGCAGATGATGTTGTCGTAGAAGGGGGCAGTCCCCTTTTTTGATGTCTAGATCTCCTCTGAAAGTCAGAATGTGTAGGAAAAATCTGTTGCAGATGTTAGAGCACTGTGATATTTGGGAACTACTAAACCATCTATTTGTTGCAGGACTGTAAAGTCCCAGTACAGAAAGGTCACCCTCAAGTCGTTCAGAATGTGGAGGGAGGAGTCCTGGTCTGTACTGCAGAGTATAGGTCCTTCAAAGGGGAGGTCTTCAACTGTATCCTGCACCTCTCATAGGAAACCAGAAGACTGAAGCCATGATGCTCTCTGCATGATCACAGTCATGGCTAAGCATCTAGAAGTTATGTTGGCGGCATCAAGAGCAGCCTAAATGGAGGTTTTTACTATCAACTTACCCTGCAAAATGAGGGCCTGAAATTGTTCCCTTTGGTGCTATGGCAGATGTTCAGTAAAATGTGTACATGTAATAAGTGTCAAATCATATTTTGCCAACAGGGCTTGGGTAGTTTGCCACGCAAAATAGGAGAGCTGCCAAGAAACAGCTTTTTTCTATCCAGGAGGTCTAAATGTTTGGACTCCTCATCATAAGGAGAGAGTCTAAAGTGGACTTTGTCAGTTTCTTTCACTAGCAACGTTCACCACCAGGGAACTAGGAGTGGAATGGGAAAAGTGCTTCATTCCTTTAGACAGAATATAATCCATTTTATCTGCCTGCTTATAGGTGGGCTGGATAGTGTCAGGTGTTTGCCAGACTATGAAAGCAGATGATAGCAGAGCCTCGTTGATTGGAAGGGCAATTTTCCCAAGGGGCAATATCTAAAATGTCCCCCAAAGAGTGTTGAAACTCCTGGACCTCTTCTAAAGGGATATGAAAGGATTCTGTCAGATATTCCATGAGGTCTTGGAAGGTCTTAAAATCATCAGTAGAAGAAGGTGGTGGGGGCATTGCCACCTCATCAGGGGTGAAGAGGACTTTACTGATGGGGGAGATCTTCCTTCATCCTGTAGATCCTGATGTTCTTGAATGCCTCCCGGTGCCGAAGGAACATAAAGTACCAGAGGGCAATTGTGTGGTTCCAAAGTTTAGTTAGTTGGTGCCTGTGAGTGATGTGGAACTGGTGGGCATTGGGGTCTCTTTCTGGCTGGTACCCTACAAAATTTTTCACCAAGGTGACACCAGGGATTTCAGTAAGTCCACTGAGCAGGTGGGCAAGGGAAGGGTCCCTGCAGATACTCATAACTAAGGCTTTGAATTGGTCACAGATTCCATGATTTTACATGACCACTGCGACTTCAGCCCGTAGTGGCAGGGCTCCAGTTTCCATGATTTATTTATTGCCCACATCCTGTATGTGACTTTTACTAAAAATACCTGAACCAAAATCTTACCCTAAATCCGGGGTGTATGAGTAAGGCTATCTGGTGGGGTCCGGAATATCCTCTTCAGTATGCTGACTCAGTGGGGTGTGATGGTATGGTGCCTAAACAGAGCCATGTACTGAAACCTCAGAGTCCAAAGAGGTATCACCCCATGGGCTTAAAGGAGGAGCAGCACGTATAGGTGCTGGTAGCAAAGGCTGGAGGTCCAAACAGGATTCAATTCAGGAGGTTTATGGTTGCAAATGTCTGAACAGTACCAGAGAAACAACAAGGAGTCCAGTGGCACCTTAAAGATAACAGATTTATTTCAGCATAAGCTTTTCTGGGTAAAAAACCCACTTCTTCAGTTGCCGGTGAGTATTTGCTTCAGGTTAGGGGGCTGTCTGTAAGCAAAGACTGGCCTGCTTCCCAAGGTCTGTGAGAGTGAGGGATCATTTTCCAGGATAGGTTGTAGATTGCTGATGATGTGCTGGAGAGGTTTTAGTTGTGGCCTGTAGGTGATGGCCAGTGGTGTTCTGTCATTTTCCTTGTTGGGCCTGTCCTGTGGTAGGTGACTTCTGGGTACCCACCAGCAACTGCATACCACACCACAGAAACAGTAACCCAGGAACCAATCCCTGTAACAAACCCCATTGCCTACTCTGTCCCCATATCTACTCTAGCGACACCATCAGAGGACCCAATCAGATCAGCCACACCATCAGGGACTCATTCACCTACACATCTACTAATGTGATATATGCATCATGTGCCAGCAATGCCCCTCTGCCATGTACATTGGCCAAACCGGACAGTCTCTACGTAAAAGAATAAATGGACAAAGCCAGTAGGAGAACACTTCAATCTTCCTGGACATTCTATAACAGATTTAAAAGTAGCCATACTTAAACAAAAAAACTTCAGAAACAGACTTCAAAAAGAAATCGCAGAACTAAAATTCATTTGCAAATTTAACACCATTAATTTGGGCTTGAATAGGGACTGGGAGTGGCTGCTCACTACAAAAGCAACTTTGCCTCTCCTGGAATTGACATCTCCTCATCAATTATTGGGAGTGAACTACATCCACCCTGACTGTATTGGCCCTGTCAACACCAGTTCTCCACTTGTGAAGTAACTCTCTTCTCTTCATGTGTCAGTATAATAATGCCTGCATCTATAATTTTCACTCCTTCTTCAGATGCATGTGGGTTTTTTACCCACGAAAGCTTATGCCCAAATAAATCTGTTAGTCTTTAAGGTGCCACCGGACTCCTTGTTGTTTTTGTGGACACACACTAACACGGCTACCCCTGATACTTAGTACCAGGGAAGGGGCTCTCCTAGAGGTCTGTAATAGAGGAAACTCCAGTTCCTCCCGTATGAAAAGATCCTCCAGGGAAAGAAATCTGCAGAATGCTGGGGGGCTTTGGCATCCAGAAATCTGAGTCAGTACCAAGGTCTGGAGAATGGTGTCAAGATGGTGAGTGTGGCACTGTAGAGGAACTTCTCTAACCCCAGAGCTCTGGCATAGGGAAGGTAACAGTACCACAGTGTGAATAAGAGGCCTGTACACATCTTGGTACTGAGAGGTGTTCATAGAGTCATACACTTTAAGATCAGAAGGGACCATTATGATCATCTAGTCTAACCTCCTGCACAATGCAGGCCACAGAATCTCACCCACCCACTCCTGTATCAAACCTGTGTCTGAGCCACTGAAGTCCTCAAATCATGGTTTAAAGACTTCAAGGTGCAGAGAACCTTCCAGCAAGTGACCCGTGCCCCATGCTGCAGAGGAAGGCGAAAAAACTCTGCCAATCTGCCCTGGAGGAAAATTCCTTCCTGACCCCAAATATGGTGATCAGCTAAACCCTGAGCATGTGAGCAAGACTCACCAGCCAGACACCCAGGAAAGAATTCTCTGTAGTAACTCAGATCCCACCCTATCTAATATCCCATCACAAGCCATTGAGCATATTTACCGCTAGTAGTCAAAGACGAATTAATTGCCAAAATTAGGCTATCCCATTATACCATCCCCTCCATAAACTTATCAAGCTTAGTCTTGAAGCCAGATATGTCTTTTGCCCCCACTATTCCCCTTGGAAGGCTGTTCCAGAACTTCACTCCTCTGATGGTTAGAAACCTTTGTCTAATTTCAAATCTAAACTTCCTGATAGCCAGTGTACATTTGTTCTTGTGTCCACATTGGTACTGAGCTTAAATAGTTCCTCTCCCTCCCTGGTACTTATTGCTCTGATATATTTATAGAGAGCAATCATATCTCCCCTCAGCCTTCTTTTGGTTAGGCTAAACAAGCCAAGTCTCCTTTCATATGACAGGTTTTCCATTCCTTGGATCATCCTAGTAGCCCTTCCCTGAACCTGTTCCAGTTTGAATTCATCCTTCTTAAACATGGGAGACCAGAACTGTACACAGTATTCCAGATGAGGTCTCACCAGTGCCTTGTATAAACGGTACTAATACCTCCTTATCTCTACTGAAAATTCCTCGCCTGATGCATCCCAAGACTGCATTAGCTTTTTTCACAGCCATATCGCAGATGGCAGCTTGTGCTGTTTATTAGAAGACTTCTCCACACACTACTTTTTGTGTGGTACCAACAGCTCAGTACCAGAATCAGATGCAGTCACAGCTGCACCCTTTGAGGGGCGGGAGATCTCAGAGTAGGATTTAGGGGGTGACCTACCCCTCTTTCTTGTTTCCCTGATAGGGGAAAGAGGCTTCTTAGATGTCCTAGCCTCTGAAGATGCTGCTGGAGCTGCAATAGCCATTGAAGCAACCTGGGAAGTTGAGGCTGATGTACAAGGGGGGAAGCTGACCTCTTTGGGGCTGGTGAGTGTTCCTTTAGGAGCTTCAGTCTAACCTCTCTATCTTTGCAGCACCTGCCTTTATACCCCGTACAGACCTTACACTTGGATGGAATATGGGTGTCTCCGAGGCAGCAGAGGCTGCTCGAATGCCTGTCGCTATGGGGACAAGACCTGTGGCAGGTCTCGCAGGGCTTAGACTCCAGTGTCTTCGGCATAGCCCAGAGTGCTAAAGGACAAAAACCAGAGATCCAAAGAAGAGGGAGGTGGGGAATAACTTCTCTTCCAAACAAACCTGTGCTGAAACTAAAAATAAATTAAATAACTGAACAAAATAAAGGAAAAAAACTCAGAATAATTGCTACATAAAGTAAAGTGGGATGCTGAGACCAGCAGAGACACAGTCACTCCATCTCGAGCCACAGGCCACTGAGAAGGAAATGAGTGCTGGCGGGTCCATGCTACCTTATATGCCCTCATTTAGAAGCACAAAGTGCTGCTGTGCACAAGTGCAGGCCCATGAACACTGCTTTGCATTCTCCAGTCAAGCCATGCCTGTGCAGAGCAGGAACATACACTTGAAGAAGAAGAAGCAGATTTGGGAGAATGTCTTAGTTGGGAGGCACAGAAAGGTAGCCATTGGGGAAGGCCTAAGGAAGGCATTTCAACAGCTCAGTAAATGGCAGTTCAGACAGTTCTGATTTTTCATCAACAAAACTCAATGTAACATACAATCTACCAAGACAATCTATGGAAGGCATATGACTGAAGAACTCTTAGTGTGAATTAAAATAATTCGTTAAAAGTCAACACACACGCACGTGCACGCGTACATTTCCTAGTCTCTTCTGTTTTAATATCAAAAGCTGTAAATGAAAATACAGTATCAATCATCACAGCCCTATCAGTACGATCAGAGAGTCAGGTACAGTGAGAAAGACTCAAAATTGATACAACCGTGGCCTGCTTAAAAATAAACTCTCTCCTTTGGAAATGGAAAGCATTATAACAGAATACTTAAACCTTAACTTCCTTAAAAAAAATCTCTCTGGTCCTCTGATCGGATGCTTTGCTCAGAGGTAATTTAATTTCCTTATCCACTTCTCAGAAGAAGCAAAGAGCAAACAACTGCAAGGACAATTTAAAAAAACTGCACAAAGGAAGTGGGCAAGCTCAAGTACAGGCAGCTGGAAACTAAAACAGGGAACTAAAAATGTATTAATTGAGACAACTGAATAGAGACACAGGCAAAACTACCAGGAGTGGGAATAAAGCAGACAAACCATTATCAATGATGGAAAAACAGCAATGAACAGAACAGACATGCTAAAAAACCAAAGTAACATATATAATTACCAGACACCACTTTTGAATTTGATTCATTTTATCTTAAGTTACAGTATATTCCACGGAAGTTTCTGTAAACAAACTAGATCCTTCTATATAGTTAGCTAATAACTCTTCAATGAGAATAGAATTGGATGCCCAGATGCCCTTGTTGCCAAAATGGCTAATGGCATTTTGGGCTATATAAGTAGGAGCATTGCCAGCAGATTGAGGGACGTGATCATTCCCCTCTATTCAACATTGGTGAGGCCTAATCTGGAGTACTGTGTCCAGTTTTGGGCCGATGCTACAAGGATGTGGAAAAATTGGAAAGAGTCCAGCAGAGGGCAACAAAAATGATTAGGGGGCTGGAGCACATGACTTATTAGGAGAGGCTGAGGGAACTGGGGTTATTTAGTCTGCAGAAGAGAAGAGTGAGGGGGGATTTGACAGCTGCTTTCAACTACCTGAAAGGGGGTTCCAAAGAGGATGGATCTAGACTGTTCTCAGTGGTAGTAGATGACAGAACAAGGAGTAATGGTCTCAAGTTGCAGTAGGGAAGGTTTAGGTTGGATATTAGGAAAAACTTTTTCATTAGGAGGGTGGTGAAGCACTGGAATGGGTTCCTGGAGAGGTGGTGGAATCTCCTTCCTTATAGGTTTTTAAGGTCAGGCTTGACAAAGTCCTGGCTGGGATGATTTAGTTGGGAATTGGTCCTGCTTTGAGCAGGGGGTTGGACTAGATGACCTCTTGAGGTCCCTTCCAACCCTGATATTCTGTGATTCTGTGATTCTACTAGCTCAAACACAAATGAAAAGATGGCCAAAATCCAATTAGCCAGAAAGGCACTAGGCAGGGTATCTAACTTGGTAATAGCTAAAATTTTAACATTAAGGCTAACAGAACTTTTAATATTAATATAGCCTTATACAATGGAGATAGTTATTCTTTTAGTTATTCATACACAAACTAAGAGGTACGGAAGACTCCTATAGGTCAATCTTCCTTTTTAGTTGTGATGTCAATTCTGTATTGGTTATAAGAATTATTATTAAACTATTTCCTTGTCCTTCTTGTTCTCTCCCCAGGCAAAACAATCAGATTTTTGCAACCAATAGATATATAGAATTTAAGGAAGTTTTCCCACAACAAATAGATGATATGCTAAAAACAATACAATTCATACCCCATTGACCAGTATTCTCACATGTGATGCTAAATTTTCAGATGAAAGGACCAGAGACTCCATTTTCCAGTCAAAGTGGAAGAAATGCTGAGGCACAAGATTCAGAGAGAGGCCTGGTCCTTAGTCTTCAATGGGTTTTGAAGGAAATCAAGGGGCAACAAAATAACCCTCCCTGTTAAAGGCTGGAAAACAGACTTCGTTATCACTAGTCAGAAAAGTAATAGGAGACAGACAGTATGACCAACAGTAAGGCTTCTGTGTATATCACCAATCTTGATACACAATACAGTATTCTGTTAAAATTCCAACTACACTCCTTTGCAGCTTTCAAGATGTGTTGTCCTTACCCATGGTTACACTGAACAAGTCATGAGACAGCTAGAGACTTTAAGCCCATATGTTAGAAGACTGGCCTTGAGTACAAGTACTTTGAGATCTTGCAGCCATGTGATGAGATCCTTCAAACCTGATGGATCAGTAATGTCGGGCTGAGTTCTTCAATAGGAGACCTCCATGAAAATTTCAATTGCTGGAGGAAGTGGTGTCAATTATTCAAGTAGGTGGCATTCTTCACTGAGTAAGTATTGATCTAATGCCCAGCAGGGTATTAACAGGGCACTTTGGTGCCAAAGGTACCATCCTTCAGATGATATGTAAAACTGAGATCCTGATTACGTTTTTTCATTATTCTATTGTATTTTTCATTTGAGTATGAGAATTAGCCCTGGCCAAATTTCTGCTTTTGCAATTACATTTTGCCTGCCTAAATTCTCCCTGAAGTTTCAATTGTACGTGTATTAGTCTTAATTTCTTGTCAGAACCTGTTGTATAGTGATGCTTTATGCTCTTAAATAGCTGTTGTGTCCTACCCCATGTACGTTATGGGTGAATAAATCCTGATCTGTATCTCAAATGATTGTTGTCAGGATCAGTGAATTTAATGTTTGTACAGTGCTTTGAGATCATTAGATGATAGTTATTTTGAAAATGCCAAGTATGGCTATTATTATAACTTGTATAAAAACGTGCTATGGAGATAATACATTATGAAGAAAACTATATATGGTAACTGCTGTACTGGACTTGAAAAGGGAAATCAAACAAGACTAATTTACTGATCTTCCTTTTAATGGCAACTGCTATAATCACAGTTGCTGTCAGACTGACTCAGCCTTTATATCCCGTACCTACACAAAATAATTGTTCAATAAAATCTAGGGTATTTTTTTCAAGGGACAATTCACATCTGAGGAAACCAATACAAAATGTATCCCAACCTGGTCTGTATCAGTTAATAAACTTAATGAACCCAATTAGTGGGACTGTCTCATATCCAAATTTCTCACAATATTAAATATTATGACAGTTTTACTGAACCAAATTGAAAATTCATTGTTATAGGAGTGTAATGTGTCTAATAGGACACTACAAAAAAGTTCAACCAGCCTCCTCTTAGTTGCTTTGTATGATCCATGAGACCAACTGCAATATGCTTTCCTCTTGGGAAATGATTGGTGTTAATGTAATGTAAATGTAATCATTTTGCCTTGTCATTTCACTGATTAAGAAAGTTAAAATACCAAATAAAAACAAATCAAAATCCCAAATGAAATATGTTATAAAGAAGATTGTGTCAATGATCAGGCATTCACTGTGTGTAGTTAATTATCCCAGTTTAATTATACTAATTCAACAGTGTTTTCACTGACATTATAAAGAATAAATGTTTACTCCTACCACATCTGAATTAATTTGCGTAAACTATAATACTCTAATATTTTGGCATGTCTAAAACCATAGATTGGAAAATAATCTTTCACACACTGGTTTCTGACTTTGTGGCTTTTCCAAACCAAAGAACAAAACCCTGTGTTGTGAGTTTGATAATTATATTGTGTTTCTTGTCATGCTGGGATTAGTAATAGCACTGTTATCAAATATTACTGTGCAATAAAATCTGTGGTTTGCATTTAGATTACATTTGATTTCTTCATGTGGAAAATACATGCTCTAATTTTCCTCTTACAGTAAAATTGATAATACATAGAATGCAACATCACAGCTGATGACACTGACTACAAGGTAGGTAGGACTTGTTTTATAATGATAATGCTTGTACTTCTGGCTGTGATTTAATGAGCCAGACATTCAAAAAAGTGTACAAAAAAGATATTTATAAATAAAGAGGCACAACAGTAAATAGGAAAGGAGGCCATGCTGTATGAACAGATTGAATTGGATACAATCAGTACCAAGAAGCTTTCACAAGAACTGCAAACTTAGCATTTGTTGTATGGCATTACTTCCTGGTGAGGTATACAACATCCTCCTTTAACAAAAAGAAAGCAAAGCTATGAAGAAAAAGAATGCAAACAGAACTATCAGAAGGACATCCTTGTCATGCAATTATATTTGATAGAATGTCTGCTGTTTGAGTTTATACTTCTGCCCCTCCAAATTTCCTCCCCCAGAAAACCTAAAAATGATCTGTTGCTATTTTTATATCAGTTATGATTTTTTAAAAAAATCTAGCAAAGTACTCATTTTACAGATATCTTTTTATAATATATCTTAAAGAAGCCTCAGTTCACATCTAGGATCTTATTAACTGAAAAACAGCACACACAGCACGTGATCTCCATGGGGACATTCACACAGTAGAAACTGTGAACAGAGCAAATCTATCAAGAAAGGCACCAAAGTAGAATTACACAATAGGAAACAGAGTGGAAAGCTTATTATCATGTAAAACCCATAACGCTATACACATTGTTATTTTTAGTATGCTCTTACATTAACAAATTGCTGTTTATTAACCATGATTTACTGAATCAGGCATAGCAAAGCTGGGCACTAGCTGAAGTGAAGCAGCTGGATATAAAACTAATGCAAACAGCTATGAGGAAAGTGATGTCTTAACTACTTCTCTGCATAGCTCGATCAACTGGCCACCAGATGAACTTATTACACATCATAACAAAAATTTCACCTTGTATTGCCCTGCAATAAGTCCTGAATAAATACAAATATGGTCACTCTGGACAAACTGATGTATGAAGAGTTACAAAAATGACTCCCAATCTCCACTAAGGACTATGCTATAAATGTTACAAGAAATAATTGTGTTGCAGTACGATACTGCTCTTATATGTAAAGCAACCAATGGAAGATTCCAAAGAGTCTACATTTTTTTCATTGCTTTCATTTTTGTTTTCATTTGCTAAGAAGTGCACATGAACCAAGTCAGCAACACATCCTATTTACCTCACCTTGTCATCCTGCCTTTCTGCACTCCTCATCCCCTTGGTTTGGCCTCATCCTCACTTTGTGTCATGTTAAAGGGCGAAAGGTGAAATCCTGACCCCACAGCAGTCAATGGCAAAACTCCCTATGACTTCAGTGGGTACCGGATTTCAACTTGGTGTAACTTTTGGACACACTACAACTAATAAATAATAATAAGTGTCACACACATTCTTATTAAAGACTAGTGAACATTTTTTTCCCTTTTGACTTTAAAGTTGTTTGATTCCTCCTGTTTCCTCCCTCACCAAAAAAAGGAAAGGAAAAATACCTATATCTAGCCATTAAAACATTTAATTAGCACTGCTTTTAACAACACTAAAGATAAGTATTCACTCCCTAAGACCTTGAGAAATCTGAGTTGGAGACTTCCAGTTGCCTCTGGAAGCAACAATGTAAGTAGAGCTGCACAGATGATGACATTTTCTGTATGTAGAGCTTTGTGCAAATGTTTGCTTCAGTTTTAGTTTTTCTGGCCTTGAACCACTGATTTTGTTTTGAATTTTAAGGTTCACACTAACCACAACATTTAAGGAAAATTCACTTTAAACCACAAAGTTTCTCCTGGTTCCACACAGAACTCATATGCAAAACTGAATCCCCATAGTATAGCCATGACACCAATAATCAGCTCAGGCTTGCTTGAAAATGAACCTAGATTCATTCAAAAGTAGAGATGAACCTGAGACTTGGAGCTTGGATCCAAATATTTTCCTAATTTGGTGTGATGAAGCTGCATTTGGTGTTCAGTTTTTCAGTTCAGACTTTATTCAGAAAAAACAGTTACTAACCTTTCAGAACTGTTGTTCTTTGAGATGTGTTGCTCATGTCCATTCCATATTAGGTGTGTATGAACCACGTGCACTGTTGCCGGAGATTTTTCCCTTAGCAATGTCTAGCGTCCTCTGGAGCCATGCACATATGTGCCAGTATGAGGAGTGCAGCTGGCCTCACACCCTCTCAGTTCCTTCTTGCCTGGTAACTCCAACAGAAAGGTAAAAGGATGGGTCATGGAATGGACATGAGCCACACATCCTATGCATCCTATGCATCCGAAGAAGTGAGCTGTAGCTCACGAAAGCTCATGCTTAAATAAATTTGTTAGTCTTTAAGGTGCCACAAGTACTCCTGTTTTTTTTGCGGATACAGACTAACACGGCTGCTACTCTGAAACACATCTTGAATAGCAACTGTTACGAAAGGTTAGTAACCATTTTTTCTTCAAGTGCTTGCTCATGTTCATTCCATGCTAGGTGACTGACAAGCAGTACCCCAGGAGGTGGGCTCAGAGTTCATGGATGTGCTGACAGCAACACTGCTCTCCCAAAACTGGTCAGTTAGGTGATGGCATAGTGGGACACGAAGGTATGAACTGACGACAAGATTGTGGCTCCGCAGATGTCCTGGATTGGTACATGTGCAAGGAACACTGCTGACAAAGCCCAGGCTCTTGTGGAATGAGCGGTCATGATGGCTGGTGGCAGGGACATTCGCCTGCTCGTAGCAAGCCTGAATACAAGCGGTTATCCAGGATGAGATTCTTTAGGTTGACATAGGTCACCCTCACATCCTTTCTGCTATTGCTACAAAGAGTTGCATGGATTTGCAGAAGGGCTTAGTCCTCTCAGTATAAAAGGCAAGGGCTCGCTTATCATCCAACGTATGAAGCCATCATTCCGTCTGTTCCGAGAAAAGGGAGGACCCTGCAAGTGGGAGGTTCTAGATTGACTCTTGAACCTCATGGGGAAGGCTGGAGGACTGGAGCTAGGAACAGTGCCTCATGGTGACTGCGGAGGCCATTGTCCGGGCTGCCAAGTCGGTAGCATCCAGAGCCACCTGGAGAGAGGTCTTGGCCCTATCCTTACCTGCGGAGAAACTAAATGGATTCTTTGCCTCAGTCTTCACGGCTGAGGATGTTAGGGAGATTCCCAAACCTGAGCTGGCGTTTGTAGGTGACAAATCTGAGGAACTGTCACAGATTGAAGTATCAGTAGAGGAGGTTTTGGAATTAATTGATAAACTCAACATTAACAAGTCACCGGGACCAGATGGCATTCACCCAAGAGTTCTGAAAGAACTCAAATGTGAAGTTGCGGAACTATTAACTAAGGTTTGTAACCTGTCCTTTAAATCGGCTTCGTACCAAATGACTGAAGTTAGCTAATGTAAACCAATATTTTAAAAAAGGCTCAGGTGATCCCCCCGCAGAACAGACTAAGTCTCTAACGTCGCGGGCACGGCAAATTAGTTGAAACAATAGTAAAGAATAAAATTGTCAGACACATAGAAAAACAAACTCTTGAGCAATAGTCAACATGGTTTCTGTAAAGGGAAATCGTGTCTTACTAATCTATTAGAGTTCTTTGAAGGGGTCAACAAACATGTGGACAAGGGGATCCGTGGACATAGTGTACTTAGATTTCCAGAAAGCCTTGACAAGGTCAGAAAAGCCTTGACAAGTCCCTCACCAAAGGCTCTTACGTAAATTAAGCTGTCATGGGATAAAAGGAAAGGTCCTTTCATGGATTGAGAACTGGTTAAAGGACAGGGAACAAAGGGTAGGAATTAATGGTAAATTCTCAGAATGGAGAGGGGTAACTAGTGGTGTTCCCCCAGGGTCAGTCCTAGGACCAATCCTATTCAATTTATTCATAAATGATCTGGAGAAAGGGTAAACAGTGAGGTGGCAAAGTTTGCAGATGATACTAAACTGCTCAAGATAGTTAAGACCAAAGCAGATTGTGAAGAACTTCAAAAAGATCTCACAAAACTAAGTGATTGGGCAACAAAATGGCAAATGAAATTTAATGTGGATAAATGTAAAGTAATGCACATTGGAAAAAATAACCCCAACTATACATACAACATGATGGGGGCTAATTTAGCTACAACGAGTCAGGAAAAAGATCTTGGAGTTATCGTGGATAGTTCTCTGAAGATGTCCACACAGTGTGCAGAGGCGGTGAAAAAAGCAAACAGGATGTTAGGAATCATTAAAAAGGGGATAGAGAATAAGACTGAGAATATATTATTGCCCTTATATAAATCCATGGTACGCCACACATCTCATACTGTGTACAGATGTGGTCTCTCTCACTCAAAAAAGATATTCTAGCACTAGAAAAGGTTCAGAAAAGAGCAACTAAAATGATTAGGGGTTTAGAGAAGGTCCCATATGAGGAAAGATTAAAGAGGCTAGGACTCTTCAGTTTGGAAAAGAGAAGACTAAGGGGGGACATGATAGAGGTATATAAAATCATGAGTGATGTTGAGAAAGTGGATAAGGAAAAGTTATTTACTTATTCACATAATATAAGAACTAGGGGTCACCAAATGAAATTAATAGGCAGCAGGTTTAAAACAAATAAAAGGAAGTTCTTCTTCACGCAGCGCACAGTCAACTTGTGGAACTCCTTACCTGAGGAGGTTGTGAAGGCTAGGACTATAACAATGTTTAAAAGGGGACTGGATAAATTCATGGTGGCTAAGTCCATAAATGGCTATTAGCCAGGATGGGTAAGAATGGTGTCCCTAGCCTCTGTTCGTCAGAGGATGGAGATGGATGGCAGGAGAGAGATCATTTGATCATTGCCTGTTAGGTTCACTCCCTCAGGGGCACCTGGCATTGGCCACTGTCGGTAGACAGATACTGGGCTAGATGGACCTTTGGTCTGACCCGGTACGGCCTTTCTTATGTTCTTATGTTCTTATGTTCTTCTAAAAGGGCCGTGAATTCTTGTCTCAACTCTTGGGGCAGAGAGTCTTTGAATTTATTCAGGGAGTCCCATAGATTAAAATCTTATCTTCCCAGTAAACTTGCTGATTGGCGATATGCAGTTGGAGGCTACCTGTGGAATAAACCTTTTCTTAGTGTCTTTTAGTTTCGGGGTAGAACTCGACCGGCCCTGCCTATGCCCTTCATTTGCTGCATATACCACCAGGGACACCGGGGTCGAATACAGGTAATCGAACCCGCTTTCTGGTACATAATACTTTTTCTCTGCCTTCTTTAAAGTGGGGGCCAGAGAAGGAGTTTACCATAGGGCCTTGACTGGTCCCATCACCACCTCACTGATGGGTAGGGTCACCTTAGATGGAGCTGCTGCAGTCAGGATATCAATAAGGCTGTGTGATATCTCTCTGAGCTCCTCTATCTCCAAGCCCAGGTTCGAAGCGACTCATTTCAGAAGGTCTTGATGGGCCCTGGAATCATCCTGGGGAAGTAGGTTGCTGGGACCCACAACAGCCTCATCTGGGGAGGACAAGGAGGAGGCTTGCACTAGAAAAGAGGCTCCTTCCTCTTCTTCAATTATGTCCACTGGAGGCATCTCCTGGACTTCATTACTGGGGTCAGGATCCGGGAAGGAGAGGTAGCCCATCTCTCGGAGACCACTGAGTAGGAGCAGTGGGAGGAAAAAAGAGGGAAAGACCACTAAAGAGGGAAAAACCAGGGATTCAAGTAGGACCACTGCATTGGCCAGTGATCTGTTGGCCAAGTGCCCACCGGTGGACCACATTGAAGCTCAGTGGGGCACAGCCTGGGTACCAATGGTCGGCTTTTGGCAGTACATAAGGTTCTCCTTCAGACGCGAAAGAGGATTCCTCTCTTGGTGGCCACAGTGGGGTTGTACCCACTTCCGCCTCCATATGGCGCCTGGGTTCTGAGGACCAGCGGTGTGCCAGGGAGCAGGACATTGGGATCAAGTGGAGCTTACCCCTGGATGGTGCCAGGGGACCCGGGGCTGGGAAGGCGTTTGACGCATGCTGTTCCCTCCTGCTTCTGGACACTGGAGCTGGCAGGTGCCCCATTAGGTTTGGAGGGACCGGAAGAGAGAGATGGTCCCTAGCTGCCTGAAAAGGCTCTGGGGTCGACGGCACCATCAGTCCGCTGGTACCACAGTGGTGTCGGGGGATTGTCCTGCACCAGACTCAATGCCCCTGGCAGAGTCAATGCGGATCCAGGGGCAGAGGAGTGGTCCAGTGCGAGTCTCGCTCCTTCTCCCCACCTCTTTCTCTTCTGCACTGGCAAGTGCGCTCTCTCAGTGTGCTGCTTTTTGTGCTTCTTCACTGGCACCAGGGATGGAGAACAGTATCAGGAAGAGCCTGGTGCTGAGGGAGCATTTCACACAGACACCAAAGTACTCGGCATCACATTGGAACAGCTTGACTCTGAGACAGGACTGAGGATGGCTTCCATGTGGATAGCCTTTAATCTGACGTCCCAGTCCTTTTTAGTGAGGGATCTGAAGTCCCAACAGATTTGGCACGTGTCCTTTATGTGAGTTGCCCCCAAGCACTTTAAACAACTGGAGTGTGGGTCATTCACAGGCATAGGTTTGCCACAGGAGGCACAAGGCTTGAAGCCTGAGGACCGGGGTCATGCCCAGCCCCCCCCCCAAAAAAAAAAAAAAAACGAGACTATATATAGGAACTATATTATTTGCAAAACTATATACAAAAAACATACTACTATTGAAGACCAAAAGAGTTTGAGACCAGGACCCGCCTCTTGAAGAGAAAGAAAGTAGAGCAGAGCAGTCATCATCCATGGGAGAGAATGAAGAAGAGGAGGAATGTGGGCTGGGCAGCGCTATATGCACCATATGCAGCTACCACTAGACACACTGGACCAGAGGATACCAATGGGAAAAAAATTTTTGACAGACAACAGCGACGCACACACACTGGACATGAGCAAGTACTCGAGGAACAACATTTGTGAGGGACTTTATGAACATTCTGAAAACAGAAACCACATGAACTCTGTGTGATTTCAAGTATCAAAGTGAAAGTTTACCACCACTCTAATCACAACTGTAATAAACATACAGGGTAAAATCCTGGCCCTATTGAAGTCAATGAGAGCTTTGCTATTGGTTTCTATGAGTCCAGAATTAACCCCATTTTAAAAGTTCCAGCATAATTAGTCAAGCAGATTGAAGTAATGTTAGCATTAAAAAACAAAAACTAAACACACCATTCTTTAAAATCCCTTTTTAAAAATGGGTACTTTTCATATAAGCCTTACAAACTATTCTGCTACAATGGGCCAGCTTCCACTGGTGGGTAGTAGGCATACATTTCATGGATTATCAGGTAATGTGTAGAAAAGTTCTCCTGATACAAACTATTTGCTAATGTTCTGAAAAGATTCTGCCTCTGAACTCTGTTGTGCAAACATGTGTTCTTGGGAGATGGCGTAAGGGAAAAAGAAATTCAGAAAATGGGGATAACCACTCCCAAGGATTGTTTCTGCTTTCACTTTCACCAATGTAAACAAGGAATAAATCTATTGAAGTCCATGGGTTACGCCGATGTAAAACCGATGTAACTCCATCAGAATCAGACCACCGGTCTCTTTAAAAGAATACAAGCATGGCTCAAAAAGAATAAACAACACAATAAGATTTCCATGACATTCCAGCCTTCAAGAAAACTTCATATAGACAAGCGTGAATCAAGAACACATAGTCCATCATTTTCCTGAGATCCTATATGAGGGACACAGGGAAAATCTTAACACTACCAGAGAGTGATAATCCTTCAATGGTCACAATAAATATGCTTGTTGAAAAAAAAATAGACAGAAACAAAAAGCATGCATGCCTGAGTGACGCTGAAGAGAAACACGCTTGCATGTAGCACAATGGAAAAACTGTTCAAGAATAGATAATCTGTGTGTCGCTATGACCCCAGTATTGCTTGTAGGAGCAGTGAGAACTGTGGAAATCTACTGAATAGGTGATGACTGAGCAAGCTGAAGCTGTATGTTGGGATATCGCTACCCATGTGATAAATTGCCTTTAATATGTACCTGCAATCTGCCTCCTAATCTATCTTCACCTTCTAGCATTACTTCTAACATTGGCTACTTCTAACATTACAAATCTCTGAGCAACTTCAACCCACTACCTTTTGTTTATCTAGCCAATGAAAAATTTCCTTTTCCCCCCCCCCACGAAAGAAAAATTTCTCTCAAAATATATAAGCAAGAAGCCAGGAGATATTTAAGGTCTGAAATCTTGCAATTCTGTAGAATTAGAAGTGGGAGCCTTAGTGTTAATTTCCCAGATGGTGTCTGAGCCCCAGATCCACATAAGGGTGGGGGCTTGTTCAGTGTAAATGATGATGGGGAGTATGGGATAAGCAGTACAGCCCTAGGCTTTCCATAGGGAAGTCCATCACGCTGACAGAGGTACCATGTGCAGCTGTTCCAGCCTCACCTCTGTCTAGCCCACCCTTTCCCCAGCTAATGTCCTCCCCTATCCCCACAGAGCCCTTAACAGAGTCCATAAAAGGAAAAGGATGTAGGAAAGGCACCTTATCGCTACCCTACTTCATGGAGGAGAGAGGGGGAGCCACACATAAATACAGCCAGGCTCTTTATCAGGGAAGCCTGATAATATCTTCAATAATCATGCCCGAACTGCAAAACATTGCAGAGAAAAGAACCATATTATCTGTTGATTTGTGATAGCCCTCCCCTTTCCACTCCTCTCCCATTTTCTCTGTCCTTTTGGAGATGTTTATACAATGGACCCTTATTTCTCAAACCCACTTAGCAAGTCTCTTGGGATAAATAAACTACACGTTAGTAAGAAAATAAGGTGGTTGTGCTCCATGGGGTGACGCAGCAGAGAGGCCATGCAGAGCACTCCATGGAGCACGATTTCATAGCTGCCCAATCTTTGGCAGCATGGAGGAGTGTTCAAGACATAATCAGTGGGTCCATAATTACACAGATCCACTACCCAAAATACTCAGGTGGACGGGTATCATTCAGCATGCAGGAAAATTCCCTGCCAGCAGGTAGGGTGAGGATTCCTTCGCCCCAGCCCCCGGAGAGATCCTTTGTGCAAAACCCAGTTATTCTGAGCTTCTGGCAGGGGGCCAGAACAAGGGTCTAAGTGAACATTGTCAGGATAGACCTTCAGAGCCAGATTCTGTAGTCATTTCATACACACATTTCCCTGAAATCAGTAGGACTCCGGCCTGGAATGAAGGACTATGGTAATAAGTACACACAGCTTCACAGGTTAGGTATGAGCTTAACTTGGTCATTCTAAATTTGTGCTGTTTATATATAAATAAAATCAGCAAGCCCTGACTGCTGTTCATCCTAACCTGTATTAGTTGATTTATTTCTTATAGGCCTTACCATTACTTATTGTTTGCATTACAGAAGCACCTACCAGTCTCAGTCAGGGACCAGGACCCCATTCTGCTACATGCATACAAACACCCAACAATGAGATGGCCCTGTGGTACAACAGGTTTTGAGCAGTGATTTCAAGGACAGGGTAGTGGCCTATCAGAGTAGCTTGAGGTTCCATCTGTAAAGAGCAGTGTGGAAGAAAGCACAGAGACATTTGCGGGAGAAATGGGCACATAGGGGCATCAGACTTGAATGCCTATCAGAGTGGAGAGTGTGTAATTTAGGGTTCCGTTGTTCATTCATTAGTTCCCTTTTTAACTTCAAATAACTCCATCCTCAACAGCCACATATCTCCACCATAATTAATGTGCAGCTTTAAAACTACAAATAAAAATATAATAATCCAAGGTACATGCAGATTTTAATTCTGTAATCTCAACCAAAAATAAAACCACATATAAAACAATCACAAAGATCACGGCCCACCCATTTGCACAATGTTACCTAAATATTACAGAGAAACAACTCTCTGAGGCAGCCATGAACTGGAACCAGAAAGCACAGCCCACTTACTCACACCAAACCAAAACCACATACAGAACTACAGACAATGTAATTTATGAAAGTCAGAGCAACCCTGTATCAATCAATCATTGTAATACATGCACATGTAACCAACAAACATGCTCTGAGTTAAGGTTGCCTGACAGTTGTTCAGGATGAGACTAGCGATACCGGAGCTCAGAATGGAGCAAAGGAGACAGATGAAGTTGGAATAGGAAATTGATGAGAGGAGTGTGCATGGGGTGGCTGAGTGACTTACCTGATTATTTCCTTCCTTTTTACATTTTCCATTGGTGGAATACGCAGGCTAGCAACTTTGGACCTGATTCTCATTTATACTCATCCCTTTTACACTTTTCTGTGAGTGTGAAAGGCATCAAAGTGGGTGCAAATATAACTCACTCCCACCCCGCTGCCAGAATGGTGTAAAGGGGTCTTAGTATTAATGAGACTCAGGCCCTTTAGATGGGCACAGTTTTTTGCATGAGAACCATCTAAAACCTAGGGAAAGACTTATTAAAGTGAAGGGAGCACTCACGAAGAAAACTGAACATGCGATCTAAAAATGGCTATTTTATTTTTTTCAGCTCAGGAAGCAAGATGTGTGTCCCTTGACTGGTCGCGCTATAAAGCTATAGAATCAGTTAATTAAATAATGGCAGCATTTAGGCTTGGTTTTTCATCCAAGACCAGTGTGTGAATAAAAGTTTGAACTGTTACAAGTGAGCCCAAAGGATGCTTGTTCATCAGTTTGAATCTGTTGCAAATAGCTCATTCCAGGTGAACCACAGAATTGCTCTAATTTTTCCAATCTCAGAAAGCAGTACGCTAGCTAAGGAGGTGAGGCATATCATGAGTTTACTGCCCAAGGAAAAGCGGGCCAACAAACACTATTTTATTTCAATGGAAATTTAATTTTGTGTTTGTAAAGATCTGAAAATTAATCTTTGGATGTAATTAATTTAGTCCACAGTACGTATTTTTGTTTGTTTTTAAAGAATGTATGGAAAACATGTATCTAAACAAAAGCCTGAAATTAAAATCAACAACAGAAAAATTAGGCTGTCTGTTTGCTGAAGATAAGTATTACAGATTCAGTTCCAAATGAATATATATTCCCAAAATTAACATTTTAAACTGCTTCTCAATTCAGCCAATGTGCTATAAAGTGGAAAATGCATATACTATGTGTGACAATTATAAAACATTGCTGCAAGAATTAAGTACATGCACTGATTTTTATGAGCCAACAGGGATCAGAGATGGTGAATTAAAAGTAAAGTAATCTTGAAAACTACAGACATCCCATTTTCTCCGTATTAAAGAGAAGACTGTATTTTGAATAAGGCAGAAAAGACAAGGCACTGCTGCTTCATTACCAGTTCAGGGTTTAGTTATGATGTAGAATATTTACTGGATAATAAAACCTATACAACTCCTGCAGCATCTGCTTTTATCAGAAACTCACCTGTTTCCAGATAGAGGATAGTGCCTTGTAAATCCATTTTGATAAGGAAATTATAAAAACCTCTTGAACGTGCAAAGCCAAGCATTCAACCCTTGCCACCAGTAGACACTGCTCTTAAACAAAATGGGAAGCAGCCTTAGAAAGCATCCAGATAGCACAGAAAATCTTAGTCTCCCTGTAAATCCAGCAAAAATGCAACTCATTCACTTGTATGGATCTCTTTATTGCAGTTGACACAGGCTTGCCCAGGGGACTAACTTGTTGTTCCATAAAGATCCTTAAATAGGCACTACTGATGAAACATTTAATCCAAGCCCTAGTATCAAATGGCTGCTATTGCCAGTGACACTGACAGAAAAATCTATTTGCCAATTAAATAATTGCATACAAAGCTATGACTATTATGCCTTTTAACATAGTTCAGCTGTTCTGGAACATATCCATCACGCTTCACATTTTTCAAAAACAAAGAGCATTCCATGTAATGTATACAGAACATGTTTTAAACATCTATTTGGCGAGATACACCTTTTTCACTTATTTATTTGGGCAGGGAATATATTTTGCACCCAAAATGTCATTTATATTATTCAAGCACATGGATTGCTTTTGACCTCTTTCTGTTGATAATAAACTCATGATTTATATTTAGAACATATGGCTGCATTTTTTTAAGTTGTTGAAAAAACATTTTTAATATATGTTATGTTTGGTTTAAATGTGAAGAACAGTACAAAGACTATTAATGTTATGGAAACCAGGGAATATATTTCGATCCCATGAGTCCAATAAAACTCCAAATAAATGTCCTGTAATAAGAAAAAACCCACACAATTTATTCTAGTAAAGATGAACACTTATTTTTGAACTTTATTTCATTTGGACTTCAATCAAGCTTAGAAATAAGAACACAAGGGAAAGGGTCCTAGTTAAAAGGGATTTAAGATTACAGGCAGCATTATGTCGATATGTAGAATATCACTTATACAATGCACAGAAAGAACACGTTTGTTTTCTTTTTTTAAAACCAAAGAAATAGTTGTTAAGTGACAATAGCCTAATCTAGCAAAGTGCTTAAGCACATGCTTCATGGGCCCTAAATCAGGAAAGAATCCATATTCAGGAAAATGCTTATCACACATGAATAAATTGAAGTCAGTATAACTTAAGCCCATGCTTACAGTTAAGCATGGTCTTAAGTACTTTGCTGGATCAGGTATCAAAAGTGTAACAGATGTGGAGGAATAAAAATATTGTAAATTACAGTGTGTACAAAACTAAAATAAATCTCTGCCCATAAACAGTGAAAAGGACAAACCAAGACATGCCTGTTGCCATCACAGCAGAATTTATTCTGATTTTTTTTTTTGGCCAAACTGTTGAAGTGTAAAAAATGTTACATTTTTTTCCTCTCCAATTATTTTAAATGAGGTTCTAATGTGCTAAAGTGCTCATTCATTCTTCTACTGTACCAGGGTTCATATTTTGTGCAATAAATCAGGCTAATGTTATGGATTTTAATTATTGTTTGCAGTGTTTCTGTTAAGATATTTTTGTAATGACATATATCAGTAGAACGTGACTGAATCTGTGCCCATAACAAGCCAGTTTGAAGGTATTGTTACCCAGACTAATAGATTCTGTTGTTAACCATATGAGCTGTGGTGTTAATGTACCAGCTTCTGGGAATTCAGTTCTCCTTACTTCACAGCATTTCAAACAACAGAGTATAAACTATGAAAAGCACTATTTCCATTTTGGATTTTAGCATCATTCATGGAAACTATGCATCAGTTCTAGTAGCCTCTTTAAAGTATATAAAATAGACTGAAATTGTTACTGGCTAGCCTTCCTGGTAGTGAGCTTCAGTTAAAGAGCTTTTGTGAAGTAAAACAATTCAAAGTAAAACAAACAGCTTAAATATGCTGCTGCATCAGAGGTTCGTGAAAAAATAAACTGTAGCATTCTTACCTTTGACTGCATTAAAATTTAGCTTCTAAATTACAAGATGTTGTTTAGTAAATAAAGTGAATGTTATGTAGTATGAAAATAGCTTACTTCCCATGCTGTGTGGTTATTTATATGGGATAAGGTCCAGGATGTCAGTGCTTAAAAACTTTGATTGCCTCTTGACTTCCTTTATTTCTCCCTACTGGGCAGAAATTTCTAATCACAAAAATACCTCTCGTAAATCCAACTTACTTATACTCAAATTCTGGCACAACCGCCGAGTTGTAAAAATATTTTCTGAGCAGTCACAACCAGGATCCCTTATAAAAGATTTGCTGCTGACAAGCTAATTTGTATGAAGAATACAAAAATATATCAGCCTGCAGAATCCGTTAGGCACCAATTGTAAGCATTTGAGTAGCCCCACTGACTTCTCACATGTTTTAAATTAAGCCCATGCTAAAGTGCCCTGCTGGATAAGGGTCAGAATGCTCAGCACCCTGAGCCCGTAGTGAAGAATTGATCACCTTTTTCCTATTTGTAGAGGTTACTTATAGTTGATTTCAGAATCCTGCTATCAATCTTTGTGATTTAAAATCTCTCTGTGAACCTAAAAAGTTTCATAGGCTTTTTTTTAAAGTTTTAAATACGACATTGTTGTCAGCAATCCCACCTGAGTCTCAGCAACTGCACTTTTAATTTTAGAATAAATCTTTACAAACTCTTTGCTCTGGCAAATATTCAACAATCGTACTCTTTTCTTATCTATTGCTTTAAAAGCTTCTGTTTTAAAGCAGTAATATTTCAAATATTCTTTTCTACTATGACTCTAATCTCTGATTTCTGAAATTATACTGGCCACTAGGTTCAAATAACTTTGAAGTGCCAAATCTATTTGAATAAATATCCTTCAATGCAATTAGCAATGCATAAACTATTCTTTTTTGATGTATCACAATGAATACATTAGCTTTAACATCTATTCTCTTGATAACTCATTTTGAGGTGGTCCACTTTTGTTTTCCTTACTTTCACAAACATGCTTGCAGCCAGTAAGAGACTCTTCACTATGATTAATGGCCTCCCATTGGGTATACAGAAAATTTCCCAGCCTGGTTCCCTTGAGAATGCGCCACTACATGGATTTCTAGGCAAAGCTAGATTAAAAGAGGAGGAGCAATAGCTATAGTCCACCTACCCCACAGCCATCAATTATATATCCTTATAAATCAAAGTTTGAGCCAGAACAAAGACTAGTGTGGCAAACAAACAAGGGCGTTCACAGCAAATTGTTTTGAAGCAGAATAAAACTCTTGATAGAAACAATGGGGCTAGTAAAGCCACTGTCAATATCACTATAAAGTTCTGTTGATTTATTAAAAATTAGACACAGTGTATCCAATTACTGCTGAATTAACTGAAACAGAAAGCAGCAAGTGGGAAAAAAGAAATAAGCAGTGAGCTGGTTTTCCTTCTCTTTCTTTCCCTCTCATTTTTTTAAAGGAAAAAAAAATGAAGCAATTCCATACTGTAGTTAGTTGAATACTGGAACACAAATCAAAAAAGTATCTATCTGAATTTTACTACTTTAGATTTGTGATTCTTGGTTGAAGCTCTCTCTTTCATGAACCAGTGGTATATGTATCTCATTCATATTTCATCTTCTTGCCTGTTTGCTTTCTTTGCTATTTTTGCTTCTGTACTACAGATGATTTAGCTCTTGTTTCAGCTATATTTAAAATAACTTTCAGACAAAATCCAGTTTTAAAAGACAGACTGGAGAAAACCCTAGTGATATGGAGAAAAAAGTAATATTGGGGTCTTCCTTGATTATTTTCTTTCTTTTCAAGGCCCTGCTACTTTAATGATTCTTTGGGGAGGGGAGCTTGTTGGTCTGTTTTAAAATTTATGCATGAATTAGATGCTTGTGAAAGTGAGGGACTGGTAGCACTGACTTGAATCACATATAAGTAGGCTTGGTAAGTTAGAGTTTTATCAGTAAATGTTAGTATATGTTGATTTGACCATACATACAAAGTGACAAAAATATTTCCATTCATAATCATTGAAATTTACAGAAAGAGGAAGTAAGAAAAATGCGGCTGGAGAACTTACTGAAGTTTGATGTAAGGATATTTACATTGTGTATTTTGACATATAATATTGACAATTTGTATTGTAACAGCTACAAGCTTTAACTTTTTGAACCTTCTCAACTATTGCCACTAATTACTGTCAAATGCCGCACCCCATAATTCACCACAATTTAAATTAAGACAAATAGAAAAGACACTTAAAATAAACACAATGTTCATAGAATCATAGAATCTCAGGGTTGGAAGGGACCTCAGGAGGTCATCTAGTCCAACCCCCTGCTCAAAGCAGGACCAATTCCCAACTAAATCATCCCAGCCAGGGCTTTGTCAAGCCTGACCTTAAAAACCTGTAAGGAAGGAGATTCCACCACCTCCCTAGGTAACCCATTCCAGTGCTTCACCACCCTACTATTGAAAAAGTTTTTCCTAATATCCAACCTAAACCTCCCCCTCTGCAACTTGAGACCATTACTCCTTGTTCTGTCATCTTCTTCCACAGAACAGTCTAGATCCATCCTCTTTGGAACCCCCTTTCAGGTAGTTGAAAGCAGCTATCAAATCCCCCTTCATTCTTCTCTTCTGCAGACTAAACAATCCCAGTTCCCTCAGCCTCTCCTCATAAGTCATGTGCTCCAGCCCGCTAATCATTTTTGTTGCCCTCCGCTGGACTCTCTCCAATTTATCCACATCCTTCTTGTAGTGTGGGGCCCAAAACTGGACACAGTACTCCAAATGAGGCCTCACCAGTGCTGACTAGAGGGGAATGATCACGTCCCTCGATCTGCTGGAAATGCCCCTACTTATACAACCCAAAATGCCATTAGCCTTTTTGGCAACAAGGGCACACTGTTGACTCATTCAGCTTTTCGTCCACCATAACCCCTAGGTCCTTTTCTGCAGAATTGCTGCCCAGCCATTCGGTCCCTAGTCTGTAGCAGTGCATGGGATTCTTCCGTCCTAAGTGTAGGACTCTGCACTTGTCCTTGTTGAACCTCATCATATTTCTTTTGGCCCAATCCTCTAATTTGTCTAGGTCCCTCTGTATCCTATCCCTACCCTCCAGCATATCAACCACTCCTCCCAGATCCTGCTTTCCCTGGGCACCAAGAACTCCAATTTACTTTTAGGGTGCACAAAGAACACAGGATCAGTCCTACTGTGGAGAACTGCTGTCCAAGGTAACCCCATGGAGCTCTGCTACTGAACCCAGTCTTGATCACTATGGACATTTAATTCAAGTCCTATCCTCCTCTTGAGCAACAAGCATGAATCAGTAATTGTTCTGTGATGTGAAAAGGGCTCAGCAGTCTTCAGCAAGAAATTAATTTTCTGCAGCTATTTGTTAAGCATTCCATTAGCCAACTTCTGAGCAACTCTGTACAGCCACTGGCCAAATGCTCTAGGCAGTATTATATTTGTCTATGGGTCAAATCCTGCCTATGCTACATTTGCACCTCTCCTTCCCAGTGCTATGAGCCTCTTCAGCTTGCAGCAGGAGAAGGTGCTACCTAGCATCCAGGAAAGAGCTAAAAGGAAGACTTAATTTCTGTGCCAGCCAGCACACCACCAACCCACTAAGTTTTCTGGCTAAAAAAGCATGGCTGTTCAGTCCCTCCAACCCATTTAGACCACATGCGGAGGTATGCAGCACATGTAAAAAGCTTCCTTTTTAAAGGAGTAACAAAGTGACAGCTGAAGAGCTACTGTAAATACATGTAAATACAGAGGGCCTTATTGTTCCCCTAAAGGCAAGAGTAAGGAAAGGATCGTCTACGCAGATCTACCCAGTGTTACACGAAGGGAAGGAAATCTCTGCAGCCTCTTCAATGCATACCCTATGCAGAGAGCCTGGAGAAGGAGTCAGACTAGAGATAATCATAAAATCATAAGACTGGAAGGGACCTTGAGAGGTCATCTAGTCCCGTCCCCTGCACTAATGGCAGGACTAACTATTATCTAGACCATCCTTGACAGGTATTTGTCTAACCTGTTCTTAAAAATGATGTCCCCTCTCAGTCTTCTCTTCTCCAGACTAAACAAACCCAATTTTTTCAATCTTCCCTCATAAGTCATGTTTTCTAGACCTTTAATCATTTTTGTTACTCCTCTCTGGACTTTCTCCAATTTGTCCACATCTTTCCTGAAATGTGGCACCCAGAACTGGACACAATACACCAGAGGAGGCCTAATCAGCGTGGAGCAGAGCAGAAGAATTACTTCTCGTGTCTTGCTTACAACACTCTAATACAGTGGTCCCCAACCTTTTTGGCTGGCGGGCGCCAGCCGAAGGACCACTGCGAATTTCGGCGGCATTTCAGCGGTGATGCCTCTCGATGACACTGCTTGCCATCGACAAGCGACGTTATCGAGAGGCGTCCCCACCGAAATTCGGGAGCAACGCCTCTCGATGACGTCACTTGTCGACGGCAAGCGGTGTCAGCAAGAGGCGTCCCCGCCGAAATGCCGCTGAAATTCGGCGGCATTTCGGCGGGTGCCCTCCTGGGGGTCAGGACGCGGGCGCATTAAGATGCCCCTGCAGGTGCCATGGTGCCCACAGGTACCGTGTTGGGGACCACTGCTCTAATATATCCCAGAATGATGTTTGCTTTTTTTGCAACAGTGTTACACTGTTGACTCATATTTAGCTTGTGGTCCACTATGACCCCCAGATCCCTTTCTGCAGTACTCCTTCCTAGGCAGTCATTTCCCATTTTGTATGTGTGCAACTGATTGTTCCTTTCTAAGTGGAGTACTTTGCATTTATCCTTATTGAATTTCATCCTATTTAATAAGGGTGGGGCAGGTAAGAAAGACACCCCGGAAGGCAGAACAGACTAAGTCAGTCAGGAATCAGACAGGAGTGGAGAGGGAAGGAGGCATGCATGCATGCAAGCAAGCAAACCCCTCTTGCTGATTTCCTGCCTTCAGCCTTCTCACAGGAACCACCTGACAGCTTTCCTCTCCTGTTCGACTCCCCTGATTGACTCAGTTTGCTCTAAGATCAGGCCTCTTACACTGCAGGCCTCCCCACCACCGTGGTCCCAGAGCGCAGGCTTCAGCCCAAGCCCAAATGTCTATACCACAATTAAACAGCCCAAGCCCTGCGAGCCTGAGTCAGCTGGCACAGAACAACTGTGGGTGTCTAATTACACAATAGACACACCCTTAGAGCCCCTTGGTGTTGCTCCACCCTCTTAATTGGCCCAACTGGGAGCACCTGGACAGAAACAGGAGAGCTGATCATAGTTCCCCTGAATGGTTTCAGTGCTCAGCAACTTGCAGGACTGAGGTCATAATGAGGTCAAACTGAATATTATATTTTCATTTAAAATACTTTTTTCTACACAGAATACAGTTAAAAAAACTGCCAAAGACAAAGTGATTTTCAAAGAATTTACTTTTCTATTTCCCCACTTAAATATTCGCCTCAATTATTGATTACCAGCCACCACATACTGTTTTTCTTGTGTCACCAAGGCAAACACCAGTGTTGTACTCACCTCAACAACAGACTGATTCCTGCCTGGCTAGAAAATGATAAATGTGTCACTTTGTTTCAATTTTGAACTTCTATGGACTTTTTAGAAACAGATAAATAGGTTTCCAAATACCCTTGAGCCAATGCCAGAGTTGATGTAAATTCATGTAGCAAAATTGACTGCAATGGAGTTATGACAATTTCCACCTGCGGAGGAACTGACACTGATTTGCTTAAAATTACTGTTCACAATGTCTTTTAACACAGAGTTCCATTTTGGGTTAATCTGTGTAGTCAACACAAACAAGGACAAAATACAATTTTGAATATTATACTAGTCACTGTAGTGACAGCTAAACTTAAGGTTGCAAAATAGTTTCCATCCTAATCCACTGACTCAACAGTCTCACTTTTCAAAACACTCTACATAAGAACTGCGCTGTGCACATATTATTTTTGTTTCCCCTTCTCTGCTAACCTCATCTCAACCAGTTTGTTTGTCTCATCCACTTATTATGTATTTTCTTTCAAACTGTAAGCTCTTTAGGAGTAAATAAGATACTCTTATTTACTATGTTTGTTAAGCGCTCAGCACAATGGGGCCCAACATGGTTGAGGCCTCTAGCTGCTATTGCAGTACAGACTCCTACTAACAATCCCCATTCTGGATCTCCTGAGACTTGGATGGCAGACGCTCTTCTTCATCCCTGGCAAACAACTGAAGAAGATCTGGCCTCAGACTGGAATTTTGGGCTGGAATTTTGATTTAGTAGGAGTGTTAAATGAATACACCCAAAAGGGGAAACGGAGGCAGCAGTCATTTTTCCATGGACAATCAGATAGAGAATTCCTAATTCAGTGTTATATCTGTATTTCCTGACTTCAGTGCTTGATTTCTCCACTTTAACATTGCATTAACATTAATTTTTTGTATCGATTTTAAAACTAAGTTTATTTTTTACTAGTTCTTGGTATCTGTAAAGCAGATACATTTGCATTATCATAATCTCAATCTCAAACTGCTCCCCTTCTAACCGTGGGGGAGATTCTGTCTGTGGACATGCATAAATGGAATCCATTAAGGAAATAGGAACCTCAAAGGACAGAATTTGGCCAGGCATATTTAGATTTCCAATGAAAATGAAAGTTACATTTTGTTTCTCTTTATTTTCACAGATTTCATGTAAAAGAAACACCAATATGGACACTATCTCTGGTCTTAACAGTACTTGGTTCTACGTCATGGAGGGGATATATAAGTAGCTACATAAGATAGCTAAAACGGATGTTAAAAAATGTACTTCTCTGTGGGAACTTGGCACCTGGATGTGGAAGTCTACAAAAATCAGGAGGGTGGAAAACTCCTTTTACCCAACAAAGTTAAGCCTGATTCATTTAAATTTAACAAACATCGTCTATGGTCACAAAATGCCTGTCTGAAAGAGTTACCAAGTCATAAACAGCAGCTCATCAAGGAAGAAACTCAACAAGCAGCCTGGCATGAAAGCTTCTAGTTTTTTTCTAGTTCATTTCAGCTGCATGGAGCCCCCATGTTTGTGTTCTTTGCCTACAAGAATATTAAATTTCCATGCATCAGTCTTCTCTCTAGGGGCTTCTCCAGGGAATGTAAGAGTCTATTTGTTTTTCTATTGATCTCGTATCTAAATATTGTTTTCTCTCTCTTGGAAAAAGAGCTGCCACAGAATCAGCAGTGTCACTGTAGAAATGTTTTTCTTAGCTGAATGAAGTGATGGTAGGGCAAGATTGGAAAAAATATTTTTCAAATCCACTTTAATAAGCATACTTCCAAATAGGATTATAGTAGATATTGGTCTAGGCATGCCCCAGGCCTACGATCCATCTTTCATCCTTTTTTACCAATTTCAGACTGACAGCTAAATTAGCTCATGGAAAAGGCTCCTGTAGGCAGTAACCAATAACCCGCCACTCAAGGTAGGTTTTAACAGTGAGGGGCACAGGAGATGGAAAGCTTCATTTATGTCACCTGACTGGAGTGGGGTTGGGGAGTGGAGGAATATGTGAAGGTAGGGAAGTAGGAAAAACAGCAAAAAGAAAACTACACAGAGAGGAGAAATATAACTGTGGTTTAATCATTTTGTCAGATGGCAGCCACAAACTGAACTCTTGGAATATGGGGAGCCATGATCTTGAGTTTCTATCTTTGCTGGCAAGGCTACTGACTCTACCTATCTACCCTTGCAAACAGAGTAACTTTCTGTTCCTGCAACATTCATATTGGCAAGCTATGCACTGCAATGTTTTCCTTTCTAAAGAGGGAAAAATAGCTGGTCATAAAAGACAATGTTATCAACAGCCTTTCAAATCACAATACTCAATTTATTCTTGGGCAAAATAAAATTCTCAGCGTGGGATTGTTCATGTTATAGTGCCAGTACAACAGACATACTGAATAATTTAAAAATAATATAGATGGGAGGAAGAATGATATATCTGCTGGTTCACAAACAAAGCAGTCAGTTTGGTATCTGCACAGCATCTATCTGATGGAGCAACTTGAGTTTGTAGAGCTGACATTTAATATGCAGTTCTCCACCAAAATAATTATAGCAAGCACCCAGAAAAAGCTCCTTTTGGAGCAGCTTTAAATACATCTGAACTTGCATTTTGTTTGCACTGTTATTTGTCATCAAGCTCTATAATAGGTAAGTTATATTTTGAAATCAGGGACTTCTACAGAACACTGTACCTACTAGTGACTTTTTTCATATTGACAATCTTCTGTAACATTATTTATTACACTGTATCACATGAACAATAATATTCACAATTATGGTGCAAAACATCTCCTAGTACTGTATACTGCAACATTAGCAATTTTTCCTTTGTTTTATTGGTTCATACCATAGTTCTGCAGAATCCCTCGTGTTGCTACCACACTACTAAAAGCTTAACATGGAAATTTGTAAAATTACCAGCTATTAATCTGGATGGCAGAAAATATGTAGTGCCTGTCTACCCTGTGCTGATGAGATGGGTATTTTGCTGCTTACTGCAGCTGTGTACCTGCCTTTGAAAAACATATTTAAATTATACATGCAAAGCAATGCCTGGGGGTGCATTGCATTGCAAATGTAAAGAAAGGCTGATTTTCTTCAAAGGAAGTTGATAATAACCCACAAACAGCAGGTATTTTCTGCTACCAGCATGTAGCTAGCATGTCATGACTAGTACATCTTTAATCATAATAATGAGTTCTGTTCTAATCTTGATAAAATATGTTTTAGCTGCCACTGTTTTTAAATGCCACTGTTACCCCCAATGAGAATTAACTGATTTAGTGTACATTCCTAGCCTTACTAGAATACCTTTTGAAGCATTTGTGTCACTAGCTGGTATACTAATGTGGTAAGTATCATTTATTGTTGTCCTTTAATGTGGTAATGTCTTAAATATTCATTTAGTAGCGTCAGATTCAACTGACCGTCTGCCACAAGGAACACAGGTCCTTTGATTGTTTAGCCTTTGTCAATAAAAGAAAAAGTAGAAGAATCTTCTCTACTTGCCACTCCTGTTCATCGGAAATACCAACAAATATTTCCCTTATGTGTTGTTACTCTGATTCTTTCTCATGTTTAATTCATTCTCCATACCTGCAATCCTGTGGATTCATTTTTTCCTTAATTGACTTCATACTTCTCCAAAGCTAGAATACTTTTGCTCTCTGTTGAAAGAGCCAGGTTCTGGTAGGATCTTCTCCCATTCTCAAGAGCAATTTTTGACATATTCTAGATTAACATCCTATAATATGCCTACTATGATGCCTTCTGAAGCTGATGGACAGCATCCTGTCCCTCTTCATCCACTGTACAAGAGCACTCAACATTCTAATTAGTGTGACTAGAAACCACTGCAAGGATGCATCATACTCTCCATCTGCAGTCATTAGCCCTGCCCCTTTTGAAAAAAACACACATCCCTTAAAAAGTGTGTCAGGTCAGCACTGCTTTTTCAAAAGACAAGTCAATTTACTGAAGATCCCCCCCTCCCCTCTCTCTCTCTCTCTCTCACACACACACACACAAAACTAGAGTTTATGAAAATCAGGGTTGGGGGAGTGGATTAAACACAATTATTTACAAGTAAACTGCACAGTGAACCATCCTGTCTGTAATTTTTCAGAATTACAAAACACCCTGTATTTAAAAAAACAGAGGATCTGCTGCTACCGGCTTCCTTTGTTCTCCCTTCCACAACCATGCCATGGATGATACTCCAAGCCATTGGACTGAAGAAACCTCCATTGAGCAGCACCACAGCCACTCTACTGCTAGAGTTGGGGGTACATGGATTCCTCTTTCCTAACTCTTGTGATCTGCTCAGGCCCCAGCCTAGGAATCTAGGCTGGATATTAGGCTCAGAATTTGTGCCTTGATAAACAGGAATTAAGCCAATATTTTCCACAGAAGTATGAAACAGAAAACTGCCCGATAGCAGAGAACAGTAGACAGGAAAGATGGCTCAGCAGGTAGGGTGCTAGTCTTGGACTAAGACTGGGTTCAGATCCCTGCTCTGTCACACACTTCCTGTGTGATCATGAGCAAGTCACTTAGTCTCAGATTCTCAAACGTATTTAGCTGCCTAACTCCACTGAAATCAATGAGACTCGGGCACTTAAATACCTTTGAGGATCCGGGCCTCACTCTCCCCATCTGTAGCAGGGGGATAATAGTACTTCCCTACCCCGCCACGAGTGATGTGAGGATAAATGCATTCAATGCAGTGAGGTGTTCAGGTACAATGGTAATGAGGGGCACTTTAGTACATAGTAGAACAGAAGTGGTACAAACTGGGCACTACTAGGAAAAGATTATCCTCTCCTAGAAAACATCTTAGTGCAACAAGAACAAAAAAATAAAGGAAAAATCATTGTACATTTCTTTACTGTAGGCATTTATGAAGAACCCCTTCTAGTTTTCTATTTATAAAAGTTTGGAGAATGATGCTGAAAAGACATTTCTCTGTTATAACTTTGAACCCTAACTTCGTAACCATCCCAGAAGTCCCAACGCTGTTGTTTTTCATTGTTACCACTGCTAAGCAGTAGTTTTTTAGTGACGGCCTTTTGGGGTGGACAGGAAGCTGAAGGAGTGATTTTCTGAAGTAGCAGCCTCCTGTTTACATTCGCCTTCTTCAGTGAACAATTATGTCAAAAGCCAAAAGCAATGAGCACAATGAGCTTATCTAAATAAAGGTATGACTTGACAGTGCTGTTTCAGGTTCAGTATGATTGTATGTCACGATGCTGTTGAATAACTGTTAAACTACAGATCAATATTCTGTCATGCATGAATAAAAATGTGAAAACATTACAAGCGGGGCTAATAGTGAGAATAATCCATGGGAGCCACAGAGCTAAATCTGCACTTATCATGCTGAAAATTATCCCCTAGTGTTGGAGAAAATGTCAGTCCTCTTTTTGGCAAAACAATTTTCTTTCTTTATGGCATCACTGGGCCAGCAGTTTTATTTTCAGCTACGAGTTGCCAGATCTCCAACTTTAGCTATATCAAGACTAAAAATGATAGGATTTTTGTTCTACGTGGAGGTCACTCTTCTCAAATAATATTTTATTCAATTAAGGTCAGCATGAAATGCTGTAGGTATATTTATATGTTTATAAATAATATTAAACTATTTCATATTGATCTGAGAGAAAAGAGGCATTTCAAGAGTGTAACTAAAATCCTGAAATGGCTGAATGCATATGGTAGAAAGAAGCCAGCACCCCAATGTCTTTCACTAGAATACGGAATTCCATAATTTAGAACATATTGTACATACTACACCTAATGTTTAGCTTATCTAACTTCATTTTAATGAAGCATAACCTCATTTTTTGATGATAGAAAATGTCCACAATTAAATATGAAGGCATGATGTGAAGCTGAAAAATGAGCCAACTATCTTTCTGGCTTCTCACCTAAATTTACTCTCTATATATTTTAAAAGAACAGAGTGGATATATTTCCCTGAAAATAAAGTATCCAGCATAGCATGCCTTGAGAATGTCTTTTAATGATATTGTAACCCTTCTGGCCAGATGGTGTAAGCATCAACAAGGGCCAGATTCAATATCCAGGGATTCCTCTTACCATTACATAACAAATCCAGCTCAAACCCTCACCCAGTAATTTGGGAAAAGTAAACACCAACCATGGGTGCATTTAAGATGCAATATTTTCCCACTCACAAGCACTGAAATTATGTATAATTAAATAAAATTTATATTAAAAGAGAGAGGGAACTCAGCATTAATGTGGGGAAACATCGCAACAATGATTCAAAAGAATGCAACATTAAGTAAACACCCGCCCCACAGTATCTTGGGTATTATTCATTTGCCTCATTTTCCTAGCTTGTGATATGAAAGTTGGATGGATTAATGTCCCTGGAACATCCTACTCTCCTTTCCCTCCACTTCTTCCCACTCACAGGTGCTTGCCCAAGGTCTGCGAAGTCCCAGAATTCATGGCTGCATTCATCTGCATTCACCTCCCACTCCTGAAGGAGGGGAGGGTTGAGCAGTGCCTCTGCTGCCACTGCTACTGCTCACTGCTGTCGCTGTCATCTCTGCTGCGGCTTGCTGCTATCACTGCCACCTTTGCCTCCAGCTGCAGTCCTGTGTTCTGAGGTTCCACCCCTTAGCCACGTTTTTAGTGACTTCAGCTCTTATTGAGCTCACTGGGTAATGGGGAACCTCACTGCTGCTGCATTTGCTTCATCCCCTGCACTCTCTTTCACTGCATTCAGCCCCCCAGTCCATCTTTATCAGTCATTTCAACTCTAGTGATCGCTGAGCAGAAACAAGGACTCTGAAGTGAGTCTGATCAGTTTTGTCTTTAAACGTTGGAGAGGGAGGGTCATATAGCATCTAGGACTCTTTAAACAGAGTGAACACCACTAAGTAGGAACACCTGTCCGCACCCTCTCTTTTACTTGGATTTAGCATTATTACCCCTTGCTTAGTGAGTGCAGTTAAAATTAGGATGAGTATAACATTTCATGCTCTCAGGATCCATGACTAAAGTGCATTTTAACCCAAAACAGCCTATCACTTTGGCAAAGCAGCTCGGTCTGTTGATAACCTAGGCAAAGTAGATGTATCTCTATAAATACAGTCTGCTCCTGAGGTCTTTTCCTCCAGTTCATCAAGAGATGTCCGGGGACAGCTCATTCAGACCCCGGCTCACACGTATATATTAAATTTTTTCAGGTTAAAGCAATACTGCTTAGGACCTTAATATCTCGGAAAGCTAAATATACAATCTAAATTATGGGCCAGATTCTCAGCTGGTATAAATGGTCATAGCTCCACTGAAGCCAACGGAGCTATGACAATTTACATCGGCTGAACGTATGGCCCTATGTATGTACACACTTTTTATATATCTACATGTGTATAATAAAATGTATGTGTATTATACATGTACAGTAGAACCTCAGAGTTACAAACACCTCGGGAATGGAGGTTGTTCGTAACTCCGTACAACATGTTATGGTTGTTCTTTCAAAAGTTTACAACTGAACATTGACTTAAAACAGCTTTGAAACTTTACTTTGCAGGAAAAAAATGCTTTCTCATTTTATTTTTAGAAGTTTACATTTAATACAGTACTGTAATATTTTTGCTGTGTGTGTGTGTCTGCTGCTGCCTGATTGCATACTTCCATTTCCAAATGAGGTGTGTAGTTGACTGGTCAGTTCGTAACTCTGGTGTTCATAACTCTGAGGATCTACTGTATGTTCATATATTAACTTTACATTTGTATGTATTACGTATATTGTATATACATTGAAACCCACTTCATTATGGAATGGTAATAACTCTGACAACAATTTCCTTCTCTGAGTTTTCTGGGCCAAATTCTTCTCTCAGTTACATTAGTGCAAACCCAGACTAAGTCCACTGATGTCAGTAAAGTGCTCCGGATTTACCCCATTGTAACTAAAAGGAAATTCTGGCCCTTCAGGTATTTCCTTACGTTTCTAACAGACATCAGGAACAAAGCCCTTCGTAGATTACTACAGGATTAACATATTTTGCTGGAAGACATGGATGCACCTAAAATATTCTGGATTAAACTATAAAGCAGAAAAATTCTCAGGTCCTGATGCAATATCCTAAAAAAATCTACAAATACGGTTGCCAATATATTTGTTAGTGAGCAACATATCTTTAAAGCAACATAATCTTGTCTATCTTGTGGATGTAACCATCACTATCATCTCTAAATGTAAAGGGAAGAAAACTGTCTGGCAATTATTGTGCTCCTCTTAATCTGAGCTGCAGGAAAACATATTTTTCTCAGTCCTCCTTGACACGTTGATGACAATAGCTAGTCAAATCTTGCCAGAGACACAATGTGGCTTGAAACAGTAATTGGTGCTTGACAGTAACAGGAAAAATGTAGGTAATAGAACATGTGTCTATATGTAGCTGTATGATCTTTAAAAAGTTACTGAGATCTGTTGTATTGAATTGTAGAAAGTCCTGCAAAAGTTTAAATGCCTAGAGAATGTTTGTAGCTCATCTGTCAACCGTACAACAGAATTATGGATACAATCTCTGTGGATGACACTTTGGTATATCCATTTGTCGTATGAAATGGATAAAGCAAGGATGTTCATCGATTTAAAAACCAAAAGGGACCTTTCTGATCAGCTAGACCGACTTCCTGTATAATACAGGCTATTGCATTTCAATATCTATTCTTTTTGGACTTTTCTTTACAACAATGATGCCAGGAATATTTTTATTACATTTTAAACATTTGAGAAGATCTTTACCTTGAACAAATCAACAGTCTCAATTCAACAGTATGCATATGACTGGACTTTTGGTTTGCACACTACTGCCTACCTCAAGTTCATTACCAATAAGTGTGCTGAGGCAGTTAAAAAACTATGGATTAACCATCAGTCTGAACAAAAAAATGAGATAATGTACCAGCCTACATCTGAGAAAGGATATACAAGACCTAGCATGACAATTAATGGAGATTAACTCAGTGGAATAATGGATTTCACTTACTTGTAAGGGTTTTGTTAAAATACTGCCTTTAGTGATCAAGAAGTCATCATTCAAATTGGAAAGGTGTATTCTGCATTCAGCAGATTGACACACTGCATCTGGAACCAGCACAATATCATATAAAATACACTATTAATCATTTATTATTAAGGATGCATTAGGGCACCTACAACAGTCTATAGGCAACTTTATTATTTAATGTGAACAAGAACAGTATGTATATATTAACCATGCTACAGTGCATCCCAGTTTCCTATCTAACTGTTAAATATGCACAAGTTATCACTGGCAAATCAAGGAAGTGAATAAAAAAGGAATCAATAATGTATTCAAGCATACTATGATTTTTAAATGTGACGTCCCAGGACAACCTGAATCCCAGCTCTGGTTTTTAACAACAAAATGGAGTTTTCACAATTTTTTGTAGTGATACGTGATTAGCCATGTGCACTAGGGAATGCTACTGGATGCCTGAAGTGGACTTGAATAAAACAGACCAGTCATGCATATCTGTGTCTTCTATCCTCCAGCAGCAATCTCAAGAAAGCTCAGGTAGAAGGATTAAGTTACAGCAAACTAAGACCACTGTACTCCTGAAAGAGTATCCATACAGGGTTTAACATGCTTTAATTTATGCACATTGTTGGTTTGCCTTAACTGTCTGCCATGTCCCCATGGAGACAATACCCAAATTTGCATGGAACTGTACTATCTGTACATGTAAATGGCAAATTAGATGCTTAATAGACCATTTGCCCATGGTTCTGTTTTTTCTATGCAATTATCCATATGCCCATCTCTGAAAATCAAGTCCTAAATTTCACTGATGTAGGATAGTTTGTGGTAAATCAAAACCATCAGACAACAGGATTCTTCCTACCTGGTTTTCAAGCTATGTTTTATGTTAATCTTTGTGGCAAGAGGAAGTCATACGACAAAAAATAAACAGGAAAGGAAATTGGTCATTTCTTACAGATATGTCAGAAGACAATACTGTTGATGCTATAAAAATAAATACTTTAATTAATAATAGTAAGAAACTGTAAAGATGTTCCAGAAGACTGCTGGCCAATGATTCCCATGTGCTGTGTTTATTGTTAATTGTTATGTGACTCTATGGTCCTTTGCACTATGAGAAAATGTACGTATGTAAAGAGTTCCACAACCAGCGCTGAAGCAATGTTTATAAAAGCAGAGTCATACTGGAGAGGACACACCCACATGGAGGTTATTGGGCTGTCACAGAAGATTACATATAGTGAATGACAAAGCCAAGAGGCAGTCAGAAGGAAACATACACAGAAAAAATTACCTTACCCATTGTGACATCAAGATCATCTTCCTAAATAGTTGCTAACGCAATGGGGTTAGTAAGGCAAAGTAAGTTCTCATGCAAAAAATTATGAAACAAGATGTGTAAATCAACATTAAGAGAACAGGATGCTTTTCAAGTTAGGAGCACAGGAGTTACAGATTCATCAACAGTAATGCTTTCCTCTGCACAACTTGTAGAAGAGCCCGTAAATCAAGAACTGGAATCTTAGCAAATTTTAAGACCATAATAACTCTTAGTAAAATGCAAATGATCTTGCCTCAGATACAAATACTTAATGTCAACTATGGCCTTTGTTTTTTAGGGTTTTTTTCTCTCTAGAATGAGAGTCTTTTGCTGTTTACAGCACACACCTGACTAAATGATAGGTTCATTCTGGATATCAGCCAGAGAAGGGGGAGGAAGAATTGACAGCAAATACATTATTCTTGTAGTTAAACTAATGTGTTGCAAGAAGTAGAGGCATATCTCCAGACTATAGTGTTCTTCTCCATTCATGCTTTCAGAATCAGACCTGTCATTCAGCCAGGGAAGAACTCCCTCATATGGGTAAGCCATAGGGTAAATTCCCTGTCTGGAATAAACACTAGAGGAGTGTCCCAAAAAGTCTTTACAAACATGTTACCTACCTCTAGTTTACTGGAAATCAATTAACTAGAACAGTGATTTTCAACCTATGGTCTGTGGGCCCATGGGGGTCTGCAGATTATGTCCAAGGGTTTCGCAAACGATTGTCGTTATCACACAACAGTGGTTTTCAACCTGTTGTGCGCTGACCCCTGGGGGTCTGCAGATTATGTCCAAGGGGGTCCTCAAAAGGTTGTCGTTATCACACAACAATGGTTTTCAACCTGTTGTGCACTGACCCCTGGGGGTCTGTAGACTATGTCTAAGATTTCTAAAGGGGTCCACACCTCCATTTGAAATTTTTTAGGGGTCTGCAAATAAAAAAAGGTTGAAAACCACTAAACTAGAGAAAAAAACTCTAATGTAGACTGACTGAGTCCAGACAAGACTGAGATAGTGTTGGTAGGTTGGGAGAAGAATCCTTGTAACCTATTTTGTAGTTTAGCCACTATTTATAACACAGAAGCACCATTCTGGGTTGTTTAGATCTTGGGCTACTCCAGGATGTCCAAGTAGCAGCTATGGTCATGGGTACTTTTTTCCACTTATGCCTGGAAAGAAGTGTGTGACCATTCTTCTCCAATGCAGACCTTGCCCCCAACTACTGTCACCTTTTGTCACTTAGAGATGCACATTATATGGGCCGCAGTTGGAGACCATGAGTGCAGAATTCTGACACTTACTTAGAAAGTGGAGTATTATGTGGAAATTCCCCCGATGTTCTGTGCCGGCTGCCAATAGGTTTCCAGGTGGAATTTCTTGGTTTTGTCTGGTAAAACGTTAGTTGTGTTGGGCCCTATTTACTAGATAGATACCTTCTCTCTGCCGCATTACTCCAGTTGTGATCAGGTGACGTGCTCAAGCTGAAACTCTCTTGCTGCAGATCAGAGAGAGCTGCGGGCAGGGTATTCTCCATTTGCAGTCCTCTACATTACACCTCACTGCCTGCCTTGGTCCACTGGAGCCTGCATTTGTGAATCCTCCAGGCAGACGAAGCCCACCTGACTCCACAAGCTGAGGATTGGAAACATTTGGGGTTATTTTATCCTATTTTTTCTCATGAATATGTATGTTTTTGTTATGGTGGGAAGAACCATCCTTTATAATCTACTGCTATTTGTTAATTTATTGTAAGGGCACCCAGACCATAGATGGAGTCACTAACTGCCTTTATAAAATTAAATATATAAAAATAAATAGGAGTTTTATCCTCCGTGTAAACCTAATCAGCTGTGACTGAGCTCCTTATAAACTGGGATATCAGACTGGCTTTCTAATGAGAGGCATGCCAGGATTTTGAGATGGTCTGACAAGAAATAATTTGTTTCATTGTCATTCTTCAGAAGAGGAATCATTTGAGTAATCATTATTTCTCCCCCTACCCTCTCCTATCTTCATCCCTGCTTATTATAGCCATGGTTTCACTAGCTATCCCTCAGAGGCTGTGAATCACCAGAGGCTCCTTAAGCTTGTCCACCTCAAGTTTGCAAGGGACGGCTCAAGTGAGACTAAGTAAGCCTTGGGAGAAATCTTTCCTGGTAGGAGATGGAGGGGCCATGAAAGTGTACCACAACAGAAAACCTTCCTAACAAACATTATGTGGACAGTTTGGGAGCTGGCAGTGCTACTAAATGGAGAATGTCTTTTATCGCATTACGGAAGCAAGAGCCAAAAGGGCAAGCAGTTTCTGTAGGAAGGAGGAAGAGCCAGTCTCCACTGGGTCTTCCATGACTGCATCTACTCATTATCAGAGAAGTGACTGGACGTGGAGTCTGGGTTAAAGGCAAAGCAAAGCAGTCAGCTGATGCCAGTTTTTCCATGAAATGAAGGAAATCTGCAAGGCAGCTATAGCTGGGAACATACAGATACAGACTGCACTGTAAAAAGAAGGAGCTCTCTCCATGTACCCACTAGTCATGGAGTTCAGACAAAAAGAGTCAGTGAAGAGAAGCGAAGCCCTATTTCTAGCAGATTCCAATTACATTATTTTTGGTATGAACTTCAGTTTTCACCACCTGACAATATTTAAAGGGCATAAGTGAAAAATAATGTGGTTTGTAACATCAATTATTAGGAGAATGGCTAGTGGTCTACTTGCCTCTCTCATTCAAAATAATTCATAATTAAAGAAGCTTTTTTGAAGTCTAATATTTTACAAAAAACATACTCAAAAGAAGTAAGCAAAAAAAAAAGCTAAGGCCTGGGCTACACTAGTGGCGGGGTTCGAACTAAGATACGCAACTTCAGCTACGCTATTTGCCGTCCTCACGGTGGCAAGTCAACTGCCGCGGCTCCCCCATCAACTCCGCTTACTCCTCCTGCCGAGGTTGAGTACGGGCATCAATTAGCGGATCAATTTATTGCGTCCAGATGAGACGCGATAAATCGATCCCTGATACATTGAACACTGCCCACTGATCCGGCGGGTAGTATAGACGTACCCTAAAATACAAAGAAAAGTTGCTTTTAAGCCAGTGTGACATTTGAGTCCTGCTTCCACTACTAATGCCAAGTGTAATACTGAGATAAAAGATGGCCAAGCAAAGACCAATAGCTTCTTTCCAGAACTCCTTCAGGCTTTTGTGCCTTTTTGAACAGTACAAAGCCTTGAAACCACACAGTCTCAAAGTTCTTCTCTGCTTCCAGTTGGTTATTTAATTGACAAGTCATCCTTCTTCTAACCTCAATCCCATCTATATGGAGCCAGCTCTTAAAGTCCTTCTTCTCCATTCCAGTCCATCTTGAAGAAGGTTATTTAATCGACAATCTACCTCTTATTACTTGTGTAAAGGAAGAGAAATTTCTTATTCAAGATCCCAAAAACAGATTAAATTAAGTGCTTTTTTTCATGGGCTAGCAGGGTAATTTGCTTAAATACTAGACACTTTTTGCCAGATTTCGATAGAAAATAAACCTGTCCACCAGTGAAATACTTATTAATAATAGAAGAAAACTGATTCCGGACACAGGATAATTTGATGAATGTGCGAGAATAATGGATGTGGAATGTGATCAACTCCAAATAAGAAAGATTAGAACAGTTTATTCAAACGCTACAGAGAAAGGCTTTGTATTTCAAAAAGTAATCCTTAAATTTATCAAAAAAATGTGTTTTCTAGAACAGGGGTTCTCAACCTTTTTCTTTCAGAGCCCCCTATCCCCCGCAACACATTATAAAAATTCCATGGTCCACCTGTGCCACAACAACTGTTTTTCAGTAGATTAAAAGCCAGGGCTGGCATTAGGAAGTAGCAAGCAGAGCAACTGGCCAGGGCCTCACACCACAGGGGGCCTGCAAAATTAAATTGCTCGGCAGGAGCCCCTGGCAGCGAGGCTCAGAATTCGGCTTTCTGCCCAGGGGTCCAGTGAGTCTAATGCTGGGCCTGCTCTCTGGTTTATTTTGGTGGATGCCCTGAAACCTGCTCACAGCCCCCTAGGACCCCTGGCTGAGAACTGTTGTCCTAGGACAGGGGTAGGCAACCTATGGCACACGTGCTGAAGGCAGCACACGAGCTGATTCTCAGTGGCACTCACACTGCCCAAGTCCTGGCCACAAGTCCGGGGGACTCTGCATTTTAATTTAATTTTAAGTGAAGCTTCTTAAACATTTTAAAAACCTTATTTACTTTACAGACAACAATAGTTTAGTTATATATTATAGACTTATAGGAAGAGACCTTCTAAAAAGGTTAAAATGTATTACTGGCACGCGAAACCTTAAATTAGAGTGAATAAATGAAGACTCGGCACACCACTTCTGAAAGGTTGCCGACCCCTGTTCTAGGAGATATTAAAAATAGGGAAATTAGATACAGAGAGAATTAGAATTAGAAAGAGAGACAAACCTGTGTACTATACAATGAAAAAAATGAAATCAATGGTTCACACTGGAGTAAACCTTTTCACTACTGGCATAGGCAGAACCAAATCGCATATTGTGTGCATACAGTTTAAACTGCCAAACAGAGTTTATGTACCGATTAGTGGAGATTATGTAGAGAGGTAGTGCCATTTTTTAAAAATACAATATTATTACAAAGAACCCCTAGAGGTTCATATGAAGATGGTCTCTATTTCAGAGACAGTAAAATCACTGAGGCACATCATCACAGCAATGACTTACTACTCCTACAGGAGCCAGTGGAGTTGAGCTAAGCATTGTTAATGCAGAGAACAGCCCTCCCCACCAAGTGGATGTGTGAGAGACAGTTTATAACTTGTAGGTTTTTATTAGATTTGGAATATACTGTTAACACATCTGCATAATTTGTCAGCTTCTCCAGCCTCTCTCACAAATTGTGATATATTAAAAACACCTACACATTTAATATTTGAGAAGTTTTTACTTTTTGTCAATTCTAATAATACCAGAGGTGGCTATAAATCTTTGTCATGCTTTGGGGAAAAGTCACTTTCACAGTCCAACTACATGCATGGGAGGATATTAAATATTGAATCATGCCATTGAGACATTTGAGTTGATATGTCTCAGGCCTTGTTAAAATATATGTCCAGTGTTTTAATCAGTGTAAGACTATTTATCTTCATTAGGATTATTTATAACTGAAGCAGGTTGTAGTTTCTGAAGCTTTCAAACATAAACTGCTGATACTCCCTCCAGTAGCACTAAAATATTTTTGTTTGAAGAATATTTGTAAATCATACTTAAGAGTCTTTATAATACAATATAAAATATTCAACTAGAACTTTATTAACACTTTGCTAAATCTATCTCTGAAGTATTTGTACAAATGTATATCAATAGCCCGCACAATTGACTTGGGGAAAAATGAATAGATTTTTCCCATTTCTGTTTTATCCACAAGCATCCATAATTTCAATCCCCCTCATCCTACTCCATCCCACTCAACCAGAATCCACATAGTATAATGCTACGTGCATCTTACTCAATACCACATTTTCTGCCATGTTTTCCCTTATGCCTGGAATATCCTCCCTAATGCAACCTCCTGCCTCTACTTTATATCTGTACTCAAAACCTACATAGTGCTACAATAACGACCCTGACTCCCACAGCGTGATGATAAAATCTAACTTTAAAAACAAAAGCAACTGACAACTCTGTGACACAAGCAATACCAGAACCGTATTTCGTGTAAGCCTGCCTCTCTCTCATTCAGTATCAATTTCCATGCATGAAGTGATAATTCAGTTAGGGCCTGATCCTGCAACAACTCACACAAGCAATCCCTATTCACATGAACAGTGCAATTACTCACATTAGTGTTTGAAAGTTCATGCCGTGAACCTGCAAAGTCCTTAGTAAAAAAAAAACTTTAGGCCAGGTCTTCAGTTTGCATAAACTGGTCTAACTCCACTGAGTTCAATTGAGCTATGCCAATTTATGTCTTTAACCCCACATCAGCTGTTAGGAGACAGTGGAGATCACTTCTGAACAGCCAGTGAGGAGGTCCATACGTTAGCATATACATTTGAGGTTTAATTTTGCTCCTGAGATGATCATTTACAGTATAGATGTTGGCAACTTCCCTCTAAAGGCTCAAAGAAAACATATGTAATTTTCAAGCAAACCACAGGATTTTTAGGAGTCTGACACAGATTTTTTGAATGTCTGAGGTTGAAAGGATGTCTTTCACAGATCTGAATCTGGAAATTTGATCATCAAATGGGGTAATCAGTCTCTGTGGTAGAAAGGGGACAATAGCAGTTTCTTTCCTCTACCTCAGTCCAATGAGCAAGAATTTTACAGAAGCTGCAGACCATAGTTATTAGGCTCTCTCTGGCTGATAATTTTGTTCCAGAAATCAGCTAGGGAGACAGAGAAAGGGGCTATGAAACTAAGGAACTAGATACCTTGGAAATGAAAAACTATTACAATTTCACCACTTCCTCTCCACATCATCTAAAAGCCCAGCAAAGAATAAAAGCAGAGATGGGTGAAAGTGTCCATATAAGAAGTCTAAACCACAAGTGCACCCTACAGCAGATTGATGATGGATGGGAGAGCCCTCAGTAGCAGACTGGTGATTGATGAGAGTCTACATGCAGCAGAACAGTGTAGGAGAAAGAGCACCCTGCAGCAAACTGGCAGTGGGGAGTGAAGTGACATGTAGCAAACCAATGACTGGGTGTGCAAAAAGTTTCCATTAACCACAATTTTCTAAGCCTAGCTGATAGAACACACCCAAGGCAATTTCCTCCATCCACAAACATGAGAGACTTAATTCAAGCCTAGAGCTTCATTAACAACACAATCACTAAGGCCTTGTCTACACTACCAGACTATTTCGAATCTACTGAAGTCGAATTTGTGTATCCACACTAAGGATACTAATTCGAATTTCTGAATCCACATTAACGGGGCCGGCATCGACTTTCAAAGCGGTGCACTGTGGGAAGCTATCCCACAGTTCCCGCAGTCCCCGCTTTACTGGTCGGTTACAGCGCGGACGCCACAGCACTGCGAGCATGGAGCCCGCTGCGATCATCGCTGCACTTATGGCCGTTGTCAACTCCTCGCACCTTATCGTCCACCTCTTCCACGGTCAGCTGCTGAGAAATCGGGCGAGGAGGCTCCGGCAGCGCGGTGAGGAGAGTGGCGCAGACCTCTCAGAAAGCAGGGTACGCCGGGCAGTGGAGATCATGGTGGCAATGGGTCAAGTTCATGGTGTGGAACGGCGATTCTGGGCCCGGGAAACAAGCATGGACTGGTGGGACCGCATAGTGCTGCAGGTCTGGGATGAAACAGAGTGGCTGCGAAACTTCAGGATGCGTAAGGGCACTTTCCTTGAACTCTGTGACTTGCTGGCCCCTGCCCTGAAGCGCCAGGACACCCAGATGCGAGCAGCCCTGAGTGTGCAGAAGCGAGTGGCCATAGCCCTCTGGAAACTTGCCACGCCAGACAGCTACTGGTCAGTAGCGAACCACTTTGGCGTGGGCAAATCTACCGTGGGGGGTGCTGTGATTCAAGTAGCCCACGCAATCGTTGAGCAACTGCTCTCAAAGGTAGTGACTCTCGGAAACGTCCAGGTCGTCATAGATGGCTTCGCCGCGATGGGATTCCCAAACTGCGGTGGGGCTGTAGATGGGACTCACATCCCTATCCTGGCACCAGCCCACCAGGCCAGCCAGTATATTAACCGAAAGGGCTACTTTTCAATGGTGCTGCAAGCACTGGTGGACCATAGGGGACGTTTTACCAACATCTTCGTCGGGTGGGCGGGCAAGGTTCATGACGCGCGTGTGTTCAGGAACTCTGGTCTGTTTAGACGCCTCCAGGCAGGAACTTTCTTCCCGGACCACAAAATAACGGTTGGGGATGTGCAGATGCCTACAGTGATCCTCGGGGACCCAGCCTACCCGCTAATGCCCTGGCTCATGAAGCCCTATACAGGCGCCTTGGACAGTGAGAAGGAACTCTTCAACTACCGGCTGAGCAAGTGCAGAATGGTGGTGGAGTGTGCTTTCGGACGTCTCAAGGGGAGGTGGCGGAGCTTACTGACTCGCTCGGACATCAGTGAAAAGAATATCCCTGTAGTTATTGCTGCTTGCTGTGTGCTCCACAATGTCTGTGAGAGCAAGGGCGAGACCTTTTTGGCCGGATGGGAGGTTGAGGCAAATCGCCTGGCTGCTGTTTACGCTCAGCCAGACACCCGTGCCGAAAGAATATCCCAGTGGGAAGTGCTGTGTATCCGGGAGGCTTTGAAAGCAAGTTTCCTCGGAGAGCAGCCTAACCTATGACTCTCCACTTGATTTTAAGAGACGCTGATCCTGGGCCTGTGTCTCTATGTGTTGAGTGAGATCTGCAGTTACATACCCCGTTCTCCAAGTTTCCCCCACTTCCCAAACACGTTTTAAAACAAATTAAACGGAACAGTTATTGTTAATAAATCTTTCTTTTACTTTGCATTTCTGTTCAGGGTTTGAAACATGGACGCATACTGTGCTGGGTACGGTGCGCACTGATGTACAGACTGCTTGTACAATACAGGACGGACAGCCTCCTGCTCCTACATAGGTCTCTGGGGTGGGGGACAGTTTCAAGTGGTTGTGCATGTAGGGGTGGGTTTGCTGGAAGGGGCGAGTGGGGCCGTCTTTGGATAGGGATTTGGATGCAGGCTCTGGGCTGTGGGTTTGGGCGTAGGAAGGGGTGATGGGTGTGGGGGGGAAGGGTGAGTATCTGTCCGTGGATGAGGGCTCTTGTTGGGGCTCAGGGCAGCGGAGAGGATCGCGCCTACGGTGGAAGTGCATGGTAAGGACAGCATGCCTTAACATTAGGGGGTGGCAGGCGCTAGGACCGTGGACAAGCGTACACATCACAGAATGACCCGGGGCAGCATACACCACACAGAGTGACCCTGGTGACTACTGACTGCAGTCTGTGTGTGCCCTGCAGTTGATCCTGCCCCCGATACTCTGTACCCTGCTAATGTAGGCTATCCCGTGCAATTATAAATCCCCTGCCCCCCCCCCACATACACACAGTCTTCTGACATGAAAGACGTGACGGAAAGAGTGAACAACAGCAAACAGCTTTTATTAATCTACTACATAGTGGGGTGATGAAACTTGGATTTGGGACTGGGTGATCCTGTAAGGGAAGCGCTTCTACACAGTTATAGCGTCAGAGGTGTGTGGTACATTAGCGCTCAGCTGTGGTGCAGTGACAGTTCTCACGGCCCCTACCGCCCCTCCGTCTTGTAATTTTTGGTGAGGGGGGGACAGGACTTCTTGGCGTTGGAGGGTGGTTGCAGATACAGTGCAGGGGGGCTCTCTCCTCCTGCCTGCGGTCCTGCAGAACATCAACAAGGTGCCGGAGCGTGTCCGTTTGCTCCCTCATTAGCCCAAGCAGCGTTTGAGTCGCCTGCTAGTCTTCCTGCCGCCACCTGTCCTCCCGTTCGCTGTGTGAGCGCTGCTGCTGAGAGAGGGTCTCCCTCCAGTGGCTCTGCTGGGCCGCCTCGGCTCTGGAGCAGGCCATCAGTTCCGCGAACATCTCGTCCCGAGTCTTTTTCTTTCGCCGCCTAATCTGAGCCAGCCTCTGCGAGGGGGATGCCGGGGCAGTCCGGGAAAGAGCAGAAGCTGTGTGATGGGAAACAGTAAGTGATTTCCTTGAACAGATACATGTTTGCGAACAGTGAACACAGTGTAGTCAGTTTCTCTGAACAAGACCATACAGGGCACCAAGTTCCACGAGATCTCAGGACAAGTTCGAGATTTCGGAATACGCTCTCATTGGCGGCGCCATTGCACAGGAGAGCGGACAAGCGGGGAGAGACAGCTGAATCCGTCTTGCAGACAATCCTGGTAAGCCTTAAGTAGATAATGCTTATCATTTAGTGGATAGCTGCGCTCTTCTGCTAAAGGCAATCTGTAAAGCAGAAAGGCTGAGCCTTTTCCAGCCCCTCCCGCCAGTGCACGGGAAAGATCAATGTATGCTTGTTCTCTGTGGCCTCCAGCACGTGGCTGTTAAGCGAGGGTCGTTGTTATGCAACCTAATTTAAAACCATTAACAGTAGTAACAATACACTAATTGCCCTACTTAGATGCAGCCTGTACAGAACGACATCACCCTGAGGCGGGTCACTCGGAGTCAGAGAGAGCGGATGCTAAGGGAAGCCCTGCACAGACCAGGACCATATGCAGCAATGCTGGTGGAGGCGATGATTTCTCTGTACATTAGGATGTCCTGGCGCGGAAGAGTGTGCTTCCACGGAGCACCCAACAAGGCACCTCTCCCCAGGAACCTCCTGCGGAGGCTTTTCGAGCTGCTCTCTGAGAGCTTTTTTGAACTGTCCCAAGAGGATTATTGCTCTATTCCTATATGTGTGGACCTACTTTTTGTATAGTTTGAGATTTAAAATTTTTTATATAGTATTTCTATTTTTTATAGACCTGTTTTTTAAAAAATAAATGTTTCCCTGTTTGTAGCACTTACCGCCTGATCCTTCCCCTGATTCTGAGTCCGGGTTAACGGGCGGGGAGGGTTGGTAGGGGATCTCTGTGAGGGTGATGAAGAGATCCTGGCTGTCAGGGCAAGCGGTATTGTGTTCACTGTCGCCTGCGCCGTCCTCCACAAACCCTTCCTCATCTTCCCCATCGGCGAAGATCGCCGAGGAACTGTCCAGGTACACTATGCCATCCTCAGAGTCCACGGTCACTGGTGGGGCAGTGGTGGCAGACCCACCGAGAATGGCATGCAGTGCCTCGTAGAAGCGGCATGTCTGGGGCTGTGCTCGGGCGTCCGTTTGCCGCTCTGACTTTTTGGTAACCTTGTCTCAGGTCCTTGACTTTCACGCGGCACTGCATCGCATCCCGGCTGTATCCTTTGTCTATCATGGCTTTGGAGACCTTCTCGAAGGTCTTTGCATTCCGCTTGTTGGAGCGCAGCTCCGAGAGCACAGACTCCTCGCCCCACACAGCGATCAGATCCATGACTTCCCGGTCAGTCCATGCTGGGGACCTCTTTCTATTCTTGGATTGCCCGGACTCCTCTGCTGGAGAGCTCTGCATAGTTGCAGGTGCTGCGGAGCTCGCCCCGATGTCCAACCAGGACGTCAGATTCAAAGTGCCCAGACAGGAAAAGGAATTCAAATTTTCCCGAGTCGTTTCCTGTGTGGCTGGTCAGAGCATCGAAGCTCGGACTGCTGTCCAGAGCGTCAACAGACTGGTGCAGTGTGGGATAGCTCCCGGAGCTACTAAGTTCGATTAGCATCCACACCTAGCCTAATTCAAACTAGCCATGTCGAATTTAGCGCTACTCCACCTGTCGGGGTGGAGTACCAAATTCAAACTAAAGAGCCCTCTAGTTCGAATTAAATGGCTTCCTGGTGTGGACGGTTGACCGGTTAGTTCGAATTAACGCTGCTAAATTCGACTTAAAGTCCTAGTGTAGACCAGGCCTAAGAGGAGATTCCCCTCCCCTCCATGAATTGGCAATAATAGAGCACGAGAGGTTGGGAGATGCTTTGCATGAACTCCCTGCCTTCCTGTTGATTCCACAACTAGAATTTGGAGGGATAAAGGTCTAATGTCTGTTTATGTCCCAACTTGAGCTTTCCTCAGAATAGCAGAGTGGAATAACAGTATCTATTGGCCTCCAAAATCCCACACATAAGCAGGTATGAAATATGTATGGAGCCACATCAGTTCCTTCTATCCTACCTTCAATTGCTTACATGAATCTAAAGTCTGCAGATATTTGTACATGGATCAGGCTCAGCTTCATTTAATTTTTAAAAATACAAATCAATTTTTGAACAAACAATGTGATGTCTTATACTTAATTTATTTGAGATACACAAGTATGTTCAAAAGCTTTGTATCAAAGGACACTTTTTAAGGTATACAAGCCAATAAATACAATAACTAATGTGTGTTCAATTATCAGCTTTATGCATATTAAAAAAAACACACACATATGCAATCAAAAATCAAGTTAAAACAAATACAGGCTTTGTACTATAATTTGAGGATATAGCCATCATTATTATTATTTACTTATTTGTATTGAGGGAACACTCAAAGACCAGGACCCCACTGTGCTAGATAATATATAGACATATCAAAATACCCCTGTAATAGAATCTAAAATCCCCAAATTAATCCAAAATAAGCATTTAGTTGCTTTGTTTTGGTATCATAATTTTTAAGCTAAATATTGTAACCACGTAAATTGCCCCCCTTTCCCTCTTCTTCCTGTTGACATCTACTTTCAACCAGATCTGATTCTCAGGCATTATCAATACGTACATTTAAGGATCATCTACACAAGGAAGTTGTACCAATTTAATGGTAAGGAATTGACTTATATTGATTTTGCTCAAGGCACTTTTATTCCAATTTTAAGAGTGTCCACTCAGGGGAATTGCACCAATTTTATTAAAACAGTTTCTAAACTGATATAAAAGTCTGTACAAGTTGTGTGTGTGGACAAGGCCTAAAACCATGAACTTGCAGAGAGAACCACACAGGCAAGTCCGTAAACCTAAACTGAACCCCAATCCTGGGTTTCCCAGTACAGGAATAAAATGCTCAGAATTAAATAGCACATTCATAAGCGTACCTCAACGTGGATTGTAAGGGTGGGATTTTCAAAAGCACTCAGTGTTGGTGTTGGCCTGTCTCTGCTCCCAACGAAGTCTCCCCAGGGGCAGCAGTCAAGTCAATGCCAAGCACCTTTGAAAATATTACTCTAAATATTTTCTTTCATTAAAATATTTTTCTTGAGCCTTTGCACTGAATACAGGGGGCTACTGAGGGCTGAACATTCTTCTTGCCCTTAACCGCATCCCCTACAAACTTATGCAAAAGCTAGAGACCATTTGGCCTTCTGAGAAAATAAAATGTATAGGACAAAGATAATGAGATATGAAATATAGGAGACCTATGTAAATCTAGGTATGTGCTACTTAAATCAATACATATTACTGAATAGCACACAAATAAATATACATTGCTCCCCTCTCACCCACAGGTAAAAGTAATTTCATAAAGGAGCTCTGAATTTTGAATGATACATAGCTGAAAGAACACAGAAACATTGTGGAATTCAGCTGTAGATCATAACCCATTGAATTTATATAACAAATGTATACAAGGTTGTAGTAACCTATGGAATTCATTGCTTTAACTGATTTCTAGCATGTACAAAATTCACATGGCTATATTTTTTTTAGTTAGGATGAAATTTACACCAGTGAAGAGAGCTTACACAAAGTTTTCCATACTATTTAAATTTCCATTGAAATCAATGGGAGTTAGGCACCGAGGTGCTTTTAAAAAATCGAACTCAGCATCTTTGGCATCTTTAGGTGCTTAAATAGCTTTGAAAATTTGTCCCCTTAAGAGCCTTTGTCTCACTGACGATCATGCTATTTCAGAGGGGATCCCAAGTCACTTTTGAAAATGGGATTTAAGCCTCTAACTCACTTAGGTGCTTTAGAACATTTTATCTTCCAAAATGTGCTTAGGTTGCATTAAAGTCAACATAACTTTAGCATGTACTTAACCATGCTTCCACACCCTTAAGGACTGTACTGAATTGGGGCCTTAAATCCATGTGTCCTGCTGTACTGGTGCAGAAAGCCTCCACTGCGATAGAATGAATTTCACTGATACCAAATAAAACATTAGTTTAAAATAAAGAAATACTGTGAACATGTTTTTTAAATACAACTGCATTTCAATTATAATTTAGATTCCATTAAAAATAATCTTTTCAAATCACATGGACTTAAATGTAATGTCTGCCCATTTTCATTCCACTCAGTGATCCTCAGTTAAGCACTAAAATGTAAAATCCTGTCAGCAGTTTACTTCATCTTAAACTGCAATTTAAAAAAAACATGACCTAAATGGTTTGAAGTAAGTCTTCTCTGTACCATACTTTTAGTTCTGCATACTATTGGTATGAGCTCAAAAACAACTGGAGGTCAACACAGCACAATATTAGTCACAAGGGTGCTTCTGCCAATGGAAAATGAAGAAAAATGATATTACACTAAAAGGCTGCTGTATACTGTACTGTGTGGGGTGAAAAGAGACCCTGCCATTCTACGGAGGAGAAGCATGTCAAGTAGCCAATAGTTTTATTACCGTGAAATTGCATTTACGGTGAAGTTTTTGTGAACGGAAAATAAAAACTCAAACAAACAGTTTACTATGGGCCTGATCTAAAGCTCACTGAAGTCAGCAGTAGTCTTTCTTTTTATTTCAATGGGCTTTGAATAAGATCCTGTATGAGAATCCACTATATGATTAAAGAAAGCGATGTGTGGCGAAATCCAGACCCTACTCTGTGGTGAAATCCAGACCCTACCATGAAATCATCAATCTTTGAAAACATTTTAAAAGAGATAAAGAAAAAATGTAAAATGTTAATGCAAAACTAAAATGTATAGTCTGAAAGTTGAAATTACAAATATAATAGGGTCCTTTTTAAGGGTAACATATATTATTTGAATTTATAATCAGTTCATTAACATTTTCCTTAGAAACCACCTTTAAATTGTTTATTTACCACCTTCATAGCTGCAGACAGAATGTACATTTTTATTGTATGGTCTGGTCTCGAGTTTTGACATGTGCTTCTCACATCAAATTTAGTATTTCAGTGGGAAAATTGACAGGCACACTTGTTACATTTAAAAGCAGTGGTGAGACCATTCCCGGTACCCTTCTGAGCTAAATGGTTTCAAAGTAATACTCCAGTTAAGCAATGATGGAAAATTCTGTAGAAGTGCTTATGACATTCACATTAATACTAAATAATGTCAGTGTAAGTAATGTCATTACAATAAATACCAGAAGAATCAGGGAATATTACTTTATTATTGTAAAGTTCTCTTTTTAAGTGTATGGTATGACCTGCTTCAAAACCTCACTGAAGTCAGTAGAAAGTTACCTGTATGGTTTTTACCCTATAGGGGGTAAATGTTCATGGGCGGTGTCAATATTTGTGACAGCAAACAATGTCTACTTTTATTTTTGTGTAATAAGTAAAACATGAACAGCAAAGTGATGGTCACAAAAACATTTAAGAAAAAATAAAGGCAATAGTGAGCCTGGTATATTTGCAGCCTTCTGAGCCGAGCAGACTGTAAAAGGATGTGTACGCTGGCTCTCCTGCACCCTGAACCTAAGGTCAGTCTACCATGGAGTCACATAGCTGATAGGAATTCCCACAGCTCAAAGTCTTGCCTTCTTAGTGTTGGGACTCCCTCCGAGACCTCCTTCCAGTCAACTTCCCAAGAACTCAGCTCAGCTCCAGCCTTCGTCACACCGGTTTCTTTATTTGGCATACAGAAGTGCTTTGCCGAATTCATCAGACTCAAATGCTTGGGGGAGGGATGCAGCATATATCACAGTTGCAAAATTACAGAGAACCCTTCTTCTTTTATATATATATGGGCAACACCCATTTTTTCATGGTGTGTGTGTGTGTGTGTATTCTTACTGTATTTTCCACTGCATGCAGCCAATGAAGTGGGTTTTAGCCCACGAAAGCTTATGCCCAAATAAATTTGTTAGTCTCTAAAGTGTCTCCTCGTTCTTTTTGCTGATACAGACTAATACGGCTACTACCCTTAGGCCTGGTCTACACTAGGCGTTTAAATCGGTTTTACGAGCGTAAAACCGATTTAACGCCACAACCGTCCACACTAGGAGACACCTTATATCGATTTTAATGGCTCTTTAAATCGGTTTCTGTACTCCTGCCCGACGAGAGGAGTAGCGCTAATATCGGTATTAACATATCGGAATAGGGTTAGTGTGGCCGCAATCGACGGTATTGGCCTCCGGGAGCTATCCCACAGTGCACCACTGACCGCTCTGGACAGCATTCTCAACTCGGATGCACTGGCCAGGTAGACAGGAAAAGCCCCGCGAACTTTTGAAATTCATTTCCTGCTTCGACAGCGTGGAGAGCTCATCATCACAGGTGACCACGCACAGCTCATCAGCACAGTTAACAATGCAGTCTCCTGAGAATCGAAAAAGAGCCCCAGCATGGACCGCTCGGGAGGTACTGGATCTGATCGCTATATGGGGAGAGGATTCAGTGCTAACAGAACTGCGTTCCAAAAGACGAAATGAAAAAGTATTTGAAAGAATTTCTAAGGCTATGACTGCTAAAGGCCACAGCAGGGACTCCGTGCAGTGCAGAGTGAAAGTTAAGGAGCTCAGACAAGCCTACCAGAAAACCAAAGAAGCAAATGGAAGGTCCGGGGCAGGTCGAAAAACATGCCGCTTCTATGATGAGCTGCATGCAATTTTAGGGGGCTGCGCCACAAGTACCCCACCCCTGACCGTGGATTCCGAGGTGGGGGTTGTAATCTCTGCCATGTCTGAGGATTATGCAGACGGGAAGATGAAGAGGAAGAAGAAGAGGAAGACCTCAGAGAGCACACAGCACTCCGTGACCCCAGCAGCCAGGAGAACTTTTATCACCCTGACGGAATTACCCTGCTCCCAGCCCTCACAAGCAACTATTGCAGAGAATGACGCCCTGGAAGGGAGCTCTGGTGAGTGTACCTTTGCAAATAGCAAACAGTGTTTTTTAAGCAAGCCTTTTTTAATGATTGATTTGCCCTGAGGACTTGGGATGCATTCACAGACAGTATAGTTACTTAGAAAAGTTTGTTAACATGTCCGGGGATTGAGAGGAAATCCTCCAGGGACATCTCGATGAAGCGCTCCTGTAGGTACTCCAGAAGCCTTTGCAGAAGGTTTCTGGGCAAGGCATCCTTGTTCCGCCCACCATGGTAGGACACTTTACCATGCCATGCATGTAGCAAGTAATCAGGTATCATTGCGTGGCAAAGCATCGCAGCGTATGGTCCCGGGACTGCTGGCATTCAAGAAGCATCCGCTCTTTATCTTGTTCTGTTATCCTCAGCAAAGTGATATCGTTCAGGATAACCTGGTTAAAAATCAGGAATTTAAGTAAGGGGGTGGCCATTTTCTACTGGGTTCGTGGAATGCAGCAGCTTAAAAACACTTTCCTGCACGTAGCGCGGGGAGGAGGGTGAAATGCCGATGATCTTTTCTGTTTGGTCACCGGCGAGGCGATCTTCCCAAGCTACCGGACAAGCAGTGGGTGGGGAGGGGAAGGTTGTTGATTAGCAGGAGCTAGCGTGGTATTAGCCATGCGTTGGGGGGGAGGGGTAAATCACTGAGACAGTGGCTTACCATGGCCGCATGCAAGCTGAATCCTGATGCCTGGACCTGTGTCTGTGAGATCTGTAACCCCAGAGATGCAAGCAGTCACTATTAAGATGAAAAATGCGACCTTGTAGGGAAATCACATGTGCTATGTAAGGTGAATAGTGCTTTTCACTGTGAAAGAGTATAACCATTGTTCTGTAAAATGTATCTTTCTAAATATTTATCTCCCTCATGCAGCTGCAAATTTTTCAAGCGTCCCTCCTCCTTCCCAAAGGCTAGCACAGATAAGGCGGAGGAAAAAGAAGACGCGAGATGAGATGTTCTCGGATATTATGGAAGTTACACGCAATGAAAGAGCTCATCTGAATGAGTGGAAGGACGTGGTTTCAAATTACAGGAAAGAGGCCAGTGAACGTGAGGACAGGAGGGATGAACGTGAGGACAGGAGGGACAACCGAGATGAGAGGTGGCGGCAGGAAGACCGGCAGGAAAATCAGCGGTGGCGGCAGGAAGATCAGCGGTGGTGGGATGCAACTCTGGGGCTGCTGCGTGATCAAACTGACATGCTCCGGCGTCTTGTGGAGCTTCAGGAACGGCAGCAGGATCACAGAGTGCCGCTGCAGCCCCTGTATAACCACCCTCCCCTCACCATGTTCCTTAGCCTCCTCACCCAGACGTGTAGAACGCGTGGGGGGAGGCTCCGTGCACCCGCCCACTCCACCCCCGTGGACAGCCCAACCAGAAGGATGCCGTTACTCTGAATTTTTTTTAATGGCCTTCTCCATCCCTCCTTTCCTCCTCCCAAAGCACACCCTTACTTCTCTCCCTCTTTTATAATGAAAAATAAAGAATTCATGCTTTTAAATGAGAGTGACTTTATTTGCATAAGTAAGCTGTACTCGAAGGGGAGGAGTTGCTTACAGGGACTGAGTCAATCAAGGGGGTTGGGTGTTCATCAACAAACACAGCAGTCACACTGTACCCTGGCCATTGATGAAGCTCGTTTTCAAAGCTTCTCTGATGCGCACCGCTTCCTGGTGTGCTCTTCTAATCTCCCTGGTGTCTGGCTGCGCGTAATCAGCGGCCAGGTGATTTGCCTCAGCCTCCCACCCCGCCATAAAGGTCTCCCCCTTACTCTCACAGAGATTGTGGAGAATACAGCAAGCAGCAATAACATAGGGGACATTGGTTTGGCTGAGGTCTGAGCGAGTCAGTAATGTGCGCCAGCGAGCCTTTAAACGGCCAAATGCACATTCCACCACCATTCTGCACTTGCTCAGCCTGTAATTGAACAGATCCTGACCACTGTCCAGGCTGCCTGTGTATGGCTTCATGAGCCATGGCATCAAGGGTAGGCTGGGTCCCCCAGGATAACGACAGGCATTTCAACATCCCCAACTGTTATTTTCTGGTCTGGGAAGTAAGTCCCTTGCTGCAGCCGTTTAAACAGAGTAGTGCTTCTGAATACGCGAGCGTCATGAACCCTCCCTGGCCATCCCGTGTGGACGTCCCTTGTGATCCACCAGTGCTTGCAGCACCATTGAAAAGTACCCCTTCCGGTTTACGTACTGGGTGCCCTGGTGCTGCGGTGCCAAGATAGGGATATGGGTTCCATCTATCGCCCCCCCACAGTTAGGGAATCCCATTGCAGCAAAGCCATCCACTATGGCCTGCACGTTTCCCAGAGTCACAACCTTTCGTAGCAGCAGCTTAGTGATTGCTTTGGCTACTTGCATCACAGCAGCCCCCACAGTAGATTTTCCAACTCCAAATTGATTCCCGACTGACCGGTAGCTGTCTGGCGTTGCAAGCTTCCACAGGGCTATCGCCACTCGCTTCTCTACTGTGAGGGCTGCTCTCATCTTGGTATTATGGCGTTTCAGGGCAGGGGCAAGCAAGTCACAAAGTTCCATGAAAGTGCCCTTACGCATGCGAAAGTTTCGCAGCCACTGGGAATCGTCCCACACCTGCAACACAATGCGGTCCCACCAGTCAGTGCTTGTTTCCGGCCCAAAATCGGCGTTCAATGGATAGAATCTGCCCCATTACCATCAGGATCTCCAAAGCACCGGGGCCGCGGTTTGAGATAATTCTGTGTCCACGTCCTCATCACTGTCATCGCCCGCTGCCGTATCCGCCTCTTACTCGCCTCGGTTCAAGGTCCTGGTTCAGCATATACTGCACGAGAGTGCGCGAGGTGTTTAAAACATCCACGATTGCGGTATGGAGCTGAGCAGGGTCCATGCTTGCTGTGCTATGGCGTCTGCACGGTTCACCAAGCAAAAAGGGCGCGAAACGGTTGTCTGCCGCTGTCAGGGAGGGAGGGAGGGGTGAGGCTGTACCCAGAACCACCCGCGAAAATGATTTTTGCCCCATCAGGCACTGGGATCTCAACCCGGAAATGCCAAGGGGCGGGGGAGGCTGCGGGAACTATGGGATAGCTACGGAGTAGCTACCCACAGTGCAACGCTCCAGAAATCGACGCTAGCCTCGGACCGTGGACGCACACCACCGATTTAATGTGTTTAGTGTGGCCACGCACACTCGATTTTATAAAATCTGTTTTACAAAACTGGTTTATGCAAATTCGGAATAGTCCCGTAGTGTAGACGTACCCTTAGTGAAGTGAGTGTCCTCAGAGGTGCTGGGAGACTGGAGTCATATGTCAATGATAAAAGCAGAGTGTCTTGTTCACAGAGGAAATGGAGTTCTGTCTTGCCTTGCTTTTAAGAATATTTACCTGTACTATGAATCTACTCACTCACCTCTGAATAAGCCTCTAGACCCATTCATGGGGATGTGGCTGCCTCTTAGGTTTCTTAGCAGGCTTATGTCATAGCAGAGTTGTGTCCTGCCATGCCTCCATGTGTGTCAGGGATGGCAGAGGAGAATGAGATGGAGTGGAGGATCTGATAAAAATGAGAAGAAAGGGAAACTTCCTGGTAGAATCCCTGAATCTCCTGGGTGAAATCCTGGCCCCATTGATGTCAGTGGGAGTCAACTTCAGGGGAGCCAGGATTTTACCAATGTTGAAAGACACCGAGAAGCAGGAACCTTTTTTGAGCATCTTTCACAATAGATTGGGAGCTGAGTTAGATGAGTGATCCCGCTAGGGCCCCAATTCAGCAAAGCACATAAGCATATTCTGAACTTTAAGCATGTAACTAAGTCCCATTGACTTTAGTGGGTCTTAAGCAGGAGTTTAAATAAATGTTCAAAGTGCTTTGTTATTTTGAGGCCTACAGCTGGCCCTTGTTCAACAGCTCCAGCAAACTTCATCGCAACACTAAAGAGATTAAACCGGTAATACTGGGATCAGGTGACAGGCTCTTCTCAGAGAAGATAAATTGTCAGACAAGGCAAAAAATTTCTGTGCAAGCCAATAGTTTTTCCTTTGTCGTATGAATAAGTGCTCTTTGGAAATGGTAAAATCTCCCCTTTTTGTTCCGTGCACTGTGAGGGGTTTAGTTCAAGTTAGAGAGGTTGGTGGGGTTCTAGGTTTTATGGTAATCAAAACACAGATAACCTGTACAGTTTTGTGAAAACATGAAGGGCATGTAGAGTGCATGTGAATTAGTGAGTTAGGCTGAAAGTGTTTTTAATGACGCCAGATGAATAAAATAATCTTTTACTTTCTCCAGGCAACCATTTATCAGTCAGTAAGAACAATTAAATATACGAAATAAAATCGAATGGTCTTTTAAGCAATCAATGTGAACTTCTGTACTAAATTACTGAAGAGAAAAAATATACTGTGTCATCAGTCTTTAAATACTTTGCTCATTAAAAGGTTGTGCACTAACCTCTGATCCCTAATCCTCTGGATTATTAGTATTAATTAACTTTTTAAAAAAGATAGTGGAAATCCATTTCAACATTGAACAAATTAGAGCATGGCTTTCAGAAAACAAGTGTTTAAATTATATCTCTTGTAAAAAAACATATTTTCTATTAAAAAATTAAAATTTTGTTTTTGTAACATAAAGTATGTTTAACAATTTTATGCAATTACACCTCTACCTCGATATAATGCTGTCCTTGGGAGCCAAAAGATCTTACCGCGTTATAGGTGAAACCGCGTTATACTGAATTTGCTTTGATCCACTGGAGTGCGCAGCTTTACCACGTTATATCTGAATTCATGTTATACCGGGTCGCGTTATATTGGAGTAGAGGTGTATTTATTTTAAAAAACAGACACATGATTCACGTTGTGCTGTCTAAGAACTGTTTGCTCACTGTAGAAATTACTTAAGAATTGAGGGATTAATTCTGTCCCTGTCTCCTTGACTGCAGAAGCTCTAGGCAGTGGAATTGGTGTGGTTCACTGCTCAAGGAGGGGATTCAGGAATAGGGGAAGAAGACTCAGATAGACAGTAATTCTCCTATGTGCATCTGCCTAGTACCTGACCCAGCTATTTGACTCCTTAGCGAACTATGGGATGACAGTTCATAACACAGTAAATAATATATACTGGGCCCCTACCAGATATAAGCTGCTTCCTGGAACTTTGCTGCTGGTAGACTGAATTTCTGCTTGCTTTCAAAGTTATATGCAGCCATGTTGATTGCTTCCGACTCCTTCCCCTTCACTAAAGGGTATATAATGCCATTCAGCGGTTACATAACTGCCTGTGACCACTACTGGCTTGTTGTATATTGCAATTGGGTCAAGGAAATAAACTTAGCAGTGCATGCCCCTCTAATAATGGGGCATGGGCCTGACTTATTCTGTGGATGAATTGTATAGGGATCATGATCTCCTGAAGATAGCACTTATTTCTCTGGCAGCTGAGTTCTGCTGCTCAGGGAGAAAAAAAGGGTCCTTTGGGGGCTAACAGGCACCCATTTTCACCATAACAAAAAGGTGATCTGGGGAATGGAAAACCTTGTCACTATAATATTGTGCTAGGAGTGCCAAAGGTAATCCAACCACTCACTTAGAACAGCCAACTAAGATAAGAGGGACAACATGCAGGGAACTATTTACTATGAACTAAATAACAAGGGACAAAATAAGTTAGAAATGTAGAGATGAGGAAAAGAGGAAGTTGAAGCATGGACAACACATGCCGCACAGGGGATTGGTTCCTGAAAAGTAAACAAGCCAAGCTAAAAAAGTGTGATGCAATGAGAGGTGCAATATATATATATATATATATATATAAGAAGAAGGTGCAATATATATGACCCCAGTCTCCCAGCACCTCTGAGGACACTCACTTCACTAAGGGTGGTAGCTGTATTAGTCTGTATCAGCAAAAAGAACGAGGAGTACTTGTGACACTTTAGAGACTAACAAATGTATTTGGGCATAAGCTTTCGTCGGCTAAAAGCCACTTCATCGGCTGCATGCATTGGAAAATACAGTAAGAATATACACACACACACACACACACACACACACACAGAGAACATGAAAAAATGGGCGTTGCCATACCAACTCTAACGAGACTAGTCAATTAAGGTGGGCTATTATCAGCAGGAGAAAAAAAACCTTTTGTTTTAAAGCCTAATTTAATGGTGTCCAGTTTGCAAATTAATTCCAGTTCTGCAGTTTCTCATTGGAGTCTGTTTTTGAAGTTTTTTTGTTGAAGAATTGCAACTTTTAGGTCCGTAATTGAGTGACCAGGGAGGTTGAAGTGTTCTCTGACTGGTTTTTGAATGTTATAATTCTTGACATCTGATTTGTGTCCGGTTTCGCCAATGTACATGGTAGAGCGGCATTGCGGGCACATGATGGCATACATCACATTGGTAGATGTGCAGGTGAACAAGCCCCTTGATGGTGTGGCTGATGTAATTAAGTTCCTGGAATAAAGACTGGGAGTGGATGGGTCATTACACAAAGTAAAAACTATTTCCCCATGCTAATTTTTCCCCTACTGTTACTCACACCTTCTTGTCCACTGTTTGAAAAGGGCCAGCCTGATTATCACTACAAAAGGTTTTTTTTCCTCCTGCTGATAACAGCCCACCTTAATTGACTAGTCTTGTTAGAGCTGGTATGGCAACACCCATTTTTTCATGTTCTCTGTGTATATATATCTTCCTACTATATTTTCCACTGCATGCAGCCAATGAAGTGGGTTTTAGCCTACGAAAACTTATGCCCAAATAAATTTGTTAGTCTCTAAGGTGCCACAAGTACTCCTCATTCTTTTCATTTCACTAATGTACCCCTGAAGTACACGGGCCGTTGAACAGTGCTGGGATTGGCTCCATCTATCAAACACTGGGAAGAACATCTTTGGACATCATCTGGGTAACCTGATAAGGAGAGCTTTAAACTAGGTTCTATGGGGGATGGTGACAAAAATCTAGACAATTCGCATTTAGGCTCAAATGACAAAGATAAGGGGAAGGAGCTAATTTCTGGAGAAGAGTCTAGAAATCACAAGTGCATGAAAAAGGCAAAAATAAAAGCAACAGGTCAATCTGCAAAATATCTTCTACAAAATATCTTGGATACAAATGCAAGGAATATGGGGAACAAACAGGATGAACTCGAAGTCATGGTATATAAAGAAAATTAGGACTTAACTGACATCACAGAGACTTGGTAGGACAACTCCCATGAGTGGAGTACCAGCACTGAGGGATATAGCTTGTTCCGAAAGGATAGGTATGGGGAAAAAAGGAGATGGCGTTGCGCTGTACGTCAAGAATCTATACACTTGCTCTCAGGTCCAAGGGGAAGTGAGCAACAGACCTACTGAGAGTCTCTGGGTGAGGATAACAAGGGAAAAGAACAGAAGCAATGTTATGGTGGGGGTCTATTACAGACCACCAAATCAGGAAGAATAAGTAGATGAGTCATTCTACAATTAGGTAACAGGACTGGCTAACACTAGCTAATCACACACTGATTCAGAAAGTTGAGGAAACAATTAGGGGCTCGCCCATTTTAGATCTGATTTTGACCAACAGGGATGAATTAGGGCTTGTCTTCACTATGGGGATAAGTCGACCTAAGTTATGCTACTCCAGCTATCTGAATAACATATCTGGAGTCGACATAGCTTAGGTCGACTTACCCAGGTGACTTCACAGCGCTGAGTCGACGCTCTCCGGTCGACTTCCCTTACTCTTCTTGGAGAGCTGGAGTACTGGGGTTGACCGGAGAGCACTCAGCCATCAATTTAGCAGGTCTTCACTAGACCTGCTAAATTGATCCCTGCTGCATCAATTGCAGCTGCGTGAATCTCCCCAATAGTGGAGACCAGCCCTTAGTTGTGAACATGAAGGTAGTAAGGAACTTGGGAGGAAGTGATCATGATCTGATAGAATTCAAGATCCTATGAAAAGGAGGACGTGGGAACAGCAAAACAAGGACACTAGACTTCAAAGTCATATTTCAACCGACTCAGAGAAATAGTAGGCAAGGTCTCATGGAAAGACCAACTAGGAAGAAAAGAAGCTGAAGGTGGCTGGCAGTTCTTAAAAGATGTAATACTAGAGGCTCAACATCAAGCTATTCTGATGCAGAGGAAAGATAACAAGAGCCACAGGAGGCCAATGTGGCTGCACAAGGGGCTTTTTAGCTATCTAAAAACCAAAAGGGATACAAACAGGAAATGGAAGGATGGACATGTCACCAAGGAACTATACATGGGAACAGCACGAGTGTGTACGGAGAACATCAGGAAAGCCAAGGCAAAGAATGAGTTACAGCTATCAAGAAACTTTAGAGACAAGAAGGGGTTCTTCAAATATGTCAGACAAAAAAAGAAAGATCCAGGACAGTGTAGGTCCACTGCACAATGGAGAAGGTGAGCTGGTAACAGAAGATGATGGGCAGGCAGAGCTGCTCAATGCCTACTTTGCTTCAGTCTTCTCACAAAAGATAAACTTTGATTGGAGAGCTAGCGAAGTTACCATAGACATTAAAAGGAAAGGGATAGACTCATAGACTTTAAGGTCAGAAGAGACCATTATGATCATCTAGTCTGACCTCCTGCACAACGCAGGCCACAGAATCTCACCCACCCACTCCTGTAACAAACCCCTAACCTATGTCCGAGTTACTGAAGTCCTCAAATTGTGGTTTAAAGACCTCAAGGTGCAGATTGGGAAAAGTAAAGAACATGTCAGAGATCTTCTGACAAATCTGAATGAATTCCAGTCAGTCAAGCTGGATGCTATTCACCCGATGGTACTGAAGGAATTAGCTGAAGAAATCTCGGAGCTACTGGCAATAATATTTACAAACTCATGGACGACAGGAGAGGTCCCGGAAGACTAGAGAAGGGCTAACACCGTACCCATCTTTAAAAAGGAGGAGCCAAGGAACTACAGATCTGTCAGCCTGACTTCAATACCTGGGAAGCTACTAGAATAATGTATAAAACATTCAATTTGCTAATAACTGGAGGATGAAGGGGTAATCACTAGCAGCCAGCATGGATTTACCAAGAACAAATCATCCGAAATCAGCTTGATTTCCTTCTTTGACAGGGTAACTGATTTGGTGGATAGGGGAAATGTGATGGACATAATATACTTGGACTTCAGCAAGGCTTTTGACACAGTCTCACATGACATTCTGATAAGTAAGCTGGGAACTGCGGTCTTGATAGAACTGCCATTAAGTGGATACAAAACTGGTTAAACAACCGCACACAAACAGTAACTTATTAATGGAATGATGTTGGATTGGAGGGAGGTCTCAAGTGGGGTTCCACAGGGTTTCTGGGTCCAGTGTTGTTTAACAGCTTTATTAATGACCTGGATGTAGGTATAGAGAACATACTGATCAAGTTTGCAGATGACACAAAAGGAGGGGGGCTTGTCAATACTTTGGAGGATAGAGCTAAAATTCAGAGGGATCTTAATAAAGTGGAGAACTGGGCTATAGACAACAAAATGAAATTCAACTAAGACAAATGTAAGATGCTACACTTAGGGAAGAAAAACCAAATGCACAAATATAGAATAGAGAAAAACTGGTTGGCAGCAGCACTGCTGAAAGGATCTGGGAGTTGTGGTGGATCACTACCTCAACATGGGTCAGCAGTGTGATGCTGTTGCAAAAAAAGCAAATTAAATTTTGGGTTGCATTAACAGAGGCATAGTATGCAAGTTACAGGAGGTGAGAGTATTGCTCTACTCAGTGCTGGTTAGGCCTCAGCTGGAGTACTGTGCCCAATTTTGGTAACCAATATACAGAACAGATGTAGAGAAACTGGAAAGGATCCAAAGGTAAGCGACAAAGATGATCAAAGGGATGGAATGCAAACCCTATGAGCAAAGGCTCAAGGAACTGGGCATGTTTAGTCTGGAAAAGAGGAGATTAAGAGGACAGAGGATAGCAGTCTTCAGATACTTGAAAGGCTGCCATAAAAAAGATGGAGAAAAGTTGTTCTCTTTCACCACAGAGGCCAGGACAAGAGGCAATGGGTTCGAACTACAGCATAGCAGGTTTAGATTAAATCTCAGGAAAAACTTCCTAACTGTAAAGAACAGTAGGACAATGGAACAGACTGCCTTGGGAGGTTGTGGAAGCTTCTTCAATGGAGGTTTTCAAAAGGACGCTTAATAGTCATCTCTCTTGAATGGTTTAGACACAATAAATCCTGCATCTTGGCAGAGAGTTAGACTAGATGACCCTTGTGGTCCCTTCTAACCCTATGATTCTATAGAAGTAGTCAAGTGAATGGTCCCGCGACTGGGAAAGTATGTAGGAGTACACTTCAGTTCCCCCAGCCTAACCAGCTCAACTTACCAGTTGAGTGATGGTGTCTACTACCCTAGATGGTCCTTCTTTCAGTGAGTATATTACTGTGGCGAAGAGCATGATTAGAAAAGCTTAAAAAAAGGGATCAAAGTACGTCCACAGTCACTTATCCAACCTTTCTGATTCTTCTGACAGATCACAGCAAACTAACCCAAAAGACCAAATATTACACATAAATAAGCAAAGGGCAGAAGAGACGTATAGATGTGTAATCATCCTTCTTTTCCTCCTTGATTGAGAATGAAGGAGTGTCACTGTGGTGCTGCCATTGTCAAAGTACAGTTTCAAACGCTACTACATTAATGTGCACTAGGAAAGAGTGCACGCCAGCAGGGTCCACACGGTCCAGTTAGTGTAGGACATATTAATGTGCACTAGAATTTACACCCCTCTGGGGCGGACTAATGTACTGTGTAGACAAGCCCTCAGTAATAACTATACATGATTACTCAATAAAATCATAACACTTAGCGAATGCCAGGTCAATCCCCCAAGTATGAAATGATCTCTGTATTTTCCCTAGAATTATCTACTTACCCAAAAGCAAAAAATGCTTTTTAAGGAATAATGTTGAGATAGTAATCACTTGTTGAACCCAGATAGATATTTATACAGCTTCATATGGCTTTCATCACTGTAGATTCTAAACAACTAGTAATCTTTAATGTACATCCTCACAATCTCCTTGGGGAGAGATATGGGGAATGGAGGCACAGAGAGATTATAGCTGAGATTTTCAAAAGGGCCTAAGGGATTTAGGTGCCCAGCTGCCAATGATGACTACTGCAAATTGGAAGCCTCATTTCCTAACAGCCCTTTGAAAATTGTAGCCTGAATGGCATGTCCAAGGGGACACAGGGAGTCCGTGGCAGAATCAGGGACCGAACCAAGATTTCATGAGTCCCAGTCCCGCGCATTAACATTTTTCACCTTTCCCAACTTCCCAAAATCTGTCCATAATTAGGCCTTTTTAAAATCATCAGCTGCAGCAGCCATCAAGTCTATCTGATATAGTGGAGGTCCTCCAAGTCTTAACTCCCACCGTCTTACTCCCATTCCTACTCAGACAAACCTCTATTGGTGAATTTCTGACCCCACTGAACTCAAAAGGAGTTTTCCATTGACTTCCATAGGTCTAAGACTTCACCCTCTGACTTCAGTGGCCTTGAATGGTTGACAAGCAACGATATTTTGTGATGCGTCACTAAGTAACATAAAAGATTACTTGTTTCACCACTATATTTAAACAGTGACAGAACTCATTCAGGGAAACATTACAGATTTTCAATAACAGAGAAAAATATATTATTAGAGGGCTTTAATTACTGTTGTAAATAGCATTTCTTTCTCTCATCAAAAGTTATTCATATGTATAATAAAGCCAAGTCTATGTTTTTTGTTAATGTTTTCCAAGCATTTATATTTTCCATCTAGAAAGTCATCATAATAAAAAGGTATGGTGAAACTTTAGTAAATAGGGGGGAAGTAATTAAAATTTCCCTTTTAAAGATAAAAATATAGTTTTTGAAGTTTAATTACATAGCTAAAACCAATACAATAACATAGCTGTAATTTGCTCAAGCAATTATTGATTCAAATCAATGACTGAATACTGTTGCCCTAATAAGATTCACATCTAACATTTTTTAAGTTTCACAAATAGTTCACATGGTACATTTATAAATAAATCAATTAATATTGTCTGAAAGACCAATATATGCGCAATATGAAAAACAGTTTTAGCTGTTTTATGCTCTCCATAGAACAGCTTTACCCTCTGATTAATTTTAATTTACTTTAAAGGATTTCATTGGACTGAAACTTTAATTAAAAAAGAAATGGAAAAGTCTATAAGCTCTGCATACCATCAATTACTTTGACTTGATATCTTGCACTTCAACTACCCTTTGTACATATGGTTCCTGTTAAAATAATTGAAAAGTACTTCTGAACAATGTCACCCACACATCCACACTAAGAGCTAGAGGATATATTAACAATAAACTTCACTAATATTAATAAAGAAACAATTAATTCTTAATTACCTGTTTCTAAAATACATCATCAAACTCCTTCAGTTCAAACACAAATAAAACATTACATATGCCTGTCAGTTTAAAGGGTAATCATGATCATCATTATAATTTATACTGCTTTGTTATAAGTCTAATGTCTCATTTATTTATAAAGATTCTTGCCTGCCATTTAAATAACCTCTCTGAAATATTAAAATATAATCTGGCTGTTACTAAGCAAACTCCCACATCCTCCCTCACCTACTCCCTTGTAAAATGTTGCCTCTAATTTACATTATACTTTCTTTAAGGGAACAGGTATCATTTATATTTGCATATGATAGTGCATCAGTAAAACATACTAAAACAATATTTTCTGTTAATTTATCTATAAAACATACATTCAACCCCAATGAACATGGCCATTTGAAAAAAAAATCAATAGAATAAGGGATAATTGTGAAATACTCAAAGAAGTTGCCCTGGGGACCAATTATAAAGGGCCAGATTCAAAGTCCACTGAAGACAAAGAAGAGACTCCCATTCACTTCCAACTGGTTTTGGATCAGGCAAAAAACCACCGCAATATTTTAATGATTAAAAAAACATGGAATTTTCACAACCTTTGTCTACGCTAACTATTACCAGATTACAAGCCTCTGAAATGTACCTGGCACATTGTCTGGCATGTTTATTGCTATTTATAAATTAGGTTCTTGTGTAAGAATGCAAATTTTATACATCTTTGACTAAATGAGCCTGTTAAGAGATGACCAGATATCCTTTTTATGGAACTGATAAATAATTATATTACAAAGATAGATTATGAATTTAATATTAAAGAAGAAAAGTGTTACAAATAATATTAAATAATATCTTGTCAAAACTTTTCAACCAAAAAATCGGAAAATAACATTACCAATGCTATGCCTGCCAAGAATAATTCTTGAGATCTATATACAAGAGTAATAAAAAAAAACTACAGTGCCTCTATTAATCCTGGTAATATGGTACTAGCAATTATTTTTGTATTTTACATCCATAAATTAAAATATGCTCCCAATGCCTACTGTAGTGGTCATTAAAGTTTCCCCTGCCTCAATCAGCATAACTAATGATGTCATATAATGACAGAATACAGTCTGTAATGAAAAGCTGAACAAAGTCTCATTGCAGCAATACTGTTCGTGATTTAGTATTCTGAACTTGTTCAGTCCAACATATTTTATTCTGTGGATATTATCACCTCTCAGAAAATTACATTTCAATGAACTTGTCAAGAAAAAAGTAATGAAATAACCAGGCTACGTAAATCAATTACAGTTGTGTGTTGTGTGTTATTCTTTTAGGGCCTAACCCTGGAAACAATACTAGTTGTAGTGCTTACTGCTATGGTGAGTCCCACTGGGTTTAATGGGACTACAGCTGGCAACAAACACTACTACTAGCGGTAGAGGTGAAATCCTGACAACATTCAGGTGAATGGGAGTTTTGCCATTGATGTCAATAGAGGCAAGATTTCACCCTAAGCATTCAGCTGATTGGGCCCTTGGTTTTCTGTGTTTATTTGCTAGAACATCATACCATTTAAAATGGAGATGCCCTGTGGCAATCATGTTTTTGTGAACCAATTCACTGCTCATACTTTCAGGGTGATAGCCTACCATTGTTCTATATGCGCAAATACTGTTGCCATCAATGAAAGTCCAGTGTAAATATCAAGGGTGGAATATGATGCAATCAATGCACATATTCCAACACTGTTCCTCATGTGACAATGAAAAGCCAGTGCCACATCCCACGGGGGCACATGATTAGTAACTTGAATTGGCCAGAAGAACAAAATGCAGTTCCCTACCTTATTTCATCAGCAGAGGACAGTACATGAATTATTTAAGGAATAGTAGCTACATTTTCAAAGGTATTTAGGCATCTAGAGACTCTGGTGCCCAATGAGATTTTCAAAGGTGCCTAAGCAGGTTAGGTCTGGGCTACACTAGCAGGGGAGTTCGAACTAAGATATGCAACTTCAGCTACACTATTCGCATAGCTGAAGTCGAAGTATCTTAGTTCGACTTACCTGGCTGTCCTCACGGCCGTCCTCACGGCGGTGAGTCGACTGCTGCGGCTCCCCTGTCGACTCCGCTTACTCCTCCTGCCGAGGTGGAGTATAGGCGTCAATTAGGGGATCGATTTATCGCATCCAGACGAGACGTGATAAATTGACCCCCGATACATCAAACACTACCCACCAATCCAGCGGGTAGTATAGACGTACCCTTAGAGATCTAACTCATACTGAAATCAATTCAATGAGAGTAAGGCACTTACCTGCATAGGCATTTTAAAAAATCATCTTAGGTGCCCACCTGTACCTTTAAGCACCTAAATATCTTTCAAAATCTGACCGAGTCTCCCTCTCTCACCCAAATCCATCTTTTTTTCACAGTCAAAGCAAGCACATTAAGTCCCATTTTCAAAAGCACCTATGTGACTTAGAGCCTATGTCCCACTGAAAGTTGGAGGAACTTAACTCCTAAGTCACCTAGGCTCTCTTTAAAAAAATTCCCATTGTCTCTGTAACACTGCCAGTCTCAGGACTAAGATCTTCAGATAAAATTTAGCGAAAAAAGTTTTAGTGCATTTTACTACTATGAGCACTGCAGAGTCAACACAATTCAGAAAGAGTGATCTGTAGTGTATTTTCTTCTTGTGCTTGAACAGAATAATGTAGTTTGAAGATCACAGCTTATGTGTTAGCAAGTGAGGCCATTTATTATTGGTGTTATGTCTACTAACATGATCAGCAATGAAATAATTAACAATATTGCCATATGAATTTTCATCCAGTGGCTTCAGATCTAACGCTTAGATGATCGGGGCAGTTTAAATCTCTCACAGCTATAGTTTCCAACTGTCTGAAGTTTCAGTAACACAGTACTGCATTGGTTTACATTTAGTTTACAGTTTTATGGTTATCTTCATAAATACAGAAGCTAGAAAGATTTATAAAAAATAAATAAAGCTTAGAGTCTGAAGCACAATTCTATGGGAAAATGTGGGATTCCATAGCAAATTCTACACGCTGCAGAATCAGAAAATACACAGGGCCCCGGACAAGGCAGACATAATTGACTAGATGCATAACAGTGGGACAGACAAGATCCAATCTCAAAACAATGTAAGTATTTCCTTATTTAGCTCTTGCCTATGTAACCAGACATTTTTTGTGCATCTATCAGACTACAGCCTACCTTACAGGAGAGGACTCCATAGTCTATGCCCTTTTGAGTGAAAATCCAAAGCAGATTAGTCTCTAGGAATTCTTCTTTCACTACCTCGTCTTAGAGGTTGAAAGTTGTTTCACCTCTCTGAACAATCTGCATGAAATTCCCAAATAGCAGTTTAAGTCTCAAGTAATCTAATCAGAAACAAGATTATTAAACCAGATCAAAACAAGAGAAACTGTGTGTATAACATATGTAATCTTATATTTGACAGATAGGTGCAGTACATATTAAGGTCATGTCTACATGGGGACACTCAAGAAACTTACAGCAAATCAACTAAAGGTGTGAAATCAATGCGTATAAATTAAAGTGAATTAAAACCCCATATGGATGCTCTCATTCTGTGCAACTGTGCAGCAGAATTCTGAATATAGACTGTGGATGGCACATTGTTGCATCCATTTGTAGTATGAAATTGACTATGTAAGGATGTTCATAGATTTAAAGGCCAAAAAAGGAATGTTCTGAATCGGATCATCTAGAACCATTGAAAGAGGCTTAAATTACAGAGATTTAAGGCCATATTACTCCTGAGCATCTACATGAGGGTATAACAAACTTGAATTTCTAAGCATTGACTTCACACTTTCAGTAGATTCGCGTTAACTTTCCTGAATGTCCATAGGTAGACATGCCCTAAATTATAGTTATAGTGAATTTTTAAAAAACGGAAACAACTACAGCGTACTTTCACCTGGTCTCCCAGTTGATCCAGTGTGTTAAAGCAACATTCCACCTTGCTTTGCCATTCAGGTGCCTTTGACTTCACTGCCTTAATTCTCAGACCAGGCCCCTCCCACCACAAAGTGTGTTCCCCCAGAATCTGTCCCCAAATTCATTCAGGATTATATTCAATATGGCTAAGCGGGTTCAGTTTCTGTTTTCTTGCTCCTGCCATTTAATCTTATAACTTTTTACAGTAGCTCCAAAGAATGGAGTACTTTCAGCTCACATTTACAATCCCCCATCCTCTGCAGTTCTTCACCAATGGTGTTAACCTTACAGACAGCTCAGGTCTCCTTTGCTTATAATATTTGAAGAGATGGGACTCATAATTCTTAGACTTCTCATTTGACATTAATTATGTTTTATATTAAATGTGACAGAGCAAAAACCAATCTGCCACAATCACTATGTTAATCAAACACACAAGGAAACATAGGCCATCAGTTTTAATATGCACATGCAACGTAGGGGGGAAAAATCCCTGTGAATTAGAATTCAATGGACAGAATTTTCCTCAGCTGAATCTTGCATGCTATGTTATACATTTTAGCAATTTTTGGTGGTGCAATTTACAGCTCATCAGTTAAGAAAAATATTTTAACAAAATGTGCAAGTTACATTTTTAAATACATTTTTACAGAAATCAGAATTGGAAAAGATTTATGAGGTTAACCGGCCTATTTTGTTGCCAGACCTTCCTGACAATCTATTGTATCCTACAGCATTTAGTGCGGCTTTCAGTGACTCAATAAATGAGGCTTCCCCCAGTTCCCTTGTGTGACAAAGTACAATAGATTAAGCCATTAAGAAACTTTCCTTCATATTCAGCTTAAATTTCTCTAGTATATTTTTTTCATATTATACTAATTATGCCTCACTGGACTACACTAAACAATTCCTCTCCCTTTTTGGTATTTACATCAGTCAAATGTAGGTAAACAATTAGTCATCATTAGCCAATATTTAGGTTTTTATAAATATCTTTCCTCGTAAGTCAATTCCTCCAGCCCATTAATCAAAGTTTAGTTTACTTATTTTCAGTGTATAACAGCATCCTGGTGTAAGATGCTTTCATCTTACTTTCCAGTAAGAAGAAAATGATCCAATACTACTCACTTCAATGTTTTCCTATTTTGGAAAAAAAAATACAGTGTGTGTGTGGGGGGGGGGGGGTGTTCCATTTGCCCTTAGTTTGACTTCACTACAGTCCACATTAACAGGAACAGCAGCTAAACCTTCTTTGAAACTTTATTCACCATAGCCAGAAAAAAAGAGCTGGTGAAATTCCTTTAAAACATGCTTTAATCTAGCTGGAATGCCATAAATTGCTTCCAGATGTGCTCCATACAAAAGTCAATCATAGCTATTTATACTGACGCTCTGCAGTCCAAACAATCTGAATCCAAATGCCATATCTCCGCTACAATAAAGCTATAAATGTCAGTTTTGTTGAATTTGGAGAGGTGTTGAAGAGTTCATGCTAGTTTGCTTTTGAGCTATTTGTAAGCCAGCAATTATTAAAAAAGAAACTTTTTTTTAATAGACCCTGTACTTGTTGAGCAATTCTTAAAGCACACCTGACACCTTCCAATTATGACCTTGAAAGTGCCACAGGTTACAAGTTGAAATTAATTTCACAAGTTAGAAAAATGTAGCACTTAGGCAGGGAGCCAAGAAAAACTGAAGCACTTGGCAGGACTCCCATGCCCTCTCTTAGACCGAACACACACATAGTACACCTGGGACTAAATGAACTACAGTACAATGAAGCGACACATTCTCACTTTAATAAAACCTCTATTCAAGAAGCTTCCAAAGTATGGGAAAAAGCATCTTTTCTCACTACAAAAAAAGACTGAGGAAACTATATCCTAATCAATTGTTTTGCATGCAAAATAGTCAAAGTGTTCCTCACCTGGGAAAATTATATAACCAACATTCAGATGAAATGATGACATAACGTATTATTCCACACTATTTCAGAAAAGTACATAATTTATGTATATTATGCACAGAATTTTCTGGTTAGTCTCCTAGGCTTCATTATGAAACATTTTTTCTAGAAATCTGCATCTATAGTTTGATTTCTGTAGAAATAGTCAGTTTTAATTTGGGGATTTTGTCTGTATAGGGAGGTGGGGAATTTTCTCACCTTTTGCGTGTAGTTTGAAGGGTTTAAAATGTTTAGGAAAGACATGATAAGTAATGACCCTGCAAGTACTGTTATTCTTCAACTTCCTTGTCCTTTATATTTTCCTTTCCTCTGCTTTTTCATCCCCTCCTCCAGTTTTTCCTTTTCTTCCACTATTCTTTGCCCTTCCCAAGGGCAGGACAATTCCTTACAAGGCCTTTGCTTCCTGATAGGTGGAGTCTTAACACTAAGGTCTTGTCTACACTACACAACTAAGTCAACCTATGTTAGGTCGACATACAGCCACTGCACTAATTATTGCATTTTTCATGTCCATACTATGCTCCTTCTGCCAATGGTGCACACCCTCGCCAAGAAGTGCTTGCACCGATTTAAGTGGGAAAGTGTGGGGGGCTGAAAGTTCGGCACAGAGCTCCCAGCTGGGAGCCCAGCTGCCCAGTGCCGAGAGTCTGGGCTGTTGGCTCAGCGTGGAGCTCTCAGCTGTATTATCCAAACAGTGCTTAATCCTTTCTTATAAATAAGCTTTTCACACATACAGCCATTGTGGTTTACACTGTCAATTATATATGTGTTAATGATCCCCAATAATACAAACTGATATGATCAACTATAAAATACCTGAATCAGTGATTACCTACTTTGAATGATTCAATGATTCACACAACAAAGGAATCTTGGACACTTCCTTCAAACTATTTTCTTCTTTCTTTTTTCTTTTTACCAGTTTTTTCTTCCTGCTTTGCCACTCCAGCCGCCCTGCAGGTGGTTTTTGTGTGTGTGTGTGCGCTTTGCCGCTCCAGCCACCCCGCAGGAGTATTGTTACATTTTAGATACAATCCAGAATACCATGGAAACTCGTAATTAGACTCACAGACATTAAGACCAGAAGGGACCATCATGATCACTTAGTCTGACCTGCTGCACATTGCAAACCATAGAACCTCACCCACCCACTCCTGTGATAGACCCACAACCTTTGGCTACATTACTGAAGAACAGAAATCATGACTTAGGGTACGTCTACACTACCTGCTGGATCGGTGGGTAGTGATCGATCTATCAGGGATCGATTTATCATGTCTACTGTAGATGCAATGAATCAATCCCTGATCTGTCTGCCGTCAACTCCTGTACTCCACCGCGGCGAGAGGCGGAAGCGGAGTCGATGGGGGAGCGGCGACAGTCAATCCTGCGCTGTGAGGACGCGAAGTAAGTCGACCTAAGATACATCGACTTGAGCTACGCTATTCTCGTAGCTGAAGTTGAGTATCTTAGGTCGATCCTTCCCCCTTCCCCCTCCCAATGTAGACCAGGCCTTAAGGGCTTCATGTTACAGAGAATCCACCATTTACACCAGTTTAAACCTGCAAGTGACCCATATCCTGTGTTGCAGAGGAAGGCAAAAAAGCAAACAAACCCAGGGTTCTGCCAATCTGACCCAGGGGAAAATTCCTTCCCAATCTCAAATATGACGATCAGTTAGACCCTGAGCACATGGGCAAGAACCACCAGCCAGACACATGAGAAAGAATTCTCTGTAGTAACTCAGAACCCTCCCCATCTAGTGTCCCATCACCAGCCATTGGAGATATTTGCTGCTAGCAGTTGCGGATGAGCTACATGCCATTGTAGGCAGTGTCATCATACCATCCCCTCCCTAAATTTATCAAGATCAGTCTTGAAGCCAGTTAGGTTTTTTGCCCCCACTGCTCCCCTTGGAAGGCTGTTCCAGAGCTTCACTCCTCTGATGGTTAAAAATCTTCATCTAATTTCAAGCCTAAACTTGTTGATGGTCAGTTTATATCCATTTGTTCTTGTGTCAACATTGGGGTTTAATTTAAATAACTCTTCTGTCTCCCTGTTATTTATCCCTCTGATGTATTTATAGAGAGCAATCATACGTCCCCTCAGTTTATTTTTTGGTTAAGTTAAATAAGCCAAGCTCTTTGACTGTATTTTATAAGGTAGGTTTCCATTCCTCTGATCATCCTAGTAGCTCTTCTCTGCACCTGTTAAGGATAACACTCCCACTCTACCCTGCTTTATTCAGGGTTTATATCAGACAATGCAATTTTTTTTAGGGTGCATCACGCTGAGCCAATACAGCAATAATTAAATCTTCCAGTGAAAACTAAGGGAGCTGCCTCAGGCAATGAAGAGAAGCAAGTGCCACACTATAGTAGTTCCAGTATACATTTCTGACCCAGTCTCCTTTTGCATTTCCCTTGCCTTTTCCACTTTGCTAATGATGCCAACCTTGGTACTCCTTTTAATCTCTTTCTCTCTCAGACATCTCCATGTTTACTACACAACACTTTTTATTTTTGGACTGCCAAAATCTATTTGTCAAGTCTTTCCCTCATTCCAATCACTCTGCAGCACTGTACACACAAAAAAAGTGAGTATTTCATACACACCCTCTAAGATGTATTATTTGTGAGTAACGGCATTATCTTTTATCCACAACCCACGTTCCTCCTCAATGTTCTTTCTTTCCTCAATTTGTCAATCCTAGCACTTCAACTGTAAACTCTTTGATTCAGGGACCTATCATTTACACACTTTCTGTGAAGCACCTAGCACTCTTGTGGGCACTATAAAACCTCATAATTTGGACAATGATGATAATCACCACTGGCCATCATTAGACACTAGGGGTCTATTCTGCCTTCTGTTGTGAATCTCCTAAAGCATAAAAGGGGCTGTGAGAAATTAAACTATTAATCGAATTGAACTATTAATCCATCCCATTCCAGCAGTCAACAAAAAGCACCATATCTCCAGATATGCATAGCTCCTGCATTTGAAGTGGGTGGTCCTCCAAAAAAAAAGGGAAAATGAGAGCAAAAGTAAGTGGATTTTGCAAACTACATATATTCTTCTTAGGCTACTGTTTCAAACAGGCAGTTCTGCAGCCACTAGTACTATCATAATTTCTATCAGAACCTTGTAATTTTTTGTTTTGTTTCTTTAGATTTTTCATTGCCTATTTGAAATGGAGACCTTTACATTAAAAACAAAACAAAAAAAACAAAAAACAAAAAACAAAAAAAAACCCAAGCAACACGTCTACAACATTTACAATAATATTAAAGTAACAAATGAAGATCCTGAGCCTCAGATGTATAACCAGTAGAGAACTGGCTGGATGAATCAGTTTTTGCACCTTTTTCAGTTAAATCAGAGATCCAAATGCAAAATCTAGCACTCAGTAGTGACTGTTTAACACCCCCTGGAGGAGCATATCCATAAACCATCCAATGGATTACACTCAGCTGTACAATACGATACATATTCCCCCACAAAAAAAATCCACTAAGGTTAAATTAAGGTTGCAAGAGCCATACATCATATTTATCATATTTCTGCATTTTCTTTCATAAACTTCATTAGAACAACATGTCACTGTTGTTCGGTTATCATAAACTGATCCATCTTTCCAAATAGCCCCTGGGCCTGAACTGAGCTCCAAGACTCAGTGAGATGAAACATGGTCATGTGTGATTTACCAGGGCCCTCAGGCCTTCCATAGAGACTGCACTCAGCACACCTGATGTTCATTTTGGCAAAGCTGTGCTGACCTTTCCTTAAAATGTCCTCAATTGTATTCTCTCTAGAATTTCAAGCTACTCCTTATCCATTCCTGAGCTTGCTAGGAACAAAGTCTCTCTCACTATCATTTTTATCTCCCCTAGATATTCTGACTGGTAAAGTAACACTTCAGGCCAATTCTTCAGCTGATATCAATCAGCAGAACTCCAGTGAAGCCTACAGAGCTGTGCTGATTTACAGCATCTGAGGATCCAGCCTTGTATGGTGCACCTCATTGTCCATGATCTATAGGATTATGTGCTCAATACTCTCTTAGGTCAGTATAGCTAAAAACAAACTGAGCATTTCTAAAGACCAACCCAGTAAAAGAAAAAAAAAAGGGTAACAAATGTAGTGCTCTCTGCATCCATGGAATGTCACATTCATGTCCTGTAAATTTGTTGGAAAAGACTAGCAGCAGTGCTGTAGATGTAAGGCTCCACCCTTTATTTCTGCAGTTTATTGTCACTAACACTAATAGTAACGGCAATGCTCATAGGATCACATCATTTAGCCAAGATGAGGGCTGTGCAATGCCTGATTACAAAAGAAATGGCACAATTCTTCTCAGCACTGGAGAAGCAGGATCAACCTGTAAGAACTCCACAGGGCTAAATCATTCCAATTGTACAGGAGTTTTTGAGAGAGGCTACAGGTGGGCCAGAAGAAGTGCTAGGGCATAGCACATATTTGTAGATTCATTTGCCAGCAGCCTTCTCAGCTGCCACAAGGCTGCAATATCAGCAGGGCTGCCCAGAGGATTCTTGGGGCCCGGGGTCTTCGGCGGCGGGGGGCCCCGCTTCGGCGGTAAGTCAGCGGCGGGGGGTCCTTCCATTCCGGGACCTGCTGCCAAAGTGCCCCAAAGACCCACGGCGGGGACCCCCCTCCGCCGAATTAACGCCGAAGCGGGACCCGCCGCCGAAGTGCAGCCCCCACCGCGGGTCTTCGGGGCACTTCGGCGGCGGGTCCCGGAACGGAAGGACCCCCCCCACCGCCGAATTACCGCCAAAGACCCGGCTGCACTCCGGCGGCGGGTCCCACTTCGGCTGTAATTCGGCGGCGGCGGGGGTCCTTCTATCCCGGAGCGGAAGGCTCCCCCGCCAGCGAAGACCGGGAGCAAAGAAGCTCCAGGGGCCCGGGCCCCGCGAGAGTTTTCCGGGGGCCCCGGAGCGAGTGAAGGACCCCGCTCCAGGGGCCCCGAAAAACTCTCGTGGGGGCCCCTGCTGGGCCCGGGGCCTGGGGTAAATTGCCCCACTCGCCCCACCCTCTGGGCGGCCCTGAATATCAGTCACTGAGCAAAGGGCAGAGTTCAGTCCCCTTTTCTCCAGACTTGTGTGTAACCTTCCTGCAAAAAGCCCATTTACTGAGTTTACACCAGGAAGAGGATTTGACTAACAGATACCTTCAATCACAAAAGCTATTTGGCTGTTCCCTCTAATAGTTTTTTGAAGTTACTGCTTTTATGAAAAAAATGTCAATTATTTTGGACTAATTGCCTATTGAGTCTTTATCATGGGTGTTTATCTCAGCCAATCAAATTATTCTTTTAGAAAATGCCTGTTACTCAAATTTCCGTATCTATCATAATTTCCCAAGTCTGTCTGAATTAAATTATGACCCTGCTGAGAAAGGCTCCATCAATTCCCTACCAGTTTGTATACGATGGTAACATTCAAAAGCCAGTGACCTGTCTGTGTGCACTAAGGTCCTAGGGTTTGTTTGTTTGTTTTTTGATTGCGTCAACTAGTTATCCACTAACCTCGAAACAAACATTTCAAATCAGTGACCCAGTGACCTTGAAAAAATGTCATAGGGCCCCCAAAAGTCACAATCTTTTTTTTTTTTGAGGGAATGTTAATATGTTTTAAGTGACTGTTTCAGACTTAGAGGCAACAGAGTAAATTTCCCTGAAAACCCACTCCATTTTGTGTTCCAGAAATGGAAGCAAATAATGGAGACGAAGTAGTCCAGGCTACCACCTAACACTGCATGTACAGTTTAGCTTCAACCAGTAGTCCTAATGATACATTCCAGTAATAATACTGGCTTCACCACAAACATTTTTCACTACAGGCAAGTCCCAGCTATAATAAACCAGTTTCTGTTTGCTGAAAACCCTTGCTTCATAAGCACTATTGGAACAGAAATACCAGCATTGGGACATCATAGAATCATAGAATATTAGGGTTGGAAGAGACCTCAGGAGGTCATCTAGTCCAATCCCCTGCTCAAAGCAGGACCAACACCAACTAAATCACCCCAGCAAAGGCTTTGTCAAGCTGGGCCTTAAAAACCTCTACGGATGGAGATTCCACCACCTCCCTAGGTAACCCATTCCAGTGCTTCACCACCCTACTAGTGAAACAGTGTTTCCTAATATCCAACCTAGACCTTCCCCACTGCAACTTGAGACCATTACTCCTTGTTCTGTCATCTGCCACCATGAGAACAGCCTAGCTCCGGGTAGTTGAAGGCTGCTATCAAATCCCTCTTCAGGTAGTTGAAGGTTGCTATCAAATCCCCCCTCACTCCTCTTCTGCAGACTCAATAACCCCAGTTCCCTCAGCCTCTCCTCGTAAGTCATGTGCCCCAGCCCCCTAATCATTTTCGTTGCCCTCCACTGGACTCTCTCCAATTTGTCCACATCCCTTCTGTAGTGGGGGGGACCAAAACTGGACGCATGGCCTCACCAGTGTCGAATAGAGGGGAATAATCACTTATTTCAATCTGCTGGCAATGCTCCTACTAATACATCCCAATATGCTGTTGGCCTTCTTGGCAACGAGGGCACACTGCTGACTCATATCCAGCTTCTCATCCACTGTAATCCCCAGGTCCTTTTCTGCAGAACTGCCACTTAGCCAGTCGGTCCCCAGCCTGTAGCGGTGCAGGGGATTCTTCCGTGCTAAGTGCAGGACTCTGCACTTGTCCTTGTTGAGCCACATCAGATTTCTTTTGGCCCAATCCTCCAATTTGTCTAGGTCACTCTGGACCCTATCCCTACCCTCCAGCATATCTACTTCTCCCCCTGGATGACTCCCCCAGGCTTAGTGTCATCTACAAACTTGCTGAGGGTGCAATTAATCCCATCATCCAGATCCTTAATCAAGATGTTGAACAAAACCAGCCCCAAGACTGACCCTGGGACACTCCACTTGATACCAGCTGCCAACTAGATATCAAGCCGTTGATCACTACCCATTGAGCCTGACAATCTAGTCAGCTTTCTATCCACCTTAAAGTCCATTCATCAATCCATACTTTTTTAACTTGCTGGCAAGTTATCTACAGTTTCTCCCACTCCTTACCTAAGCCAAACTCCAAGTGGACTGGGTCAAGCTTAGAGTAACAGCAATGTCATGTTGATTCATTATTCTAGGCCCATGTTAAGGAAAAAGGAATACAGAGAATATGCTCAAGTGGCTATCAATTCAATTATTCAACTAAAGTAAATGCCCTCAAGTGTCAGTAAAGTGAAAAGCAAACTTGAAGATAAGCCATACAAGGAACGTTAATGTTAAGATCAATAAGACAGGAACACACACATTACTCATTTTATACTTTATCTAGTCCTCAAATGTAGCTCTTGGTGCTTCCAATGTAAGACTTTCATTAAATGATATATAGCCAATAGAGAGGACTGAGCCAGGACAAACCCAAGTGCACAGGCTAAACAACATTTACTAATAGAGGACAGTGTGTATGTTACATGAATTACACAAATAGTCAACTTTTGAGGCATATAAGCCAAATAATGAAAACCACCAAGTCCCACAGACCAGTCTTTACCAATTACATAGTGCTCTCTCTTCATCCCATACTTCATTTACCATATCTCTATGCCAATTTTTTTTAAATCTCCCCCTCCCTCTTAAGACAGCTACACTAATTATTTTCTTATGATATCTTTCTGCAGAACTTCCATTAGCCTGAAAAAAATATTAGATTGGATTCAATATTTTCAATGCAATTCTTTTTTTAAATCAGCTAATAGAAATCATATCAGACTACAGTACAGGTACAGAAATCTCTACTCTCTCTGCTCAGTGCAGTTTAAGGAAACACTGAAGCACAATGCTCAAATGAGGTACACTAAAATGTGCATGAGAATTTAGGGGTTGAAATGAGAATACAGTTTCCCATGAGACTGTTCACTGTTCAAGTCATTTAACTTTAAAACTAGTTCAATATCTGAAGACACTATTTATTCCCTTTCAATGTTTAAATGAGGATCACTTTTAAAATCAATCATAAGTTCAAACCTCTTTAAATTCTGAAACAGTTTCAGTATTTAAATGGGTTTTTATACCAACAGCCCCTAGGCTGCAGGAGCAGAACTGCTTAAAGATCTTCAAGCATGATGTTGTTTTATGGTCGTACACACAAGAGGAAACTACAGGAATAAACATAAAGGCAAGTTTGTATTTTGCCTCTGTTTTCTAAGAATGAAGTTTGGACAATGGACACACAGTCAAATCCTCTCCACTACACCATACTTGAATAAATGGGGTTGGTGCAGGGGTCCTTTTCAGAGCACAAAATCCTAATCCCATGTTACTCCACAGCCATAGGCTATGTCTACACTACCGCGGTAAATCGACCTACACTACGCAATTCCAGTTGATGTACCTTAGATCGATTACCATGGGGTCTACACCACTGGGAAGTCGACGAGAGAAACTCTCCCATCAACTTACCTTACTCTTCTTGTTGGGGGTAGAGTACAGAGGTCGACTGGAGAGCGATCGGTTGTCAATTTGGCAGGCCTTCACTAGACCCACTAAATCAACTGCCGGTGGATCAATCTCAGAGCGTCGATCCTGGATGTACAGTAGACATAGCCTCAGAGATGGAACAGTCTTTGAACTTTGAACTTACATCCCTATATAGGGCATGTGGGGAGGGGAGTTGGCCAGTGGGATCAGAGCTGACAGAGCAACCAAGTCAACCTGTCAAAAACCCTGTCAGTAGAACCTCAGAGTTACAAACACCTTGGGAATGGAAGTTGTTTGTAACTCAAACATTCGTAACTGAACAAAAAGTTACGGTTGTTCTTTCAAAAGTTTACAACTGAACACTGACTTAATACAGCTTTGAAATTTTACTATGCAGAAGTTTATTGTTTTAGTAGTTTGCATTTAACGCTGTACTGTGTTTGCCTTCCCCCCCCATCTCTGCTGCTACCTGGTTGCGTACTGCCAATTCCAAATGAGGTGTGTGGTTGACTAGTCAGTTCGTAACTCTGGTGTTCGTAACTGAGATTCTACTGTAGTACCTCACCAAGAACAGTTTCACAACTCAGAAGAGGATGCAGATCCCTTTTATCAGGTACCCATAACCCATGCTAAGGAAAAAGGAATACAGAGAATATTCCACTCCCAATCCAGTGGATTCACACCCATTCTACTGCCTTTCTCAGGCCTCACATTCCAGCAGAGGTTACAGCACTGGATAGGATTTGCCCCACAAAAAGCACAAAACTGATAACAAATACTTAGCACTTCTATAGAACTTTTATCCAAAGATCTGAGAGGGGCTTACAAAAGGTTGGTAAGTGTCATTAAGCCTATTCTACAGATAGAAAACCAAGATACAAAGAGGGTAAACAATATGCCCAAGGTCACACAGTGAGACAATGGCAGGAAGGAGAACCTAGGTTTCCTGACTCTCCATCCAGTGCCCTGTCTTTGGGCCCACGCTGCTGCAATTTGACCAAGAATTCAGATCCTGATTCATTACTGAGAATGGGTCATATTCTACTCTGGATCTTTAAGTAAAATTCCCACTGAGAAGGGTAGAATATGTTCGAACAGAAATAGCTTAGAGCCCAGAGTGGTGTTACAACATAGTCAGGTTCATATAAAATAGGGAAAACAAACCATTTCTTATGAGGAAAACAATCCTACTAATCACAGGAATGGACCCTTTCTGGTTTCCAGTCAACTACTGTAGTCATATTCAGCCCATAAAAGCCAGCAAAACATGTTAAGGATCCTTGTTAACAGGAGGCCAGAGGATAATTGCAGAAATTATGCTCTCTCTTTGTGATAACAATACAATTAACCACCTATGACTTTGCATGAATCCAGAAAATATAATTTGGCTGTATATGGTATGCTTTTGCGCACAACGTGATCAGTTTGCAACCCATCTGTGCCTGTAGTATTCATGCTGTTCATCCACTAAAAACACCAAGCACCAGGCATCCTGAGACTGCCACTTTCCATACAGAGAGGAACTGCCATTCATAACCATTTTCCCCTTCATCAAGCAATGGATTTACCCTATTTTCAGAGTTGTAGCTGTGTTGGTCCCAGGATATGTGAGAAACAAGGTAAGTAGGACCAATAAAAGATATTACCTTACCTACCTTGTCTCTCTCCTATTTTCAGAAGCAGTAGTCCACTCATATACAATAAATGACCTGTAGCTTTTTTTCTCCACCCTTTTAAAACACACCTCTAACAAAACATCAGTTCTGGTTGACACAGTATTAACAGGCTGTCTTCCTACATCTCGCGTATGACATGTCATAGAATGCTCAGTTTTGAGAAGAAAGGTATTTGATGAATCAAGTAGATGAAGCCAAAATGTAGTTATTAGATGCATTACATCTTTAGCGCATCATCTGTAAAAATGTTCTGGGTAAACTAACGCTCCAGGGGAAACCTGACCTTTAAGAGCCTTGCTAATACTACATCTAAATTAACGTCAGTGAAAAGCACTTTAATTTAAAAGAGCAGTGTTCTTTCATTCTATCCACACTATCTATTCATCCATTTATTTCTGTGTAAATGTATGTATGTGTAAATATATTTATGTCACTTCTGGCACTGAAAAAAAAAACCTCTAATAGAAGCTCCCAGAGTTTGGACTCATTCTCCTTACTACAAGCTGTTGAAATTATTCATTTTGGGGGATACATATTACAGTTAGCATCTCTTGAAAGAAGGAGAAACCCAACCAGAATTATTACAAAAAATATTTTTACAGTAACTAGATCTATTTCTCCAATGCATTGGTCTTACAGAGCAAGATAAATGTGCTTTAACTGGAGGGGCACGGAACTATTGAAGAAATCCATATAACAAGTAATTATGGATTAGAATTAAGGGCTTGGCTGTGCACTGACATGTCTGGTGGCCAAGATCAAAATCCTACAGTTTGCAGTTTCAGAACAAAACACTGCAAACAAGTTCAGGACAACTCCCACTCCCTGCTTTGAACAAACCTACTGCAACATGCTGATAATGGAAAGACCTCTTATAGGCCTAGACTGGGGCACTGTGCCACCGTTATGCACTAGGAATGATGTAGAGCCACAGCTACATTGGCTGATGCAGAGGAGGTTAAGCCCCAGCTCCAGCTCCTGCCTGCTCCTTTCCAACCATATTTTTTGAGTGTACTTCCATTATCAGCCCCCAAGTGCAAAGATTCCATTCTTACATGGGCTGCAGAAGAGAGATGTAGTCTCCTTACTCCTGCCATTCACACTGTGCAGCTGCTTGGGAGATGATGCTATGATATAGCCCATAGTGAAGTGAACCTCCCCCTCAATCCTGCAAGAAAGAGAAATAAATATATTTCACAGTTGCCTTTTCACATGATAGAGTAGGTGTAGTCCTCATGCCAAAGAGAGAGTTGTCTGTACTCTGATGGAAAAGATTGCACTCTCTCTGAAATAAGTATAGTCACATTACCCAAATCCAAGTGGTATAAATATCTTCTCACTGTATGTTCCATTCTATGCATCCGATGAAGTGGGTTGTAGCCCACGGAAGCTTATGCTCAAATAAATTTGGTAGTTTCTAAGGTGCCACAAGTACTCCTGTTCTTTTTGCTGATACAGACTAACACGGCTGCTACTCTGAAACCTAAAACTGAAAGGTCCTTTCACATTTTATTGATCAAGACCCTTTTTATCTGAACATTTTTCATTTCAAATCTCAGGTGTGTAATCAGCTGCATCCTAATTAGTTTCTCTGCAATGAAGAGCTACCTTGTGTTTTCTGTACAGTTATACTTCCATACAGAGAGATTGTGGATAAGAAATTATCCACATATAGATGCACAATATGAGTCCTATAGCACAGTGACTGCACAAAATGTTAAAGCCAGTGAACAGAAACACAGACAGGACATTTTTAACTTTGCTCTCAGCTAAACAATCTGCCTCTTTCTTACTAACATCATCCTTCAGGCCTTAGGCTACATAAACATTGTCAAACCTGGTTTCAGTATGAAGAGGGCACATTAATATTCTCATTAATATACATTTTCCATAGCTTCTCCATTAGGTTGCTTAGTTGGAATCCTATGTCAAATCCTATCAAATACTTTAGATTCACAAATACTGAAGTTATGGACATCATTGGCTTCAGAAAGAATAGAAAAGTTGTTAGGTTCTACAGGCCATAATCTGCAGACCCTTCTCAGGCAAAACCTCCACTGAATCTGCATTTGAGTTTTGCCGAAGTGAGAACTACAACATTGTTGGGCCCTATCTTCAGTCAGTAAGATTCATTTATCTCCTCACAAAGCATAAGTAAATAGGCTTTGTTCAGGGAACTAAACATAGCTAATTCCCTTCCATAACTGCAGGAGGTATGTGTGGGACCACTGGATATATACCCTTCCTACAACTGTCCCAAATGCACCCCAATGGATGACCTATTCAGAATAGTGTGTAGGGTAATGTGGAGGCTCTCTGACCCCTGTGAGTGTGAGAGCTTTCCCCCATGCATATAAAGTCAGGCATATTTTTGGCTTAGTATTTGCCAACCATGGGACAAATGCAGCCCTGGTATAAGTGGATGCAGCTGCACGCATTTAATACCATGGATGAATGTGACCTAGTGCCTTTAATAGTAATCTAGGAACTCACACCATTTTACTTTTAAAAGTTCAACAGTTACAGAGGCAAATATCACCCAAAGGGTGATTAACCAGGAGATCTTCCTGAGCCAGGCCTATTGCGTGGTAATTTTTCATTTAAGTTATGGTGTTTAAAAGACATTTGTTGTAGCTGGAAGGCAAAGAATATGACTTTCTCTAGCAGAAAGATTATAATTAATTGGAAGGATTCTGTCATAAAAATATTTTCTGAAAGAATTTTATTACAATTCTATATACATTAACATATTGATATCTATCTACCTATCGATATATAGCCCAGAAGCTGCTACTTCTACTTACTTACTGACATCAAAAGAGAAAGACAGAAACAGAAAAGATAAAAAAGAGACACAGGTATTCAAACGGCAATAGGGAATAATACCAAAGCCACATGATTTCTTAAAAGAAAAATCACTGATGAAAACAAAACCTGAGTTAATTCCAGAGATATGTAATGAATGCTCCCTGCTAATCAGGCATTGGATAGAATCATAGAATCATAGAATTCAAGATCAGAAGGGACCATTATGATCATCTAGTCTGACCTCCTGCAAGATGCAGGCCACATATATCCACCACACACTCCTTTCCACCCCACCCCCCTGCCCCATGAGGGAGGAAAAAAAAACCAAACCAGCAGCCAATCTTCTCTTCCCTGGAAAAAATTCCCCCTCCCCCCCCAATGCTATGGCGCTGAACCCACGGCAATGCAAGGCAAGACTCCCAGCCAAACAAAATCAAAATATTGATTATATACCACCATTGACCAGTTGTAATGTTTACTGTGTGCATTGACTTGACCTCTATCTATCAAGCCTCCCATACCATCCTATATAATCTTAAAAATCTTATTATAAAGTTTATTCTATCCTCATTCCCCTTCTTCCCTGTTCCAGTCCTGCACTCCTGTTTGTCCCCTAATGCACTCCCCTGATTCTTAACTCACCTAATCTCTTCTGACAAATTTGTTTCCATTTGTCCTTATATCCATTTGTCCCAGTCCTCCAGTGAAATGACATGAGCTCCCTCCTCTCTCCTTATCCCTCCTTATATATTTAGAGTGTAATCATATCTCCTCTTATCTTTTCTTTTCTTTACCGAAAAAATTCTAAAGCCTCCAAAGCATACTCAAGGCCTTCCATTCCCATGAGGCATTCCATTCCCCTTTCTATTCTAGTGGCCCTTCTCTAGTTTGAATTCATCCTTCAAATCATTCAACAATAACAAAAATAAAAATCCACTCACAATGACCCAAATGATAACGCACTCTCATACCTAGACCTTATCCTCCCTACTCGCCTAATGCAAACCCAAGACCGCATTAGCTTTTTTAACGGCACATCACATTGCCATCACCAATATTCATCTTGATCAACCAGGACTCCTAACCACTCCTCTCCTCTACTACCTCCAACCCTCCTCCCCCTTCCTCTAACTAACTCGCCCTTAACTCTAGTTCTAACTAGATAACCCTCTCTCACTAACACCTTTCATGTCACTACTAATACCCCACTTCCTAATACAATCCTAGTACCCTATCCCAATCCTCTCCTCTATCTCCCATCCCCCCCTCTTTGGTGCCACTCCTACTGGTTGGCCCCACCCCCCACTTAAATTTCATGCAACACTGGGTTCCCAGGTCAGCAATAATATTCCCAATATAAAACCGGGAAACCGAGCCTTGAGGGGACCTCCACTTACCCTCCCTCCCACCCCCCCCCCCCCCCCTTCCCCACCTCCCAATACTACCCTCCCAGCCCCCCTTCTCCTTTTTCCCATGATCCCCATCTTTCCTTCAATTTCACATTTTCCATTCCATCAGATTCAATTCATTCTTCAATCTATCAATTCAGCAGTATTTCAAAATCCAAATATGAGTCTAATTTCTTGTATCTTAAAAAATCTAGGAGATCAGGTTGGTTACAACCACGCTATTGGCTTGATCTACCTTCATGTTCTTATCTCCAATTTATTCCAGTGCCTCATGCCATCTTTTTAAGCATTTCTTGAACTTTCTTTTTTTTTCATTTTTTTGACTTTTAGATGCTAACAGGCCTATAGAGATAGTCCCCTTCTTTTCTTTTTTCTTTCTTTTGAATATAGTTGAGGAATTGCATTAGTCAGTCGCCAGTCATAAATTAAGAATTCCTTTATTTATTTTAAATTTATAGCAATTCGGCTAGCAAATTCCTATAATATTCTCTTTTATAATATTTCATTAGATTATCCGTTCTCCACCTAAGTTTAAGCTTTTCTACTTTTCACTATCTCCTATATAGTGAGGTCCAATCCACCATTAAAAAAAAACAAAACCCTTTGTGAAGTCCACTGGCTCTGCCAAGTTCACTATATATGCCACAGAATATATTCTATAATGTCACAGATCTCATAGGCTAGATCCTCAGCTGGTGCTCCACTAAAGAAGCAGCCAGGCCGATTCACACCAGCTGAGGATCTGGCCCCAGTTTCAGCAAGCACTCATGAATGTCTGGCATCTGTACACGTTCTGAAGAATCATTAGCAAATCTAGGACAGTAGTAGTCTTTCATCGTGGCTAAAAAAATCTTTTTTTAAACATTTTTATTTAAAATGTATTCATACAAATATCCCACCTATTCTGGTTAGCAGGCTACATTTATTACATACTCCTAGATTCTAACTCAATTTTGCTTTCAGCTTTAAAGCTCCTTTTTTTAAGCTCTGTGTGCCGCATTGTCAGGCTTCCAGTATAAAGCTTAACCACCATTCTTAACAGTTAAAAGCTCCCTGATGAACACTTGATATTTTCTTCTTTAATGTATGGTGTGCATATGAGAACTGAAGAGTCCAAAAAGCAATGATTTGAATATTGCATTGTCAATAGCCTAGAAGCCATGGCCCTATAAATCCCAGTGAGAACTAACCATTTTTCAAGCTAGCCTCAACCCAGTTACTAACACTATGGAGGACCTTCCAAGTTTGAGGACATGAACTGTTAACAAGTAAGCAGTTAATTTCATTGATGGGATTGTGCATTATGGATAATTTTGTCAAAATACTGTATACTAAATAGAACTGCTGGAAAAGATGTTACACACAGGCTCACAGCCTCAAGTGCAGCTGTCTGACACATATATAAGGACTGGAGGGTGCATTAAGATGTGCAATTCTATGAAAATGGGCAAGGCAATGTGAGAAAGTATGTCTATTGAAGTTTAATGAAATTCCCAATGCACTGGGCATTTTGCAAGCTGTAAATATCCAGCATTAATTAACAAGGTGCAAATTCACTAGTTTCAGACCAGTGCATGTATAATTTCTGAATTTGTTAATATTTGAGTTCACATGATAGTTTATATTATCTGCCAAAAACTACCTGCTATATGTAAAGACATAGCCTTCACCCATAGAGTGTGCCTACACTTTGAACTTAGTGAGTGATTCCCAGATCAAGGAGACACTCACTTTAGCTGTGATCAAGCCAGAGCACTAAAAATGGAATGTAGTCATGGGAGGGGCTAGCAAGCCCGACTAAGTATGTAGGATACATGGCTGTATACATACTGGGGCGACTAGACCCTCCCACAACTTGCACTTCCACGGCTACTCTCTATTTTTAGTGCACTACCTTGATAAGAGAGCTATCACGAGTGTGTTACACTCACAGCTCAAAGTGTAGACATATCCATAAACTGGATACATGGCGATAGCTCCTGCAAAGGGTGATAGAAAGAGGCTTTACGAGGGTATATGAGAAAAATTTAGTTTAAATAAATTCTTAAGAATAGGACTCCAGAATTCTTGTTGTGCAGATCTTAGATCCAATTCCTCCACAGGGATTCCACTGTGTTTGGGAGGAGTACGGCAGAAAGGGATCTAGGGGTTATAGTGGACCACAAGCTAAATATGAGTCAACAGTGTGATGCTGTTGCAAAAAAAGCAAACATGATCCTGGGATGCATTAACAGGTGTGTTGTGAGCAAGACATGAGAAGTCATTCTTCCGCTCTACTCTGTGCTGGTCAGGCCTCAGCTGGAGTATTGTGTCCAGTTCTGGGCTCCGCATTTCAAGAAAGATGTGGAGAAATTGGAGAGGGTCCAGAGAAGAGCAACAAGAATGATTAAAGGTCTAGAGAACATGACCTATGAAGGAAGGCTGAAAGAACTGGGTTTGTTTAGTTTGGAAAAGAGAAGACTGAGAGGGGACATGATAGCAGTTTTCAGGTATCTAAAAGGGTGTCATAAGGAGGTGGGAGAAAACTTGTTCATCTTAGTCTCTAAGGATAGAACAAGAAGCAATGGGCTTAAACTGCAGCAATGGAGGTTTAGGTTGGACATTAGGAAAAAGTTCCTAACTGTCAGGGTGGATAAACATTGGAATAAACGGCCTAGGGAGGTTGTGGAATCTCCATCTCTGGAGATATTTAAGAGTAGGTTAGATAAATGGCTATCAGGGATGGTCTAGACAGTATTTGATCCTGCCATGAGGGCAGGGGACTGGACTCGATGACCTCTCGAGGTCCCTTCCAGTCCTAGAGTCTATGAATCTATGAAAGTTCAAAAAAGCAGAGGTGGCAAGTCTTGGACTTGGACCTGAAAATAGATCCCCTACAAAAAACACTCAATGAGAGCAGTGTTCCAGGAAAATTTAAATCCTACTTCTCTCAAACAAAAATGAACTTCAATCTTAATCCTCCTGCCAAACTGAACTATCAATTCAATCCAATTGATTTAAGCTTTCTTCAATCCTTCCTACTACTTTCATAGCCATGACACTAAACCCATTCTTGTTGATGAAATGTATCACAGACTAGCACATCTCCAGTCTTGCTGCTGGACCCAGGCTAGTTTCTCACTTCATTTGCATCTCTGGAATTTTGCTTCTGTTAAAGCTGCAAAATATATTCTGGGGCATAACTAATGGAGGAATCCCAGATTATTACCATCTTTGAAAGGAGAAAACATTCTGGGCCCAGTAGAGAAACAAGTGATCTGCTGGGCATGAAGTTGTTCAAAAAAGGTAAAGGGTCAGACCTACATAGGAAAGGCAAGTTGGGAAGATGCTATATCTTGGCATAGGCCTGCACAAGAGGTGGATGCAAACCTTTTTGGGGGTTGCCCATAACTAATACAAAGCCCATTATTTCCTCCACCCAGTTATTGTTACCTCTTCCTTACTATTTTACCTCAGGAATCAGACAGCTTGAATCTGCTACTTCTTAGATTCCCAAGGAACAACAAGAAGTTTTCAAATTCCAAATTCACAGACATTTTAGACAAGCTATCACAGCAAGATAATTTGGAATAATTTAGATAGTCATACTTAGCCAGCAGCACTTGATAGTTCGCTGTACAAAAACGAAGGCTAATAGGTGTAAAGACCTTTCTTCTCAACGGGTCTAGACATTTAGCCTTTTTGTCAGAAGGAGTGGATTTAGGATGCTTATGTCTAGATCTCTCTGTGGCAGCCTGGATGTCCAGAGAGTTCGGCACAAGGTGGGTAAAGAGAAATTCCACTCCCTTAGCTGGAATGAAATAGTGTTTTTCTCTGTGCTATTGGGAACTGGAGAGGCAGTTGGTCCACTCCTCGGTTAAAAATATGAGGTGGGCAAGGGCACATAAGGGACACCGCTTCCAAGAATTCTCAGACTTCAGGTGCTTGGAGTGCATGCACACCCGCAGCAGAATACACCTAGAGACCAGCACTTGAAGAAGTTATCTTTTCCATCTGTAAGTACTTATAATGACCAGAGATTGTCATCTCTCAACCTTCTCTTTGATAAACTGAATAATATGAGTTCCCTAAGCCTCACATTATGAGGCTTATTTTCCCAGCCCCCTAAATCATTTTATGGGCCTCCTTTAAATTATCTCCAGTATTTACACATCCTTCTTGAAGTGTGGACATCAGAACTGGACACAGTATTCTAGCAGAGGTCTTACCACTGCTGTGTGCAGAGACAAGATGACTTCTCCACTGTTGCTTGATATTCCCTTTATACAGCTAAGGATTGCATTAGCTCTTTTTGCCACAGCCCTGCACTGACAGCACATGCTAAGGTGGTTATCTACAACGATTCCCTAAGTCCTTCTCTGAGACACTGCTTTCAAGAGAGAGTCTCCTACCCTTTAGGTATAATCTGCATTCTTTGTTCCCATATGTATTATCTTATTTAGCTATATTCAAACATATTTTGTTGGATTGTGACCATTTAACCAGTATCACAGGTTGGCACTGGCCCCTTAAGAGGTAGCAAGGCCAGTGAACCTGTGCCTGATCAGCTGACTATCAGTAGGGCTATAAGAAAAGGGACCTGGACCATAGAGAGGTAGAAGCCTGGGTGAACCAGGCTGGCGAGTCAGACAAAAAGGAGGCAGAGATAAGATGGCTACTCATACGTTCCCAGAATACTGGACATTCTGGTTCTTCCAGGAATGGCATGACTCTGCCCTCACCAGTGTGACAATGAGGTCACACTACATAAGGGACATCATCTTTAAGAGCGCCCCGCTTCCACTAGTATGATGTCATAGTCATGGTGTGTGTGAGGTCATGCCACATTGGAGGGGTGCCACTTTTAAGAGCTGGAGGGGGCGTAGCAGCATTCCCCATCTGATACCAGACAAAACCACGTCCAGTTTTCTCCAAGTACCGCACAGGGGACAAACCTCTCAAAAAGAGGACTGTCAGTTTAATATCATACCTTCCTAGGCAGAAAAAGCAGACATGGGGCTCTCACTGCCAGCTCCCTGGGAAAAGGGCATGGATCAGCGTTCATGTTGCGCTCCCCGCCAGCACCTGGCCTGGCCCAGGGAAGCTAATGATCCAACCCAGCAGACCAAATTCGGTGATGAATCCTGGTCATGTGCCACCTGAGGCACGTTATGCATATGCTAAAAAGAAATGACTCGGTCCCCTGGGCAGGGAGGCAGTGGGAATCCACTGAGAGACATCTGGTGAACCAGAGCAAGAGAGCTACAAGAAGTTTCTAGGCGCAGAAGCACTGGGAACCTGCTGGGGAAAAAGGACCCACCAAGGAGAAAGACCTGGGTGGTGGTACTCAGGGAACAAAGCATGAAAGATTCCTACAGAAGCCTGAAAGCAGGAAGGATTGAAAGGTAAAGGAGAAAGCCCCATCAGAGTTGTACCCTGAGGGGGGGGTGTTAGGAACTGTTTTTGATTATATTTAGGAAAATAAAACTGTCTGGAAAGACACTCTGGGTTAGGGTGACCAGGTGTCAGATTTTCAACCAAAACACCCGGTCAAAAAGGGACCTTGGTGGCTCCAGTCAGCCGTTGACAGTTGTCCTTTGTAAATCATTTCTGATCTATTCCTGTGGCTTGACTCTTCAGTTTCCTTTCCCTTCTCATCAAAGTGCTGGCCATTGTCCAATTAGCAGCACCACACAGCGGGGCTGGCAGGCTCTCTGCTGCATGACTCCCAGGAAGCAGCCAGCATGTCCCCCCACCGGCTCCTACGTGTAGGAGCAACCAGGAAGGTCCTTGTGCTGCCCAGCCCCCCGCCCACAGGGTGGGGCCTCAGGGATGGGGTGGGGCAGGGGTGTTCGGTTTTCTAGAATTAGAAGTTGGCAACCCTACTCTGGGTGTGACTGTGAGTACATTATCAATAGGGAGAAGGCCAGACTTGTTACACCAAGAGATTCAGACCACTCTTCAAACAGCAACCTGTCCTCCTCATTACTTACCATCCCACCAATCTTTATGTCAACTGCAAATTTTACCAGCAACGATTTTATATCATAATCTAGATCTGAAGATATTAAATACCACTGGACTAAGCTCCCTGGTGGATCCCCGCACCCTGCGAAAAGGCCCCACTCAATTATATTTCCCCATTAGCAACAACATTTTGAGATTTCTCAGCCAGCCAGTTTTTAATCTAATATGTGCCCTGTTAATTCCATACAATGCGGGGGGGGGGGGGAGGCGGGGGGCTGTTTTGTTTTTTTAAACAAAATGTCACGTCATGCTAAGCCACATGCCTTGGAAAAATACAAGTATATTACATCAACACATACCTGCTGCTCTCTTTTCTTCTTCTTTCTTTTGCCGTAGCAATGCAGCACCAGGTGTCTCTAACCCCAAATGCAGTATATGACATCTTTCTAAACTGTGTAGAACCTCCTCCCTCCCTACATAGACAAAGGATGGGGCATTGCTATGCAGGAGCAATCTGGCTGAGCCATGAAATCAGGAGCCCTCATGAAATCAATGGGCTGGCTGGTAGAATGCCATCTTTCAATTTATGCCATGATTTTTCCTTATGCAGTTTCCTTCCTGCCTAATTGTTGTTTCTGATGCTGAATAATGAAGAACATCCTTGCCTCTTCTTCACCATCCTCAGTCAGGGAACGCAACATATGACCTTTGGGATTTAAATATGGACCTCATACTTGGAGAGACATAACACTATCTCTAGGCCACTCAGCCAGTCCTTTGTAAATCATTTCTGACCTATTCCTGTGGCCTGACTCTTCAGTTTCCTTTCCCTTCTCATCAAACTGCTGCTGTGATATGGCCACACTGCACCAATCTGTATCTGAGCAGGTATAATATTCCATAGTGCAGTATTACCTCTCATATTTAGACGATCACTCCAGATTAATCAAGGTTCCCTTTGTGACTCACATTGACTTGGTCAGGTCACAGGGCACATACTGCAATTTCCTTTGCCCTTTGATTTGTATTAATCAGTAATTTTGGACTGTATATCTTTCCATTTCCTTTTAGGTCTCTTAACCATCACTGCATTACAGCGGCACCTGGTGGGATTGGCTAGAGCAAGCAAGCTCACCCAGGACTGAAAGCGACTTACCTTCAGGAAACCCTATGATATTCATAATGGAAATAAAATTTTAAATCATTTTTCTGTCCCTCTTTATTACATCCTATTCATATGGCAAATCCAAAATTTGTGTCCTTGAGCATTATTCTAGTATTCACTGAACATACACAGCCACTGCAAGTTAAGTAATTCAGAGAACATCTTGTGATTTGTAATCCACACCTGAGAATTAGATTCCAACCACTGGGCTCTAAAAGATTATCCATGCACTGAAGCACAGAACCACAAAGGAAAACCAGATGAATAATCCATCTTTTGGGCCTACCAATTTTTGATTTATTAGCTATCATTAAAAATTAATAGAAGCACATTAAAGAGAAGGCTGGTTTTAACCAGAAGCATGTATTCTTGACAATAGAGTGACACACTGAGCCCTTTTTTTTTTTTGACTACAGACTTCAGTCTCATAATTTTTATTTTATGAGACACAAAGCATCAAATACAGCTTCAAAAATATAATGTCCAAAATATAGAAGCCGATAAATGTTTCATCTTTTTTTTTTTTTACAAACAAGACCTTAAAAAGAGTTTTAGTTATTTATTTTTATGGCAGCAGCATACATGTGCGTATGACAGAGTAAAGGATACTGATTCCTGAAGACCTCAGATATCTTAAACTCAAGAAATCAATTTCAAGTCCTGGTTTTATGATGGTTTTCATTACTTATTTTAGGACCTAAGAAAGTGGACAATGTCTGCTATGAAATTTTGATAAAAACAATCAAATAACTAAAAAGAAAGTCATAGGATCTAGAGATCGAAAACTATACAACCAACGAAAAATATATCCCAATAAATGAAATGACTGTGGTTCATCATAAATGAAAGATCTCCCTTAAAATGTCTGCATATTATCAGTTTTATAACTTTAGGCCCCAATACTGCAACTGATAGCAAATGAGTGGACTAAAATCAACGGGGCTCCCCAGAGGTGCAGCAGTCTGCTAGAGCACTGTCAGATACAAGACTGGAGCCTTAGGGTACGTCTACACTACGGGACTATTCCAAATTTGCATAAACTGGTTTTGTAAAACAGATTGTATAAAATCGAGTGCGCGCGGCCACACTAAACACATTAAATCGGTGGTGTGCGTCCACGGTCCGAGGCTAGCATCGACTTCTGGAGCGTTGCACTGTGGGTAGCTATTCCGTAGCTATCCCATAGTTCCCGCAGCCTCCCCCACCCCTTGGAATTTCCGGGTTGAGATCCCAGTGCCTGATGGGGCAAAAATCATTGTCGCGGGTGGTTCTGGGTAAATGTCGTCAGTCACTCCTTCCTCTGGGAAAGCAACGGCAGACAAGCATTTCGCGCCTTTTTTCCCTGGATTGCCCTGGCAGATGCCATAGCATGGCAATCATGAAGCCTGTTTTGCCTTTTGTGACTGTCACCGTATGTGTACTAGATGCCGCTGACAGAGGCGATTCAGCAGCGCTACACAGCAGCATGCTTTTGCTTTTGCATGACAGCAGAGATGGTTACCAGCCATACTGCACCATCTACCAATCCATAAATTGGTAAAAAGATGAGCATGGCTACCAGTCGTTTTGCACCATTTGCTGCTGTCATAAGTGCCACTGGCTGCTCTTAGCCAGGGGCGCAAAAGCCAAAATTGGGAATGACTCCCAGAGTCAATCCCTCCTTTTTGGTATCTAAAAATAGAATCAGTCCTGCCTAGAATATGGGCAAGTGTACTAGAGAACCACTGTATCAGAGAGCACAGCTGCTCTGTGTCAGATCCTGCAGAAATTATGAGCTGTATGCTATTCACAGGGGGTGCTCCTGCAACAACCCCACCTGTTGATTCCGTTCTTCCCCCAGCCTTCCTGGGCTACTGTAGCATTGTCCCCCCACTTGTGTGATGAAGTAATAAAGAATGCAGGAATAAGACACACTGACTTGTTAGTGAGAAATGAGTGGAAGGCAGCCTCCAGCTGCTATGATAGTCCAGACAGGACAGTAAGGAGTGTGGAGCAGAGGAGCCCAGCATCCCTCTGCTAGTCCAGGGGCAATTGAATCTTTTTTTTACACATGAAGGGTGGGGGCTGACAGAGCTCAGCCCCCTGTTGCTATGACGACGATGGTTATCAGCCATACTGCACCATCTACCAGGAAAAATTAGGGCCAGGCACCCTTGATAGACCTCACCGATGCTAGTCTGCATGGTTACCAGTCCTTTTGCACTGCCCCATGTGCCAATAGGCTGATGATGAGGACGGGTACCAGTCGTATTGCACCATCAGCCACCCATGGCGGGGGGGAGCAAGGATGTTGGTGTTGAGTGCTGCAGCATCGGGTCTATCTGCAGCATTCAGTAAAGATAGGGTGACATGTTAAAGAGTCAAGAGAGGATTGTTTTCCCTTTCACTTCTGGGGGTGGGTGGGGGGGTGCGTAAATTGCCGAGCTATGCCCTGACCCACCGCAGACACTGTGTTTGACCCTAGAAGCATTTGGAGCTCAGCCAAGAATGCAAATACTTTTCGGAGACTGCAGAAACTGTGGGATAGCTTGAGTCCTCCAGTCCATGAGCGTCCATTTGATTCTTTGGCTTTCTGTTACGTTTGTCACGCAGCAGTGCGCTGAGCTATGGCGTCTGTCTGGAGATTTTTTAAAAATGATTTTGAATTTTGTCTTCTGTAACGGAGCGCTGATAGAACAGATTTGCCTGTTCTATCAGCGATCACATCCGCATGGTCCATGCGGGAGCTCTTTCTTTATTTTGATTTTTAACTGCATCGCCACCCGTGCTGATCGGAGCTCCATGCTGGGCAAACAGGAAATGATATTCAAAAGTTCGCGGGGCTTTTCCTGTCTACCTGGCCACTGCATCCAAGTTCAGATTGCTGTCCAGAGCGGTCAGTGGTGCACTGTGGGATACCGCCCGGAGGCCAATACCGTCGATCTGCGGCCACACTAACCCTAATCCGATATGGTAATTCCGATATTAGCGCTACTCCTCTCGTTAGGGAGGAGTACAGAAACCGGTTTAAAGAGCCCTTTATACCGATATAAAGGGCCTCTCAGTGTGGACGGGTGTGGCGTTAAATCGGTTTTACGCTCCTAAAACCGGTTTAAACGCCTAGTGTAGACCAGGCCTTAAAAAGAGTTACCCCGAGCAAAAAGACATTTCAGCACATATCTTCATTTCAACTGAAAATCACTCACTGCACATCACCGGAGCATGCAGGCTCAATAAGGACAATACTTACTAACTGATCCGTTTATAAAATATACCTATTGCATCCTCCAAATCTACGCATTTAAAAGAAAAGATATAAATCCACTGCATTAAACCACTTGGATGGATACAGAGTCAAATAATAATGGTAAAAATTTTCATCCCTGCAAACAAAAGCATAGCTTTTGCAATGTGTCTGTTGAGCCAATGGAAAAACAAACTCTAAAGTTTAGAATCCTCCACTAAGAATAATTCCTCATGTAAGCAAAAGTCCCACTTAGGATGAAGAACAAGGAGAAATGCAGACCCTAAGTTACAGAGGGTCAAAATTATAAAAAAATACTAACAGAGAAAAAATTAAGACTATTCTTATAGCTGGTAACTGTTCTTCATATAACTAAAGGGAGAAATAGCTCAGTGGTTTGAGCATTAGCCTGCTAAACCCCAAGTTGTGAGTTCAATCCTTAAGGGGACCAGCTAGAGATTTGGGGTAAAAATCAGTACTTAGTCTTGCTAGTGAAGGCAGGGGGCTGGACTCCAATGACCTTTCTCCAACTCTATGAGATAGGTATATACCTAAGTCATACTGCTGCAAATATATAAAGGTATTTTTCAGATTCCCATTAACATAATATAGTTAATAGATTATATTAAATGTACCTACTTTCCCTTAACTGTTTATTTGCATACTTTTGTGCATTTTGCTTCTTTTTTAAAACTATAAATTCTCTTTATGTACACAGGCCATTGTTTCACACTATACAAGTACCTCCTCTTACCAACACAAATGCAGTCAACTACAGTAACTGTCAAAATGCTAAGGAATAGGATGGCAAATACTGTATCTTCATCTGAAAGAGCTGGTTCTGGCCACCGTCACAGACGGGATACTGGGCTAAATGGACCATTGGTCTGATCTCATATGACAATTCCTTTGTTCTTATGTTCCTATCCAGGTACTCTGTGGTAACTACAGTGACAACAGATGGGTACCCATTCTAGTAAAATAATCTATCATTCTACTTTTCAGTGCACTGAACTGGATTATGTTAGGTTAAGTGTTGTCACACTGAATAAATCTTATGCTATATCACATATTCAAAGACAACTCAATGTAATATGTAGGACAATGCGCTGAAGTCTTTTATAGCTTTGTATTCAGCATGAGAGAATCAGGATGAGTTTAGGGATGGTGAAACCTGTGGCACTTCTTAGCATAATACCCACAAAATATTTTAGAGCTTTTATATTTCAAACTGTGTTTTTATAGAAATAGAAATTGCTCAAAATGTAGACATTACTACACTTGCCTCCATCTATTGTGTGTGTCCCTTTGTCATCTCCCTACTTGAATTAACAAAAAAATTAATCAGGAGCAGTGTCTAGTGGCTAAGAAATTCAGCATCATCACTACTCAATGAAGAGACAGACATGACATGAACACGAAAGCACATTAAAAGCTATTAATTATGTTATTAAATTACAATATATACATAAAAAGACATGAATAAAATAAAGCAAAACATGTCTTCAGCAAACAATACCCATGGATCACTAAAGTGTCATCACCAAGTTCACTTAAAATATTAACACACAAAGTCAATTAAAAAGTGTCCAGGTTGCAAGTCTATTTATAAAAAGTATAATCAATCTGCAGCAAGGTGACAATCAATGCACAGACTTGCCCTAGCACCTTACACTTCACAACCCTGGCCATTCTATTCTGGTGAGATTTCAAAATGGCTAGTTTTCCTGACCCAGCAAAAAGTTAGCCATGTCACAAACTGGCTGAATATGAGTACTGTTTGTCACTCCGAGAATAAACAGGGACTTGGACAAAACCAGTACCAAACCGCTGAAAAGCTGCTGCCAAAAAAGAAAAAAAAAACACAAGAAAAAGAGGAATCAAACAGGGGCAGTGTAGGAAAAAAATGAAACAAAATGTGTGGGATAATATGGCCTACAAAACAATTGTTTGTGACAATGCTCAGAAAGATCCTCCACTGCAAGTCATCGGAGCGCTTAGGAAAAGGTTTGTACAATGTCCTCTAAGTTGGGGACAGAATCACCCAGGAACAGAGGCATCCTCCAAGCTGTATCAGGGACATCAGAGAGAGTGGCACAGTGCCACATCTTGAAAAACATACCACAAAGCTGCTTCTTGGTCATGGTTATGTAACCCTTCTGCCAGATGGAGCTGGCACCAACCAGGACCAGGTTCAATATCTAGGGGTTCCTTTTCAACAACACAACACAGAACCAGCTCTAGCCTCCACTCAGTAACCTGAGAAAATTACACATCACCCCTGGGTGCCTGAGAGGCAATACTTCCCCACTCACACACAGAGTGAGTGTAGAAAAAAAACTTTTAATGAAAGGAGGGAAGTCATCTGATATTAATTAGGGAAAATGTCACAAGCATGATTCATAATCATAAAACTTTGAGCAGTACGCCCACCCCAGAGTGCGTGGGGCAGTGCCATCCACCTCATGTTCTTGGGTTCTACAAACCAAAAGTTCCTTTTCTGTGCCCCTCTCTGCTCCCTCACCATACCCCACTCACAGTGGTTGTCCTTGGTCAGTGAGGACCCAAGGATAAGATGTGCATCTGTGTGACTTCACCTCCCACCTGGGGAAGAAAGCACCTTGCTTGTTCCGCCATCTGAGCACTTGCTCTGCCTAGTCACCCTGCTAGCTGCAGTTCCTCTCCGCTCATTTTGCTTCCACCGGCCAACTGCTCGCTGCTCCCACCGGCCAACTGTCAGTTACCTTCTGCTGCCACCTGCCTCTCTGCTGTGACTTGTGCAGGTCAGTCTCTTAGGGCTAGTCTACAATGGCAACATTAAAGCGCTGCCGCAGCAGCACTTTAATGTGGCTTGTGTAGTCGCGGCATAACGCTAGGAGAGAGCTCTCCCAGAGCTCTAAAAAAACCATCTCCATGAGGGGAATAGCTATCAGCACTGCTCCCAGCGCTGGTGCAATGTCTATACTGGCACTTTACAGCGCTGAAACTTGCTGCTCTCAAGGGGGTGTTTTTTCACAACCCTGAGTGAGAAAGTTGCAGCATTGTAAAGTGCCAGTGTAGACAAGCCCTTAGTGACTGTTAGCTCTTAGCAGGCTGGGCAGAAACGCTGTCCCACCACAAGTGATTTCAGCTCTCATTTAAGCACTTAAAATAACAAAGGCTCCTAATGGAACCTATTTAGATCTGTCTTTGAACTGTGTGTGGAACAGGTTAAACCAGACCAGGGGAAACCCTGGCGGAGGGTCCATACTTCCTGGCTGGGGCACCTGTCCCCACCCCTCTTACTTTCAAAGGGCTCTGACACTCGAGCCCCTGGCTTAACGGAGGTCCTTTCGGCAGAGGGTGACCCCCTCATTTTGGACAGGTTCAGCTCAGTTCTGCTTCCCTTTATTCATGCAATAAAGACAACAACATTGATAACATTTCACTACCCCTGCATTCAATACTAAAGTGATTTGTAACCCAACACCAGCCAAATTTGATCACTTTGAGCAACACTGCTCTATCTGCTCAATATCTATGCAGAGTAAGTGTGTTCATGTAAATACAGTTGGCTCCTGAAGTCTCTCCCCCTCCCAGCTAGCTGTCCCGGGAGAGTTCATTCAGACCCTGTTTACAGATGCAAAAGGAACATTCACCAAACCCTCTCAGGACAACAATTTGCCTGGTTGCACAAGAATCTCATCTGCAGAAGGGTAGACAATGGGAACACAGGATTCCCTCCTGCAAGAACAATCCCTGCAAAAACGTTCTGCAAATACTGAGCAGCCTGCTGAGAGAATGCTGCCTGGAATTCAGCAAGGACCTTATGCAAAAAAAACACCAAACCACAGACCGGGTTCTGATTTACATAGCAACAGTTGAAGTCTAGCTTGACCAACTAGGAACAGTAAGGTGGGACAGCCTGGTCAACCCATCCTGCGTGAAGGCAGAAAACAGACTCATGGAGGAGATAACTTCAATGGGAAAAAGTGAGTTAAAAGACAGCTGCTCTTCCAAGAGCTATAAATTGGAAAACACCTTGTCCAGCCGCATGCTATGCAGAAGTCGCCAGGTATTAAAAAGACCATTACAGAATGGAGGAAAATTCTAGACTCTGTAATCAACAAGGTGCCAACAAAAATAGGTGAGAGTCAACGGGACTTCCAAGACAGCAGGGAGTCATGGTACAGCAACTGCTGAACAGACTTCAGATGAAAGCCCACCACCCTGCTGACCAAATCAATGGGCTCCTGACCCTCTTCATCTAATGGCAGGAACAGCGAAGCAGGGCACAACCAGTGGCAACTATTTAAAAAAATGGTTAATATGCCTCTGAATCTGATCCAAAAAGCCTGGAGGAGGGTTCAGACACACTAGCCAGTGCCTCAACACTGAGGCCACAAGGCTGTTGGCAATCCAAACCTGTCCCCAAATAGAGAGTCCAGGAAGGAGCCAGTGCCATTTCTGTAGGCGGTCTTGCACCTTCTCCTCACTCCTTTCCCCTTGTTCCTTAATATATATTGTTCACTTAAAAAAAAATTAAAAAACTAACACCTTAACCCCACAAGTGGGCCCTTGCACCTCCTGGGGCAGCAAAGGGTAACCACTACACTGCCAAGAGCCCAGAAATATTGAATTACTCTTTGCCTAGTTAATGCAGGCAAAAGATGTCTATTTATACACTTGTAAACAAGTGCAAAGTCACTGTCGGATGTGACAAAAACTGAGATATAATCAGCATAGGCCAACAGATTAACTGGGAAAGCAGCTGGTGCCCCGACACAGAAAGGCCAGGCAGATGGCTTCTGAGGAGGTGCAGGAATGGCTCCAAACTAAGGACTTGTCTCCACTTACCAGTGGATTGATTCTGGGGCAATTGATCCATCGGGGATCGATTTAGTGGGGCTAGTGAAGACCTGCTAAATCGACTTCAGTTCGCTCTCCCATCAACTCCGGTACTCCACCAGAACGAGAAGAGTAAGGGGAGTCGATGGGAGAGCATCTTCCATCAACATAGCGTATTGTGTACCCCATGGTAAGTAGATCTAAGCTACGTCGACTTGAGTTATGCTAACATAACTCAAACTGCGTAGCTTTGATCGACTTTCCCCCCATAGAGTAGACCTGCCCTAAGAACATACAGCATCCCAGACAGAGGACACCCCTGACGAATGCCTCTAAGAACTGGGAAGAAATGGCTACGACCCCCATTAATCTTTAGGACGCTAAAAACATAGTGGTACAATAAAGGAATATATAAAAAGAGTACACTGGCCCAAACCTGAAAGCCTCTAACTTTTTAAAAGATAACTATGGTTAACTGTAGGCTTTCTCCTGGCCCATTGAAATATGGCCCATGATGTTTGCTAACAGTAAAAACATCACAAATTTAAAACAAATGATCAAAAATACAGTGGGTAGGAATACAATATGTTTGATCAGCCTGTATCAAAGAGTCCAGACAGTCCTTCAGCCAGCTAGCTAAGTCCCTGTATAAAATCTTAGCATTAGAACAGAGACAAGAAATAGTTCTCCAGTTCCATAAGTCATAGCAACCCCCTTTTTTGTGTAGCAGGGTGATCATGGCCCCTTAGCAATTAAGGGCAGCTCATTCTCCTGGATACATCCAGCACTACTAGACTTTCAAGTCAGGACTGATACAATGCCAGAAATGCTCATAAAATCCAGATGGCAGACAGTCAATACCTGAAGCCTGGCCTGTTCCTGGACTGCACCACAGAGCTCCCACAGTGACAGCGGGGCATCCAGGCTCTGCTGTTCCTCACCAGTCACACAGCATAACCCCTGGTGAAGTTCCTCCATTGCCAGCATGTCACAGGCTTTAGGCAAGTATAAAGTACTGTTAAAAGAGAGACAGCTGCTTTTCCTAGATTTCAGCAGGGCCAGTCATCAGATGACCATCCAGCAGCTGTAGGCAAAAAATCCACCAACTGTCTATAGACTTTCTTCAGCCCAAAAAAGAGGACTTTTAACGGCCTCATCAGCAGTGCTGACCGGAGCCACCAGAGTCTCCTTTTGACCGGGCGTTCCGGTCGAAAACCTGGCAACCCTAGCAGAACAGTTAGATCTGGGCCTTTCTGACATCCCACCACTGTCTCGGGGACTCATATAGAGGTTTGTGCTGCCACCAACGCTCCCAAAACAGACCAAACATCTGGATGAAATTCAAATCCTGTAATAATTTGATATTAAAGTGCTGGGGGGAAGCACAGGCAGGAAGAGGGAGAGAGACACTGACAGATATAATGATGATCAGACAAGTGAGCGGGAGATATGGAAGACCAAAACAACATATTCATAATCGTCTTCATGGTATAAAAGCGATCCAATCTACCCCCTGAGACTTGGTTGGGAGTAGCCTTCAGCCAAGAGTACTGCCTAACAGCGGGGTGAGAGAACCCTAAACATCCACCAGCCTAACAGACTACAGAACCAATACAGTTACTTGGCTGACTGAGGGTGTGGATCCTCATGGTTCCTGCCTAAAACATAATCTACAGGAAAATAATAGTATCAGGGCCACAGCCAAGCACGCATGGACAAGTTTCTGCAGAAGGAGACATGGTCTAGCCCCAGAGTAGGGGCACACACAGTAAAAAGCATAACAATAGTGCCAATATGTGTCTCCACCTGGAGGACCCAGCCTAGCACAGCCTCCTTCACAGAGAGGATCTGTGCCCCTGCACCCAAGGAAAAGAGTAACAGCAATGACACTGGAGCCCTTAGCTCAGAAAGCTTCCCTTTCCCATTCCTTCAACCAGTTCCCCTGATTCTCAGGGTCTAAGTGCGTCTCTTACAAAAGGACAACATCAGTCTGTGTTTGCCTGAGAAATTCAGAGTTGTGCACTTTTACTATTTAGTATTTACAGCGCCGAAGTTGAGCAGCACCATAGAGACTAGAAGGAGAGAGCCAAGCAACAGAGACAAATGGGAAGTGGAAGTACTTTGAACAAAACGGGCAATGTGGAGGCCTATCTAACTTGAACAATCCCCACACACTTCCTCACTGTATTCAACAACTTTCTGAGACTGAAATGTTTCCTACGATCAACCAAGGTCTCTCTCAAGACAAGGGCAGAGGAATGAACAAAGCACTGTAAATCAGGGAAACAGGCCTCAATCTCAACTTCCTGCTTCCCTTTAGTGCTATCCAAAGAGCCAATAATCTCCTTCACACTGTACCCACCCTTCCTACTTAGCTGACTTGCTGGGACATCAGGAAACAGTGAGGAGTCAGAGAGATCATCATTATCATCCTCTTCATCTCCTTCAGATTGTGCCAGCTCATAAAAAACACTGAGTTGCTATTGTAACATTCTCATCATTCACAAAGGAAAGAAATTTAGTGGTAGCAGCTGGCGTATCTATTTTCCCAAGAGCAGTAGGTAGTGCAGCCCCTGGCTGGAACTCAGCACCATCTCCACAGCATGCAGGATCAGGAGCTTGAGGACTCATCATATTTCACTGGGAGCTTCAGGCATGGACCTATCACCCAATGCAATGCTATCCTTCTCCTCAGGGCACAGAACTCCCCCCTCAGCCACTGCCAGCCGCTCAGGGGTTGCCAAAGTCTTAGCCCTTTTAGAAACAGTCCGGCATAAATCCATCTTGTCGGTCTGTTCTTCACACCTGTCTCTAGAACCTGTCTCTGCTTCCTCCATGGGCAGGTGCTCCTTGACCTCCAGGCACAAGTGATGGGGTCACAACCTCTGGAGGGTTGCTTCCTGGACAATGGCAGACCACGCAAGGTGAGGGAGAGAGATACAATCTGGCAGTACAGATGCCGGCTCTGTCTCCTGTTGGCAGGGCCAGCTCCAGACCCCAGCGCACCAAGCGCGTGCTTGGGGCAGCATGCCGCGGGGGGCGCTCTGCCTGTCGCCGGGAGGGCGGCAGGCGGCTCCGGTGCCTGCAGAGGGTCCACTAGTCCCGCGGCTCTGGTGGACCTCCCGCAGGCATGCCTGCGGAGGGTCTGCTGGTCCCGCGGCTCCGGTGGACCTCCCGCAGGCACGTCTGCAGGAGGTCCACCGGAGCCGCGGGACCGGCAACCGCCAGAGCGCCCCCCGCGGCATGCTGCCGTGCTTGGGGCGGCGAAATAGCTAGAGCCGCCCCTGCCTGTTGGCCCCTTGATGTTCCAGTCCCACTATCCTGGGGTCTTACATTCCTACCAGGGATCTTGAGCCAGCAGTGTGTGGGCAGGAACCCCTCACCAGGGTCACCACAAAGGCAACGTTTCATGTTTTCAGAGGTAGCAAACACTATAAACTACTTGATCTACATGGCGCTTTAAAACCAATTTCAAGGGCTTTTCAGGGTTATTTAGAACCACATAAACCTGGCACCAGAATGGCATAACATGTCTCAGTGGGTTGTTACAGCCTAATGGAATCATCCTAACAGCAGAAACTATCTTCCCATAACAGGAGACAGCAGACAGCAGACATTAACGTCTCACTGTAAAGAAAGTGGGGGACACTGGAAAAAACTCCTTTAGTAGCATGAGCAAACAAGGGAAAAACTTGAACAAAAAGACACCTTGACCCAGAGAGTCTCTCCTGTATCAAACAACTCACAAACTGCTTCTGGGCCAAGAAGATCACTACAGATTTGCTCATCTGAGAGGCAAATTCAGAGCCCTACACCAACATCTTCAAAGTTAAGTGCCTAAAGTTGATCATCTAAGTCCATATTTAAGCACCTTTAAATTAATGGAGGCTACACATGCTCAGCACTTCTGAAATTCAAGACACCTAATCAAGTGCCTAAATACTGAATCAGGTGCCCAACCTCAGTTAACCAAATTTGAATATGCTGGCCCTAATTCCTCCATCTTATTCCCTGGGTCCAATTTCCCCCATGGCAGCATTGTTCTCTCATGAGAAAAATCTATCCATCCATCCATCCATCCATCATGTACTTTTATGCCCCCCGCCCCCATTATCGTAGTATCTGAGTGCCTCAATCTTTAATGTAGTTAAATTGGTACATTTACAAATAGTACCGCAAGAGTAGAGGATGCTTTGCATTGGTCAGAATGTGTAAAATGATGATCCCTGCCCCCAAGATCATCCATTCTAAAGGCTAAAGACAATGCAGTACAAATGCAGAGCAATGAGCGGTCATTATTAGTGGAGTTCTTTAGAAAGTTTTTGGCTTAATTAACTGACAGGCTGCTCTGCAGATAATGCGTGATGTGAAAGTAAGTAGTATTATGGAGAAAGGCTGCATGAGTCACAATCTTCTTCCCAGTTCTTTTTTTCTACAGTATGTAACTGTCATGTCAGGCAGTGAACTGGTAAGAATGTCATTTACTCATTCAAATTTGGTCAGGATGCTGGGGTTAACACTCGTCCTCAGAGAAGTTCTACAAGATCTGTAATGAGCTTGGCCTAGACATCAGCTCATATGGAAAAACCTACAGAGGGTAGTCAGGGGAAAGTCATTTCCATAAAGATTCCCTTGCTGATATTGTAAACATCGCACTCAGGCATTGGTTCATTACTGAGTAAAAGGAACAAGCCACCTATTAAATGAAAAAAAAAAATCAACTTCCTGCATCACCTAGATGTTTCTTCGAGGTCTCTCATTAAAATAATAATCTAGCTTGACCCAGTTTAGCTTGAGAGATCTAAAAAGATCACAACAAAGGTGGTTCAGCTACAAGGAAAATACACTATTCTGTCTGACATCTACAGAATGAGATGCTTTTAGTTCCTATGTATTTTCTTGTCCTATGCTACAATTTAAAGAATATACATAATTTTGAATTTGTACTTGTGCTTAATATTAGGTTTGAGACGCATCTAGGTTTTGCAATGTTTTGTTTTACACTAGACTTGGTGTTATGCTGTTAATGCCTCTGCAAAGCTCTATTTGTTGTAAGTCTTGACTGCCCATGTACGCTAGCAGCAGGCACTTGCTTCAGTGCTGTGACATATCTATTTAATTAACACAGCTGTTCTAGCTACTGTGTGAAGCAATAAGCAATGGAGCCATATTGGAAATCGTGATTCATAAAAAGAAAAAAAATGTACAAAGCAACTTGAAAAATGAAACACTAAGAAACTGTGCTTTAAAAATTGGATAAGTGTGTTTTATGTTTTGCGAGTATCCCTCCGTACAGTCAGATATCTTCGGATATTGTAAAAAGATGAAAAAAGGTATCTGATATTCTAAATCCATCTTCCCTTCATTAAGAACCTCATCAACATGCACGCAAAAACAAAAGATTCACTCTGAAACAAATATGAGGAAGTTTATCAGCAATCCTTACTGCTTATTAGTATATATTTACAAATATTTTGTACATCTCCACTGCAATAAAAGACCCTTGGCGTGGCCGCAGTTGGCCTAGGTCTGAGACCCACCTTCTTCATGGGATTTCAGACCCCAAACTCCAGCCCAAGCCCAAACAGCTACATTGCAACTTTTAGTCCTGCAAGCCAAGTTGATTGATTTGGGCTCTGAGACTCAATACTGTGGGTTTTTTTACTGCAATGTAGATGCAGGCTAATGCATCCATTTAGCATGCTATTGTGCCTCTAGATATTTGCAACATGATGTAGGAACAGGCCTACCAACACCAGACACCAGTATATTGAGCACTGCTTCATGGAAGATTTTCTTTTGTTAAAAGAAAAAAAAATAGTAGATGTACATCTCTTCTTTCCTGTTAATTCTGAACACTGGTTTAGTTTTGAAGCTAATGTTTTGCAGTATCAGCTTTAATAATCAAATAAATAATAAGCAAGGCTTTAATAAACTGAATTGCACAGTTCAATACACAGGAGTGATAAAGGGAAAGTAAAGACAACTAGAAAATTTGTTTCCTGAAAACCATGCGAGTTAAATCCCTGGGAGTCAATTCCATCAATGCAGAGCACATGAACTATCCTCTTTTCCTGTAAATGCTTGCAAATATGTAATATAGCTAGACAGTGTACACTTGAAAATTTCTGCACACTAACCAGGCCTTATCTTTATTACATACAAGATCCAGCTGATACTTCCTTAGGACCAGACACTGGCTATTTTAAAGCATACAAAACATTAAAAAAATTAGCAATCCCGTTAGCTAAACTTGCTACCTGGTGGCACTTCTGGATAGTTGGGGTTGACTTGTGGAAATCCAATTAACTGGAGGAATAAAAGGCATTTTTTCTGTTCATCTTTAGCACTGAAAATAAAATAGGAGTCTCTGATCAATGACAGAGAGGTAACCTGAACAGAGGAGCCTTAGAATATTGCATTTAGTACAGTCATCCAGGAACCTGTGTTCAAGAAAGATTCAACTTTCCAGTACAAAATGAAGCAATGAATGGAAAGCCAAGTAGCAGAATAGAAAAGCTTTTCAACTGAAACAGGTTCTCAATACATCCAAGAGGCAGCCATATATTATGTTCTTAATGCTACAGATGATGGTAAGATACAAACTGTAAGATTCTTTAATGCAAGGAGCTGTTCCACCCTGCAACTGCAGACCTAGAAATGCATTGACCTTTCCTTTGACCCTTTTAAGAAGGATAAAATTTGTAAATTTTTTGGTTTTATGAATGTTAGAGCCCTTACCAAATCCAAGGTATGCTTTGTATCTCTTAAGGTAATAATTGGAGATATATCAATCTCCTAGAACTGGAAAGGACCTTGAAAGGTCATCAAGTCCAACCCCTGGCTTCACTAGCAGGACCAATTTTTGCCCCAGATCCCTAAGTGGCCCCCTCAAGGATTGAACTCACAACCCTGGGTTTGGCAGGCCAATGCTCAAACCACTGAGCTATCCCTCCCCCAATTGCTTCTCTTAGGCCTGGTCTACACTAGGACTTTAATTCGAATTTAGCAGCGTTAATTCGAATTAACCGTGCACCCGTCCACACCAGGAAGCCATTTAATTCGACCTAGAGGGCTCTTTAGTTCGAATTCGGTACTCCACCCAGATGAGGGGAGTAGCACTAAATTCGACATGGCTATGTTGAATTAGGCTAGGTGTGGATGCAAATCGAACTTACTAGCTCCGGGAGCTATCCCACACTGCACCACTCTGTTGACGCTCTGGACAGCAGTCTGAGCTCAGATGTTCTGATCAGCCATACAGGAAAAGCACCGGGAAAATTTGAATTCCTTTTCCTGTCTGGCCAGTTTGAATCTCATTTCCTGTGTGGACGTCGTGGCGAGCTCAGCAGCACTGGCAGCGATGCAGAGCTCTCCAGCAGAGGAGTCCATGCAATCTCAGAGTAGAAAGAGGGACCCAGCATGGACTGACCGGGAAGTCTTGGATCTGATCGCTGTGTGGGGCGATGAGTTTGTGCTTTCGGAGCTGTGCTCCAAAAAACGGAATGCAAAGACCTACGAGAAGGTCTCCAAAGCCATGGCACTCAGAGGATACAGCCGGGATGCAATGCAGTGCCGCGTGAAAATCAAGGACCTGAGACAAGGCTACCAAAAAATCAAAGCGGCAAACGGACGCTCCTGAGCCCAGCCCCAGACATGCCGCTTCTACGAGGCACTGCATGCCATTCTCGGTAGGTCTGCCACCACTGCCCCACCAGTGACCATGGACTCTGAGGATGGGATAGTGTCGAGGGGCAGTTTCTCGGCGATGTTCGCCGATGGGGAAGATGAGGAAGGGTTTGTGGAGGACGAGGCAGGCGACAGCTGTTACAATACTGCTTTCCCCGACAGCCAGGATCTCTTCATCACCCTCACAGAGATCCCCTACCAACCCTCCCCGGCCGTTAACCCGGACTCCGAATAAGGGGAAGGATCAGTCGGTAAGTGCTATAAACATGTAAACATTTATTTTTTAACAAAACAGGAATAAAAACTATATAAAAAGGTCAATGCATATAGGGATCGAACAGAAATCCTCTTGGGACAGTTCTACGAAGCTCTCTGAGAGGTACTCGAAAAGCCTCCGCAGGAGGTTCCTGGGGAGAGGTGCCTTGTTGGGTGCTCCGTGGAAGCACACTCTTCCGCGCCAGGCCATCCTGAGGTATAATGGGAGCATCGCCTCGACCAGCATGGCAGCATAGGGCCCTGGTCTGTGCAGGGATTCACGCAGCATTCGCTCTCTGTTTCTCCTGGAGACCCGTCTCAGGGTGATCTCGCTCGGCGACTGCTGCATCTAATTAGGGGAATTACTTTAATGTTACTATTGTGAATGCTTGACTTTTCCTTTGCATAACAATGACCGTCTTTTAACAGCCACGTGTTGTAGGCTGCAGAGGAAAAGCATACAGGGATCTTTCCCGGGGACAGCCGCGAGGGGCTGGAACAGGGTCAGACTTTATGCTTTCCAGATTGCCTGCAGCAGGAGGGCACTGCTATCCATTAACTGTTAAGCAGCCTAAAGTTTACGGCTTACCAGGCCTGGCTGCTACACGGATTCTGCTGTCCTGCCCCGCTTGTCCGATCTCCAGTGCAAGACCCCAGGCAATGAAAGCGAATGCCGAAAATTCGAACTTGTCCTGAGAGCACATGAGATTAGGTGCCCTGTATGGTCTTGTTCACAGAAACTGAGTAGACTGTGTTCAGTGTTCGCAAACATGTATCTTTGGAAGGAAATCACTTCCTTTTTCCCATCACACAGCTGCGGCTCTTTCCCGAACTGCCCCGGCATCCCCCTCACAGAGGCTGGCGCAGATTAGGCGGCGAAAGAAAAAGACTCGGGACGAGATGTTTGCTGAACTGATGGCCTGCTCCAGAGCCGAGGCGGCCCAGCAGAGTCAGTGGAGGGAGACCCTCTCTCAGCAGCAGCGCTCACACAGCAAACAGGAGGACAGGTGGCGGCAGGAAGACCAGCAGGCGACTCAAACGCTGCTTGGACTAATGAGGGAGCAAACGGACACGCTCCGGCGCCTTGTGGATGTTCTGCAGGACCGCAGGCAGGAGCAGAGAGCCCCCCTGAACTGTATCTGCAACCGCCCTCCCCCGCCACAAAGTCCTGTCCCCCCCTCACCCAAAATCACAAGAAGGAGGGGCGCTAGGGGCCATGAAAACTGTCACTCCACCCCAGCAGAGCGCTCATGTACCAAACAGCTCTCATTCCCTAAAGTATGAGAATTGCTTGCCTTCCTGGCTCACCCGATCCCAAATCCCAGTTTCATCCCCCAACTGTGTAGTTGAGTATTAAAAATAGTTTGCTGTTCATTACTGTTTCCGTCATGTTTCTTTGCAGAAGACTTTGTGTGTGGGGGGGGAGGGGTTTGTTAATTGCATAGGACAGCCACCATTACCAGGGTACAGACATGGGGGCAGGATCAACAGCAGGTCACACACAGAGTGCAGTCACTAGGCACCCGGGTCACTCTGCGAGGTGTCTGCTGCCCCAGGTCAGTCTGGGAGGTGTATGTTGCCCCAGGGTCCGAGCGCCTGGCATCCACAAATGGCAAGGCAGGCTGCCCTTACCATGCCCTTCCACCCTACCCATGAACCTCTCCGATGCCCTGAGCCCCAGCCAGAGCCATCATGCCCCCACACCTACTCACCCTTCCCACACACCCCTCACCCTTCCTGCAAACCCACCCCTTCCTGCACACCCTCCGGTAACCGTCCTCCCCCCAGAGACCGCTGTAGGAGCAGGAGCCTGTCAGTCCTTGAGTGTAGAAGCGGTCTGTACATCACTGCACACCGTACCCACCACAGTCTGCGTCCCTGTTGGAACCCTTGAACGAGAATTCGTTAGTAAAGAAAACTTTGTTAATTAAAAATGTTCCAATAACTTTATTTTTAAACGTCTGTTGGAAGGGGGGAAACCTGGTGAACGGGGTATGTAACCGCTGAAAAAAGTCAATAGTAACTGAAAAGGGGCAGGTTCAGCTTCTCTGTAAAGAGACTGGACAGTCATAGGTTACCCTGCTCTCTGAGGAACCTAGCTTTCAAAGCCTCCCGGATGCACAGCGCTTCCCGCTGGGCTCTTCTAATTGCACGGGTGTCTGGCTGAGCGTAATCAGCAGCCATGCAATTTGCCTCAACCTCCCATCCCGCCATAAAGGTCTCCCCCTTGTTCTCACAGAGATTGTGGAGCACACAGCAAGCTGCAATAACAATGGGGATATTGGTTTCGCTGAGATCCGAGCGAGTGAGTAAGCTCCTCCATCTCCCCTTGAGACGTCCGAAAGCACACTCCACCACCATTCTGCACTTGCTCAGCCGGTAGTTGAAGAGCTCCTTGTCACTGTCCAGGGCGCCTGTATAGGGCTTCATGAGCCAGGGCATTAGCGGGTAGGCTGGGTCCCCGAGGATCACTGTAGGCATCTCCACATCCCCAACACTTACTTTGTGGTCCGGGAAGAAACTACCTTCCTGCAGGCATCTAAACAGACCAGAGTTCCTGAACACACGCGCGTCATGAACCTTGCCCGGCCACCCGACGTAGATGTTGGTAAAACGTCCCCTATGGTCCACCAGTGCTTGCAGCACCATTGAAAAGTAGCCCTTTCGGTTAATATACTGGCTGGCCTGGTGGGCCGGTCCCAGGATAGGGATGTGAGTGCCATCTATAGCCCCACTGCAGTTTGGGAATCCCATCGCGGCGAAGCCATCTATGACGACCTGGACGTTTCCCAGGGTCACCACCTTTGAGAGCAGTAGGTCAACGATTGCGTGGGCTACTTGCATCACAGCAACCCCCACGGTAGATTTGCCCACGCCAAAGTGGTTCGCTACTGACCGGTAGCTGTCTGGCGTGGCAAGTTTCCAGAGGGCTATGGCCACTCGCTTCTGCACACTCAGAGCTGCTCGCATCCGGGTGTCCTGGCGCTTCAGGGCAGGGGTCAGCAAGTCACACAGTTCAAGGAAAGTGCCCTTACGCATCCTGAAGTTTCGCAGCCACTGTGATTCATCCCAGACCTGCAGCACTATGCGGTCCCACCAGTCCGTGCTTGTTTCCCGGGCCCAGAATCGCCGTCCCATAGCATGAACGTGATCCATTGCCACCATGATCTCCGCGGCGCGGGATCCCGTGCTTTGTGAGAGGTCTGTGCCACTCTCACACTTCATGTCCTCACCGCGCTGCCGGAGCCTCCTCGCCCGATTTCTCAGCAGCTGACTGTGGAAGAGGTGTTCAATAAGGTGCGAGGAGTTGACAACGGCCATAAGTGCAGCAATGATCGCAGCGGGCTCCATGCTCGCAGTGCTGTGGCATCCGCGCTGTCACTGACCAGAAAAGTGCGCGAACAGAGTTCCCACCGGCGCTTTCAAGGAGAGAGGGCGGGAGTGACGGTTGAATGACGACAGTTACCCAAAACCACCCTCGACACATTTTTCCCCCAGAAGGCATTGGGGGCTCTACCCAGCATTCCAATGGGAAGCGGGGACCGCGGGAACTGTGGGATAGCTGCCCATAATGCACCGCTTCCAATGTCGATGCTTGCCCCGTTAGTGTGGACTCACAAAGTCGAATTAGTGTCCTTAGTGTGGATACACAAATTCGAATTCATCAGGTCGAATCCACAAATTCGACCTAATTTAAATCGAACTACTCTTGTAGTGTAGACATACCCTTAGACACAGTAATTTAGACAAATAAGTTGAAGATTAATTTGTTGGCTCCTCTCTAAACTTGAATCCAATTTAGAGATAAACTAGAACTGAATTTCAATGATATCTTGTCATTATAAAATAAAAAAAGGTACTGAAAGGAAGGTACAGCTGCCTCACCCAACCACTTGTTCAGGGTTATTTTCATGGAAAACACAACTTCAATAGTTACCTACATTAACCAACAGAATCTAAAGTTTCAGGCAGAGGATGTTAACCATCTTATCACACCACATTCAAGAACCATAAAAAACTAATATTGTTAGTTTAGAAATATATTTAGAAAAGGACCTATGGCGATGAATTCTTAAAGGATGACATTCTACTGAACAGTCATTAGAGCTACACTGATTGCTGAGGCTTGAACTGATTATGAGAGATTTAAGGTATTATTTCTGTATTTTAAGTTATGTCAAAGGCATAGAGAATGACTGGATCGGTGTGTTTTTAATTTGTAGAAATCCGAAGAAAATAAACATTCATCCCAGATTTAAATTAATATTCTAGGGTATCAGCAATGAATAATAAACTTCCTTGATACTCCCCCAGGAACTCTGTGATACAGAAAAAAAAATCTCTAGCTTTGAGAGTATGTATCAGAAGTAAGAGAGTGTCTGGAATGTAGGGTAACAGAGTGTTGATAACCTTGAAGAATAAGCTACACTTCTTTGGGGTTTGCTTTTCACAAATCACATCAGACGACAAAATTTCTGCTGAAGTTAACTGGTCTCTCCCTATTTTTAATTTGAATTATCTATACTTTTTTACCACTGAAGAGACTGGTTGGCTGAAAAAGAAAAAGTGGTTATGTTGGTTATTTTTCAGATATCTGCATTCTGGAACCCAAGACTGATTTTGACATAGAATGAGAATTTATTCTGGCCCAGCTGACTGCAAAACTAAGATACAGGGGCTTAGAATGGAAAAGTTCCTGCAGGCTAAACTATAGTTGTTGCCAGTTCTCCAGCTATAACAATAGTACCAGGGGTATTAATTCTAAGAAAAATAAAGGGATGGGGGAAGAGGGGGAGAACAGATGTGCATTACCATTACAGTAACATTTATTTTGTATTTATGTCTATTGAAATAAAGATTTTTGTTCACTACTGTGTCTTCATTAATTGAAGTTTTGTTCCCAAATAACCATTTTTATTAAAGCTGAATGTGTTTGACTTACTGATCATTGTCAGAAGATAATGAAAACTACCCAATAACATCCAAAGTGTAAGAGAAAATAAAACAATGTAAAATACAATAATCTGATTAAACAAAAACAAAATGTATTTTAATCATGCAATTGACTGACTTGGGGATTTGTAATAAATATGGAGCCTTTCATCTCTAGATCAGTTGTACAAATTTGGCTCAGTCAATAACAGGATTTTTCAAGTATTAATTCCCATGCTATCTATTTAATCTGATCCAATGAAGCGATGTCACTCCTAGAAGTGCCATTTTTGAGGACTTGTGAGAATGGCAATAACCAACACTATGCTAATTTGGAGGAATCAGGTAGATACTATAGAGACAGGATGGCTGGATAGTAGAATACTACAGCGATGGCATGGATGGATGAATGAAGCAGCTCCCTCCATGATTGCTTAGTCTATCTCAGGATTTAGGGAGATCGGCTGTGGCATCTGTGACGTTATTGATATAATCTGGGACGATATAGAACATGGTTGCAACCAAGGTCCTGTAGTAGCACCAAATCTTATGTAAAGGGGGTCATATAAGGTGTCTAAGACCAGGTTATGGGTCGCTGGTTATGATTATGCTGTCTGTATGCATGTGTCATTTTGTAGTTGAAGTTATGAGTATTAGCTCTGTACTGTCTGTACTTCAAACTTATGCTATGCTTCTTGGAGACATCCCAGACAAGTTGGTGTTAGCTCTGCCTAGCCTGCTTGATGGCCCATTAAGGACCATCAGCTACACAACTGACCCATTGAGAGAAGGCAGATATGCCTTGTAACTCAGCAAAGTATGCAGGGATTTGCCCATGTGACTCCAGACTCCATTTTGCTGTAATTTTCCACAGTAAGAACAAAGAAGTGTTCTTACACCTGGAAAAGCCTATAAAAGGCTGATGCCTCATCTCCATCTTGTCTTCAATCCTGCTTCTTACCTCTGGAGGAACTTTGCTACAAACTGAAGCTCTGAACAAAGGACTGACTGACCCATCCCAGCGGGGGATGTACTCCAGAGACTTGATTTGAACCTGCAGTTTACTCCATCACTGCTACAAGCTTGAACTAAGAACTTTGCCATTACTGCATGTAATTGATTCAATTTAACCAATTCTAGCTCTCATCTCTATCTTTTTCCTTTTATGAATAAACCTTTAGATTTTAGATTCTAAAGAATTGGCAACAGCGTGATTTGTGGGTAAGATCTGATTTGTATATTGACTTGGGTCTGGGGCTAGATTCTTTGGAATCAAGAGAACCGTTTTCTTTTATTGGGGTATTGGTTTTCAGAACCATTCATCCCCAGGACGAGTGGCACTGGTGGTGATACTGGAAGACTGGAGTGTCTAAGGAAATTGCTTGTGTGACTTGTGGTTAGCCAGTGGGGTGAGACCAAAGTCCCCTTGGTCTGGCTGGTTTGGTTTGCCTTAGAGGTGGAAAAACCCCAGCCTTGGGCTATAACTGCCCTGTTTAAGCAATTTATCCTGAATTGGCACTCTCAGTTGGGTCCCACCAGAACCGCATCGTCACAGCATCACTATGCAGCACAGGCTGTGTTTATTTATTCTGGGAGCTAGAGAGCCAAAGATAGTGGCACGGTCTCAGTCTGTGTTCAGCAGTCTCCATAAAGTATCTCCTTTATGTTCATTACATTCAGGGCTCTCACTTCTCTACTGCAAAAGGCATTGCAAGTAAATTATCTTAAACACTCCAAAGAACTCCCACTAATTAGAAGTGCTGGTTTGAAGGCTGCAAAGTTCAGTTCGGCTAAACACCGCAAAATTTGAAAGCTTCTCCAAGTGGTAGCCATACTACCCAAATTATTTGTGTCTGCAAAATTTGGGTGTAGCTGAAAAGCTCTGAGAACAGACTCTCTCAACACAAGATCAAGATGCTTATAGATTCTGGTTCTGGTCAAAGAGCAAATATCAACAGCAGCATTTCTTGTGGTAGTTGGTAATTTCTGACCTCAACTGGAATCAGAAAGTACAGATGTGAAAATGAAAACAAAAGTAAACCAAACTTTTAAAATCTTGATGACCGTGACACAAAGTTTGAGTCACTTATTACTTTTTTCCAAATGAGTGAACCTGTTCCCAGTTGCAATTACTAAAAAAACTGGATTGCTGTATTATCCCATTGGAGACTTAAAAGACATTTTAAAGGAAATAAAACAGCAAATAATAATGAAAAGACTGCATATATTCAGAAATCTCCTGGGGAAATGAACACTTAAAATGTTAAACTGAGCAAGTCTCTTCTTTCTTTTCAGGAACTATCGTCAATTATCATCCATTGAGAGTAGTGGACCAACAGCAAGGTTGATGTTAGGTTAATTTAATCTAATTTGCAGAGTTCACCTTGTATCTTAGAAAAATTAGATAGATTTTCCTGAACCTTAAGAACAGGTTTCTGCTCTACAGACTTCCCCACCACTCCCCTCACCCAACCCCTTTCTTGAGGTTTGTCCTATTCAGTGGCAGACTACGCATTTTGGGCTTTATTCTCCATGGTAATCATGCTCCAGCCAGGCAGGTAGAGGGGGCTGTCCGAGAGCTAGTTACAGCTCCCTGATTCTCAGCCACCTGGCTCCAGCACAAGTTAAACCTACAGAAAGCAGCTTTAATTTATGTAATTGACATATGGCCCCGCAGAGAATTTACACAATGGAGAATCAGGTGTAGCACTGTCTCACACTGCCATGCCTCATCCCCGTGTAACACTCTCCCTGGCCCCAACAAATTCCTTCTCTCCCCTGGAGAGTGGATTCCAACACCAAAGACATTTTCCAGTGGGACACACTCCACTTTAGGCTCATCTGTGCCAAGTTTAACTTGTGTCATTTATATGGCAGACTAGAAAATCCAGCCCCTTACCCAGAGAATCTGGCCCTCACAATGATCCCTAAACAAGATGTTAAATTTTAAAGGAAATAACATTTTAGCAAAGCATAAACTTATCCATCTATCGGTGTTTGGGAAACTAACCCCTCCTAAATCCTGAGGTAACTTGATTTTAGTTACTCCAGTTACTGCTGGTTTGTCACTCTATTGGAGATGTAATAATTTAGATCCTGTCTTCATGAAGCATGGAAGCAGTTGAGCTGTCAATCACAGAAGAGTCACATCAAGCAAAAATCAAAAGAGAATTCCTTAAAAACTGACAAAACAACATTAAGTGGAAGATTTTCCACTATTTGCAGTGTTGTTATAGCCATGTTGGTCCCAGAATATGAATGAAACACAGAAGGTGAGGTAATATCTTTTAATGGATCAACTTCTGTTAGTGGCTAATAAGAAAGAGACTGAACCACTACCATCTGCAGGACATGCTCAAATCTCAATATTTTTAATATCAAAGATTTAGGTTTACTGTGCGTATTCTGGGAAGCACTGGTAAATCTATTTGCCCTTTCCATTTAAAAAAAAAACTTTCAGTATTCCGTTTCATCGGTTCTGCTACCATATTTTCAATACCATTCCCTGGGTGATCTCCTTCAAGCCATTTCTGGATGTCCAGATAGAAAATTTAAGATTTTCTGCTGTTCCTATTCTCTTGATTCTCCAAAGATCATTTCCAGAAGCTTGATTTGATTATGAATCTTTAACGTAAGCAATTCATCCTCACATTCACCGAGATGTTCTTTCAGCTTCATTCACCTTTTCTTTAATTTCATTTAGGTTGGCTTTCATTTGAGCTATCTCAATTTTAACGTGTGTAAAAGCTCCATCTACCTTATTTACTGTTTCTCTGATTTGAAAGATCTCCTCCATTAAGTCCTTAAGCGACAACTCAATGGCCATTTTTGGCTCCAGCTGTTTGTCAAGAGAGGTCAGCAACTGCCTCAGTCTTTTATTTGTCTGAACAACATTCAAATTGGTTTCAGAGCAATTGTTTTGTTCCTGTTCACTGCCATCCTAGCTTTAAAATAATAACAAATTACCTCATTTCTAGTGTGGGTTTTATTTCTTTACCACATTACCTGAGGCACAGAGCAGGACAGCAGTTTAAGAACTACCTTCCCTTGGACATATTGCCCTAGAGTTCTGCTAGATTAGATTTGTAGTATACACAATTATTGTCTGCATTTATATAGCATCTTCCATCCAAGGATTTCAAGATGCTCCACAGACGTTAATTAATTTATCTTCATAACATCTCTGTCAGATAGTAATACTTACCTATCCTTTATTTTATAAATGAGGAAATTGAGGACCAGGAAATTAAAGGCCCAGTTTTAAAATCCTTATTTATCAAAGTACCTTACTTGTGTGAGTAAGAGTCTGTACGATTAGGGCCGTAAGTCATACAAGAAACCTGTGGCAGTGCTGGAAGTAGAATCTAGATTTTCTGATTTCCAGTCCTGTTCTTTAACCACAAGATCATCTTTCCTCCTTCATATGAGCAAAGTAGATAACAACAAAAGGAAGTTAACTAAGACAGTGATTCTCAACCAGGGGTCTGAGGCCCCCTGGGGAGCCGCAAGCAAGTTTCAGTGGATCCGCCAAAATAAACCAGAGAGCAGAGCTGGTGCTAGAGTCACTGGAGCCCAGTGAAGAAAGCCAAAGCCTGAGCCCCGCTGCCTAGGAACAAAGCTGAAGCCTGAACCCTACTGCATGGGAATGAAGCCAACTTAGCTTTGCGGAGCTCCCTGTGGTGTGGGGCCTTGGACAATTGCCCTGCTTGCTATCTCCTAACGCTGACCCTGGCTTTTAATCTACTGGATGTGCAGAAAAACATTTTTTGTGGCACAAGTGGGCCACAGAGTTTTTATAGCATGTTGAGAGGGGGAAACTCAGAAAGAAAAAGGTTGAGAACCCCTGAGCTAAGGCACATACAGTATTCATGAAACTGGAGGTTACTTGATTAGAAAAGGATGTGCTAGTCATGATGTTCAGTCTTCAGCAAGCCTGTATGATGTGGCTTATTAATCTATGTGACTATCAAAGACAGAGCCTCAAATCAGTGGATGAGAAAGATAGTCTTCTAAAATATGGGGTTCCTGTGAGACAGACTGGGGTGATTTAAATCAAACTTGATTTAAAAAAAAATTGTTGATTTAAATCAGGCTAAGGCTCTGTAAAACTAATCTGAAAATTTCTGCTATTGCAATTTTAGATTAAAATGAATGATGGTCTAAATAACAGATGATGTTTTTTTAAATGCCGCTATTCGTAGGGTATCTTATCTGAACTTTACAAAACTTCTGTATGCAAAAAATTAAACACTAAAAATTAAGGCCTAATCACCTACACACTAAAGTAGGCATGTAACTTTATTCACATGAATAGTTCTATTGACTTTAATTGGACTACTAATGTACTTAAAGTTAAGCATGTGCTTAACTGTTTGCAGCATAAAGGCCTGAATTCGTATTTTTATTAAAAGATTTTCTCTTGTGGGCTAAAATGTCTGTCACATCAGTTGCTTCAGTGCTAATAATGTAAAGTTATTGAGATTTTCAACACATTAAGAAAGTTATTGGGAACTTTTTTATACACATAGGCCGAAGGTTTTTTTAAATTTTAGACTCCTAAATACATATTTAGGCCCCTACGTTTGAGATTTTTCAAAGCACTTAAGTGACTTAGGAGCACAAGTCCCCTTGATTTCAAACTGCAAACTGATGGAGGAACATAGCCAGGTTGAAGTATTTTGGCTTTCTTGACTTGCAGAAGTTTGCTATGTTGGCAGCTGGTGTAGGTTGCAAACAACAGGATGGGCTATTTACTTACCAATTTTGGGTTTGGGTTTGTGTTGTTCTCACAGTAAGAAGTCACTTGACTTGTCTTTGTTAGCAGAGATGACAATTCTAAGTGTGAAACTTCTTCGTACCAGAAATCTACATAAAATCAGAAAGTCTATCAATTATTAGGAAACTCAGTACGGAAAAAGGTACTAAGCATCCACATTAACATTTTAAGACTATAAAATGGAGGAAGAGTGAAGAACTAGCAACATGTAAATTAAAAAAATCAATTTATATTAAAAATAATTTACATTTTTAAATCAATGATTAAAAAATAATGATTCTTATCCATCCTGCTGTGATACATTTAGAAAATCATAAAGAGAAAAGGCAGATGGGGCCTGATTCTCATTGACACGAAGGCCCCTTTTCACTGTCAGAATGGTGTAACGCAGCCTTTGTGTAAAGGAAACTCATGCTGAGATGAGTGTATACCACCACAAAGTGATAAGTGGTAGCTATTAGAAGAAATCCAGAACAGGATGTTGGAATATTTCAGGAACTGAACATAGAGAGATGGAGGCCTCGTATGGATATGAGATTACTATCTGTAGGAGTGCCATGGCAAAGAATTAAGCAACAACAAAGAAAATAATAATTGAGCGACACTGAGAAGAGGGGCTGAAACACATCATAGCGATGATATGAAGAATAGCCACCAGCACTGGTGAACGCTGAGATGCAGCTTTATGAAAATTATTATTTAAAACAGTCACAGGGCTCTAGCACAAAAACAGCCATTTTGAACTTCTTTTCCTTACTTGCTGTATGCCTCACCAATTGTGTACAAAACTGTGTACCAAAAAGCACTAGCCAAGCAAAATTTATGGTAGTTTAACTTCACGGTCTGGCTTCCAGTAACTAATACAATGTTTAATGGTTGCACAGCAAAATAAATCCTATGATTGCAACATTTTTTTAAAAGGTAAATACTGTATTTGCTATATTATTTGCCAGGTCTTCAGTCACAACCCAAGAATGTAACCCATTCATTACAGAAAATACTGCTCAAGGGAAACTGCTTTAAACTGATTTATGTGGTAGACATCGAAAGACAACCCAGTCAAATTGGACAATGTGGCAGATGGTAATGGATTTATGCATATTTATGTAGCATGTATTTACTTGTCACCTTTGTTATCCATCTTCCACCTCCCTCCCCCCTCAAAAAAGGAGATGGTAATTTATAATAACGGTGACGCTGTGACTGACTGACTCTCCCTTCACAGTCTTTTCCTTTGGACAGCCGAGAAACCAGCATGCTTTGTGAAGCTATTTTAATTGTTTTACAGTTTTATTACAAAACATCCTGTCTGTTACACTTGTTTCCTCGGGCTATCATAACAATGTTAGTTGCTACTGCTTATATTTCCCCCCGGGTATCTGTTTTTTACAGTTACAATTAAAATCAGTAAGTGGCTCACCAGCAAGATAACGTTAATTTGTTTTTTTAAATGTATTTGACCTTATAAATAATCAACTAACATATTAAGGCAGAAGATGTACATCAGACAAGATGTCATCATTGGCACACATTTTTGCAATATCAGGCTTTTGGGTTCTTTTTTGCCAAAAGAGCAAGCCTATTACTTGAGAGATACAACTGTTCTGAAGCAATTCAGAATAAATAAAAGTAATACACTCATACTGTATTTAACATAAATATGTAAAATTTATTTATAAAAACCACATCAAGGTACTGGTTTTAAAACTCATAAAACACCACCAAAGAAAGAATCTGAGAATAGGTTTTTAAAACAGATACACTAAATTACTCCAACTTTACACATTTTTCTAGCGTTTAAATGCACTTGCAGAAGGAACAGCAAAAACAAGCGCGATAAAGACCACAACCTAAAAGCCCTAGATGAATATAAAACAATATATTAAATTCTGAAAGCATTTATTCCTATAGATATAACTAGTGTAAAAGAATGCCTACCCAAGCTTTAGGCACCCTGGCCAGTAATTAAAAATACAATCTTATGCCTGCTCTAGACACAAACTTGCATCCCTTTACTAAAGATGTATTTTAAAATTGAGTTCATTAAACCAGTGCAAAACCCTCTATAGACTGTCTTATTTTGATCCTAAGGGTAGCTTATATCAATGTAGTTTAAGCAGATTCCTTATTGACTTAAGATATACTGAACTCAAACTGAAATAACAGTGTCCATGTAGGGTTTTGCATCAGTTTAATTAAGTTAGTTTTTAAATCTATTTGTGAAAACAAGCTCTTAACTCTATAGGGTAGGCATAGCCTAAGTCAACACAAGTTACGCCAATGATCATAAACTGCTATAATTACATCGCTTGTGCATGTTCACACAAAGCTCCTGCTGTCAGCGGAGCACGTCCACAATTGCTGCTCTAGCATCAACAGTGAAAGCGGTGCACTGTGAATAGCTACTCCACTGTGCAACTCACCACCTTCTGCAGCTAAGATTTATGGGAAGGTAGAGTGGACACAGTGCATCATGGGAGCGGGGTTCAACATGCCATGATGCAGTTTCTGTCCCATCATTCCATGGGCGTCTGAATACGTTTCGCACCATTTTTCAGCAGCCCCAGTTTACCACGCACCTGCCATCTGTGCCTGAAAGCATGGATCCTGCGCTGTTCTCTACTCTTGTGGTCAGTGTTATGAACACAACACGGCTGATCATGCAGTATCTCATGAGCTTTGAATCTGAACAGGAATCCATGGTGCCTGCCCTTCTGCGTGCTATGGAATGAAACAATTCCAGATTATTTTTTGCATTCATGGAGCAACTGCACATGGTGAACAGTTGCTTTTGGGCTTGGGAAACAAGCACTTGCTGGTGGGATCGTATTGTTGTGCAGGTCTGGGATGACGAGCAGTGGCTACAGAACTTTCACATATGCAAAGCCGCCTTCTTGGAACTGTGTGCAGAGCTTGCCCCAGCACTGCGGCGCAAGAACACCAAAATGAGAGCTGCCTTTTTGGTGGTGAAGTGTGTGGCTATCGCTGTGTGGAAACTAGCAATTCTGGACTGCTATCAGTCAGTCGCAAATCAGTTTGGAGTTGGGAAGTCCAACATAGGGGTTATGTTCACGCAGGTGTGTAGGGCCATTAATTGCATCCTGCTACGCAGGACTGTGATTCTTGGAAACGTGCATGAAATAGTGGATGGCTTCACGGGATTCCTTAACTACAGCATGGCGATAGATGGCATACATCCCAATTTTGGCCCTGGAACATCTTGCGATGTAGTACATCAATAGAAAGGAGTACTTCTCTATGGTATTGCAGAAGCTTGTGGATCACTAGGGTCATTTCACTGATATCAACGCGGGATGGTCTGGGAAGGTGCATGATGCACGAATCTTCAGGAACTCTGAACTGTACAGAAAGCTGCACACAAAGACTGTCTTTCCAGAGCAGAAGATTCCAATGGGGGATGTTGAAATGCCCATAGTAATCCTGGGAGACCCATCATACCCCGTACTCCCATGGCTCATGAAGCCATACACGAAAAACATGGATAGCAGCAAGGAGCACTTCAGCAATAGGCTGAGCAGGTGCAGAATGATTGTTGAACGTGTTTGGCAGATTAAAAGCTCACTGGTGTGGCCTTTATGTCAGGTTAGATCGCTATGAGGAAAATATTTCCATGGTCATAGCAGCCTGCTGTGCACTGCACAATATTTGTGAGGTTAAGGGTGAAAGTCTCCCCAGGAGTGGATCATGGAGGCAGATCACCTGCGGCTGATTTTGAGCAGCCAGATATCATGGCTACTAGAGGGGCACAATAACGGGCTATTCAAATCAGGGAGGCTTCGAGGCATCATTTGGACAATGAGCACCAGTAATGCATCTTTCCATAAAGCATTCTGCCATGCTTTGTTAACTTGCCACATTGCATTAACATCTTGATGATTGCTTCCTGATGGTGATTTGTAGTCTGCAAATGTGCCAATTGCCACGGTGTATTAATTCCAGCAGAAACCATCATATGTAGGAGACAAATAAAGATTATCTTTCAGAGAGGTTTTTTTTTATGAAACAGCAATAAACAACACTCAGAAAACACTTTGTTGAAAGAGACATAACAGCGAGAGGAGCACTCTCCTGATGGAAGCTCTCATAGCTGAGTGCAACTCCTGCTATCATTTGGGAAATTGTCCAAAGGGGTTGAGTGAATGGAGTACTGTGACGTGCCAGGAAGATGCAATGAATGTGTGGGCAGGAGTTTGGGGAAGGCATGGCACATAGTTCTGTATGGGTTGGGGAAGGGGGAGCATGCATGTGTTCTGCCTGCAGCACAATTAGGGACTTCAACATCTCCATTTGGTCCTCCATAACTTTTATCATTCTCTCCTCGCCTACTGATATTCACTCCTTGTCCTGCTTCCTGTCATGGGTATCTATTTTTAAATTTTTCATTAATTGTCTCTCTCCAAGGCCTGCATTCTTGATTTGCAGTGTCAGAGAATTGCAGCACCTCCTGAAACATGTCCTCCTTGCTCGCTTCCTTATCTGGTGGAAGCATTCTGCCAGTGTGTAGTGGGTTCCCTTCAAGGCCACATCTGCAGAAGCATAAAAAACAATAAACAGAAGAATGATTGTTAGTGTAGTCACAGCATTGAATCATAATAGTAAAATACACCTCTTTCTCACTGTCCCTTGGCAAGCACACAGTTTGGTAAACACCCTAAAGATGGTGAGTTTGGCCTGGGGGGGCTTCAAGATGAGGCAAAGGGTCTAGGTTTTTTTTTTTTTTTTTTTAAGGGATCACTGCAAATGACTAGGGACAATATTGTAAATTCTCCCACCATTTTCCACAGACGGTGGTCATTAAAGCTGATATCTCACTCCTGAATATAAGCAAGGATACAAGGGTGCATCTCCTGCATGTATGCAGCTTCAGACCGGGTCCCTATGCTGCTCGCTTGAGTGCTTTTTTGGTCCCTGCACAAGTGATTGCTGAGTGGCGTGGAAAAGTTTCCTACAACGGGGGAAGGAACAAAGCAGCTGTGCCAAGGAACCTTCAGCAGAGGATTGGTGAGTACCTCCAGGAAAGTTTCCTAGGGATCTCTCTGGAGGATTCCCGTGAAATCTTGGTGTGTATTAACACACTATTCTGCAGGGCCCTCACTGCGTAGCTGCACAGGAGAATGTGAAGCAGACGCAAACACAGCTAGTCTTGTACATTTCTATCCCTTAACCCACTTATAGCATATAACAAAGAAAAGGGCAGCTCTACCTCCTGTAACCGAGCAGTATCCACTCAAAATGAGCACTTACCAGAGCTCCCCTCTCCTGTTTCATGAGTGTCAGAGCCGGAGTGCTGGGACTGGCTTGAACCCTCTGCGGTTGAGAAGAGATCCTGGCTTGCCACAGTACCGGACAACCCTGTCACCCATCCATCTCATCTCATCCTCCAACTTGACCTCCTCATCCACCACTTCATCCTCAGGGTTCAGTCTGCTATCTGCTGTCTCCAGCCCGCCCCACAAAAGTATCCATGAGCTGGTGGTGGTGGAGGTAGGGTCACCACTGAGGATGGCATCCAGCTCCTTATAGAAGCGGCAGGTCTTCGGCACAGCACCAGAGTGATGGTTTGAATTCTGCCTTCTCCCTTGCCTTCTGGTATGCCTGCCTCAGCTCCTTTATCTTCGCATGGCACCGATACGTGTCCCATTCGCAGCCCCTACCCAACATGCCATGAGAAATCTTCCCGTAGGTATCAAAGTTCCCACGGCTTGAACAAAGCTGGATCTGCACAGCCTCCTCTCCCCACAAAGCCAGCAGATCCAACACCACCAGCGTATTCCATGCAGGAAATCAATTTGTGCATGGAGCTGCCCTTTCAGCTGGAAAGATGCGATGTGAGCTCTCCACACCAAGCACACAGGAAGTGGAATTTCAAAAATTCTCAGTCCTTTAAAGGGGGAGAGATGGATGCTGGTGCACCTGTGTGCAGGGGCAACGGAGGTCAAACTGCTGACCAGAGCAGTCAAGATGGGCATTGTGCAACATATTCTGAAGGCTATTTACGGCAACATAACCAAGTGTAGTGTCTACACTGACACTGTGTCAATCTAACTTTGTCACAAAAAGCTCTGTGCCTCTCGTTGAGGTGGTTTTATTTTGTCAGGATAGCAGGAGAGTTCAATCGGCAGGAGAAACATTGTAGCATGTACACCTCCACTGTTTTGTTGATGAAAGCTGACTTCTGTTGATAAAACTGTGCATTGTAGACAAGGCCTTAGTCTATGATCCTGCAATTAACAGTGTATGATTGGACTGCTGCACCCATACAGAACCCTCCTGAAATCAATAAGCCTTCAATTATCTCAGGAGCACTCCCTATTAAACTGGGGGAGTGGGAGATATTAATTAAATGGTCCTTACTGAGGGAGCCATTCAGTCACAAGTGGGGGGAAGAAAGATGGGAAGGAAATAAAGTCTTGGCCCATGGCATTGGTGAGCATAGAGAAGGAAGAGGAGATTAGTTATCTAAGACTAAAGATAGTAAACGTAGTACATCCTCATCAAAGCAAGAGAAGGATATGTTCCCTCTCTCTCAGTGACTAAAATCCTCAATTCACCTCATGGAACCAAATCCTCCGCTAAGCAATCAACACCCTGACCTTCCCAACTTTAGCCTATGCCTAGCATCTCCCTCCAAGCTATCAAACATTTCCTTCTGCAATAAAAGCCTTTATTAACCCCCCAACCACCTAGCTACAAGAGCTCTGATCCCTCCAGACTCCAATCCCAACATTGTTACAGTGCAGTTATGTAAGGTTAACACTAAAGTCTGTACCAAATCATATATTCTGTCACAAAAATAAGCTTATTTCTGGAAATGATTGTTACATAGTCAAAAGCAGAATGTTATGACCAAATGAAATATTAGTATTACTAATAAAATCAATACTCCAGCTCTTATGTTAACTTTGATATTCGATAATGCATGTGATTCTTTTACTTAAAAGAATCAATTATACTTAGAATATCAGGGTTGGAAGAGACCTCAGGAGGTCATCTAGCCCAACCCCCTGCTCAAAGCAGGACCAATCCCCAGATTTTTATCCCAGTTCCCCAAATGGCCCCCTCAAGGGCTGAACTCACAACCCTGGGTTTACCAGGCCAATGCTCAAACCACTGAGCTATCCCTGTTTATTCTTCTGTGCTATAGAATGTCCATCCCAATAGCAATGCAGTGAGCTGCAGAAGTAAACATCACCTTAGCGTTCAGGCCACAGAAAATGAAGGAAAATGCTCACCATAAAGTGAGCATAAAGTGATTGTTGGTGAATTGCTCACCCTTTAAAATCCTATTATCTTCCAATTCTTTAAAAACAAGTCACTGCTGAACAAAAGCTGTATTTTCATGAAACATATCCAAAAGGGGGTTCTTTTCACATGTTGCAAGTCATTCAGTTGAAAGAGCTGGGTCCTATCCATTTTGACTGGGTGGCTCAGGGTACTGAGCAAAGCAGTGGCATGAGAAAGGAATGTGTATATGGCAACATCAGACGTAACCAAAAATTGCTAAGCCACCATAAAATAAGCCAGAAAAGGCTTTTGGGTGGGACTCAGGAAAAGGAAAGCAAAGAAGTCAGCCAGCTGAAATGCAAACCAGTATACCCTGCAGGGAGCAGCAAGGCAGTTTCTAACTACAAGATCAGTCACACCAGTGTAAGCACATTAGTGTAGTTACACTAGGGCAAACCCTCTTATGTAGACTTGCTGCACCAACGTAAAATGGGGCTTGCAGCTTATTCCAGCAATTTACCAGATAAACTGTTTTGTGACAGGGCAGCACCGCTACTTTAAGGCTTTTCCCTTGTATGACATCAATGTAGTGACACTATTGCAATTTTTAATTGTTTTCCCCTAATGCAGACAGCCCTAGTAGGCCCTTGTAAAAGTGGTCCACCATACAGTATTTACCCTTGAGCTTGCATTTATCCTCAGACACATCACTAGCCCCTACCGGGAATGAATTATATCTGCAGACCATAGCCCAGTTCCTAATAAAAAGCTGTCCACTAAGAACCAAAATGTATTTGCCCTGTCCTAAGAAGGGCATCATATATGGCCAGAAGATATGTAAAGGCACCACATAGGTGCTCAGCACCTACTGTGTGCTCAGTGCCTTTCTGGATCAGGATCAAAGGACGGGTCTTCCCAGTGCTGTCAGTTCCATACCTTTGAAAAACATAAGCATAGAGCAAAAATGTATAAAAAGCAGAAAGGGAAGCCATGGTAAAAATGTGTTTGATATCTACTTCTCACACTTATAACATACTGTGTAAGGGATCATTTTCCAGGGATAGGCCCCCTCTGCTGGTCACAATTTTTTACAAGGTGATTTATTTTAGAGCATCCAAGTGCACAAAGATTACTGTGAGATACTGTGGTTTTTCTTATGTTCAAATAAGCCCTGAACAAAATATGAAAAAAATACATTTGATGTTGCTTATGAAGAAAAATAAACAGATTAAGGAAATGTTAACTAGCTAATCACTAAAGGGAATAAGTGGGCTGGTTTTTATTAGTATTAGCTGGACAGTTCCTTACCTTTTTCTTTTTCAAAATATACTAACCATCCATTAGTAAAATTTGCATGCACTTTACTTTTTGAAAAAAAATCCCCTAGATCTGAACAGTCCTGGACACAGAAATATATTATAGTGGACACGTCTGTACCCTTTTCTACAAAGAATGGCAAAAGCACCTCAGGAAGGGAGTCATACTGCAGTCAGTATTCAGAGGGGTAGGTTTGTTTCTCAAAAACTGGTATTTCATTATTTCATGTTTACAGTGTACTCAGCATTCCAGAATTCTGTTTATGATTAGCAACATTGCAATAAATTATCTCGCCTTCCCAAGATGCTAGAGTATCTAATTCCTGCAAAGCAAGCAACACTCAGGAGCTGACTACTGCAGCAGTCAGGCTTGGGAGCTATAGCATTAAAGTCACTTATAGCACCCCAAACGACTAATCAAGGACAAGAATGGATATTTCTGGTACCTGTTCAGAAATGAGATTTTTGCATACACACACGCTTCATCTCACAATTTCTCTTCAATGCAATGAGTTTGTGCAGGGAATTCAGGATAGACAGTTCAGGTGCCTGTTCTCGCTGGACAGGGTCTGTGACTAAGGTTACATCTACACTACAGCCTATGTTAGCAAAACTTATGTCACTCAGGGATGTGAATATTCCAACAGCTCCCGAGCGATACAAGTTACACTGACATAAGCATTTGTGTGCACAGTAGTATGTTGGCGGGACAGCTTCTCCCGCCAACATAGCTTATGCAGCTCGCAAAGGTGGTTTGATTATGCCAACGGGAGAGCTGTCTTCTGTCAGCATAGAGCGTCTTGACTAGACACACTGCAGCAGCACAGCTGTATCATTAAAGCTGCACCGCTGTGCATATAGACATACCCTAAGGCTGCCCTAGGACACACAGATTTCACCAAACACACATACACACAAAACCCCACTCCTTCAAATGCAATTATTATTTAATTAGTTTTACTGCAGTAGTGCCCAGGGACATCATTCAAGAATCAGAGTTTACAATCTAGTGCTCTACTCTAGTCCTGCAAGGACAACAATGCAGGCAGACCCCTGGATATATGTAATTCTCAGTACAAGATCAGGCTCCAAGTTATAAGATGATGCATGGATATTTTATCTTCTTCACTCACTTTGATCCAGAGCTCTGCTACTAGGTTCATTAGCATTTGGCATCTCTAAATCTACCCAGTGTAAAGGTATCAATACAAATATATAAATAAAAGATATCCAATAAATTATTAAGTTCCACATACACAAATTCCACCCTCTAGTAGAAAGCTGCATATTTCTAAAGCAACACTAACAACTTAACAGTAAATCAATGGAGTATGGCAAGTGTACAAAAAATTAAGCCCCCCATTAAAAAGATATTGAAGACGTTCTTGTCTCCATTTCAATATGTAAGATAAGGTATTTTGAAATTAAATTAATTTAATCCATACATTAATTCAAGGATGGAAAATGCCAGCTGCAAAAAATGGATCTAGGCTGATCCAGCTAAACACTTAAGTGCATGCTTAATTTTAAGTATGTGAGTAGCCCAACTGAAGTCATAGCTGTGTAAAGTGTACATGGGGGCCCTGATCCAGCAATCTAGGAACTGCTTCTATAAAATACCAAAGACAATGGACAGAATGTTTATCAATCCACTGCGTTGCTTCAGACTGTCAGGTATCAAGGCCTTCCACGGTATCAGAAAGTCGTTTGTAGCCCAAAGTGTTTTCAGTCAATAACATTTATTAAAACTAAATGTATTACTACAGGTTGCTATCTATCTCAATCAGCTCACAATGAAGAAAATATAATACTCTACCTTCACATTTCAAATACAACTATGAAAAAAACTTCTAATCCATCTATTTCTTCTATTCAAGTGTACTATCAATGATTATTGGTAATATTTATATTCCAGGAGCACCCAACACCCCCCCCCCGCCACCCCAGGATAGATGCCCCATTTTGTTATCTGCTATGCAAACACATAAGACAACACTTTCTTTGCACCAAAGAATTGACAAACTAAACAGACAAGATAAACAGTAATACAAAGACACCAAATAAGCAGACTGTCAAAGGTACATATCTTAGTGTTCTATATATACAATGTTATTTTACTATAGTTTTTGTGAGTTACACAGATAGTATATAAGTAACTCATAAAAACTACAGTAAAAGAACATTATTAAGGTTACAAATCAAGCACTCAAAAGTTATGAAATGCCAGAATTATGGTTGACTGACATGGCCCACAGCACTGAGCGCTGCAATTGCAGGGAAAGTCCTGCTCAGGTCCACAGCGTAGCATGCTTGGCACGGATGGAATCTTCAGAGATTTTAGCTGTGAAGTTTGAGCAAGTCTCTATTAAGCATGTGCAAATTTTCAAAAGATTTACACCTTAGCCTAATTTGGGCTGATTTTCACAGGAACAGCAACAGACACATACATCCCTGACACAAAGGCCACCTCCCTGCCAAAGTTCATGCGGGAACTAGAACTCTACAAAGAAAAGGCCACCAGTTTTTAACAAGAGCAAAACAATACATTTTCACTAGCCTCGCTCTCAGAAACAGTTGGCCTGTTTTGGCAGAAATTTTCCCCCCAAAATTCAGCCTGAGATGCCCAGCATTGAAAATTCCAGCCCAAACAATTAACATTTTGCAAAGTTACAAGCCACTGAAAATAGAATCTTATAATAGGAAGTGTCAAGCAGCCTAAATACTAGGTGGATGCTACCAGATCCACCAATAATACACACTCTCCGACTGTTAACTTGAGTTATATCTACACTGAGCTGCAGTGCAGACTACAGCGGTATGAACTGCAGATCACACCAAAGTGTTACACACTAATTGCCCTGTGTGGACACTGCTAACACGAACAATAAGGTACCTAATTTGCCTTCACATAGTCCTGTTTGACACTATCCTTATCCTTCCTAGTAGATCCAGAACAAATAAAATACCTCTACGCTGTGACTTTCAAGAGCACACAGCCCACTTCACAGATGACTAGTCCAGAATTTGTAGGGTTGTCCAGTATCACCCAAACTACACGGCATTTACTCTCCTAAGCAAATCTTCTCATTCATCAACTCCCTTATGTGCTAAGTTCCTTCAATTCCCATGGGAAGCCAGTGAGATTTAAGGGCATTCAGCACTATGCAGGAGAATTGGATCCTAAGTAATTTCACATAAAGGGCAATTAGCCACTTCAAGTCATTCCACTTCACAATGCCACTTTGGTCATGAATCCCATAATTTGGTGCAAAACACTGACACAATTAACAAAGAAGATGTAGATGGTCATTGCTATATAATACAGTCCTTGACACTTAACTAGGGTATACTGATGTTGCATGTTCCACATAGCTCATCACTTAATGGATCTGGCACAGTACCTTTATAATAATAATAAAAGAGATATACCCATCTCCTAGACCTGGAAGAGACCCTGAAGGGGCATTGAGTCCAGCCCCCTGCCTTCACTAGCAGGACCAAGTATTGATTTTGCCCCAGATCGCTAAGTAGCCCCCTCAAGGAGGGAACTCACAACCTGGGGTTTAGCAGGCCAATGCTCAAACCACTGAGCTATCCCTCTCTGCTATGGTACAACAGCTGTCATGTAGTGATTTACAAGAATGAAGTGATGCCTTAGCAATCCTAATTCTATAAAAAATAAAGTACAGATAATCCACTACTGAGCTTTGAAGAGGCCTAATTTTCATTTACACTTAAAGTATTCTGGCTTTGTAAAAGGGGCCAAAGGTGGGCATAAATGTAAGGTCCCTTACATCCACTGGGAAATGAGTCCCTTTATCTAGCCACTGACCAGAGCCGTTTATTATATTTAAATTATTAATCATAGTCACTCTTCTTAGTTCTAAGACTAACATGACATTGGTTCACAATGTATGGGCAATAGATTTGTGAAATCAAGCTTATTATGAAACTAAGAACAGTCCCCAAATGTGCATCATTAACCAACCAACATGAGCAGCCTTTGCTTATGTTGATAGAACCTTGTTCCTTGTGTATTTCCATTCATTTCAATGGGACTACTTGAGGAGTCAGATATTACTCCAGATTGGCAAGGGTAGCAAAATCTGACCCAGGAAAGTGTACATCTATCCAAAATCTTAGACTGTAAGGGAACATGTGATGTATTAACAGTATTAAATTGTTACTGTATTAACATTTAACTAGATTTAACCAGTCAAAAAGTGTACCTTAGCCTCAGGCATAGAAAAGACAGAACTTAGAGAAGGGAATGATTTGTGGTGCCCTGGAAGCTACAGTCAGAGCATTAACTGCTGGATCTAGTATCAGCCTCAATAAGTTTTCCAGTGGCCATAAGAGAAATGTCTGAGGAAGAGACACAAAGAGAGATAGAGAAAGAAAAAGAAAAATCTGGAGTGAAGCAAGACCAGAGATGAAGAATAGAATAATTTAAAAAAAATCAATGTAGGCAGAGAAAGTTATATTTTATATTCTAAGAAGCCAAATATTATAACTACATGTAAATACACACTGAAGATAGTTAATAACAATCATATCCAGCATGATAAATGTACATAGCACTTTACAGAGTAAGATTGGTTCCCTGTCCTGAAAAGATAAGAAATTACAAAAGTCTGTGTATATACACACACAAGTATATATTCAGCATGGACTAGCTGTGATTCTGATTAAATACCCCCTCACAGGAGAAAAGAGTAGCAGTTTAAAGGGACCTTAAAGTAAATAAGAATCAGGCCCACAAACCTCTATAAAGACAGTGGGCATGGTTTTCATATACACCGTAGCAGTGAAAAGTTCCCTTTAATTGAGTGGAATTTTTGCCCGCTTTTGGACACCTCATATCTGTAAAACAGCCCAGATTGGTCTTAGTGTAAGGGAGAATCCAGGCCAGAGCGTCTTGACAAAAAAAAAAAAAAAAAAAGATACAGTAAAGATACATCTGGGATTTTATCTTTTTGTTTTAAACCTATGTGAAAAGAAAAAAAGAAACTGCCATTTTTGTGATGTACAAAAGAGAGTTTGGGGTCTGGTTCCTAACTAAAATGTAAGATTGGGAAAGTCCCTTTGTTTTTATTGTTATTATCATAAACAAATATTTGGTTACTGAGGATGTTTTTTATTTTTAACCCTGAGCTAATGGTATGTCATGCTGTATTAGCTTAGTGTATATAACAGGGGTGGGCAACCTATGGCACGGGTGCCAAAGGCGGCACACGAGCTGGTTTTCAGAGGCACTCGCATTGCCCAGGTCCTGGCCACCGGTCCGGGGGGCACTATATTTTAATTTAATTTTACATGAAGCTTCCTAAACATTTTAAAAATTTTATTTACTTTACATACAACAATAGTTTAGTTATATATTATAGACTTATAGAAAGAGACCTTCTAAAAATGTTAAAATGTATTACTGGCACGCGAAACCTTAAATCAGAGTGAATAAATGAAGACTCGGCACACCACTTCTGAAAGGTTGCCGACTCCTGGTATATAATCATGTCTCCCTCTAGCGGCTGGCTCCAGTGACTATAAAAGCTTACTCTTTCAGCTAAATAAATTTCATTTAGCTCAAGTGGCAGAGGTTTTTTGTGCTGATGGTCCCAAGATTGACATGCATTAATGAATGTGGTGCCTATACACATACATCACAGATGCATGTGGATATGATACAGAACAGTACTCAACATGGGACCTGAGCTCTTGTAGACCCTAGACACTTGGGGTAAATATATATATAATAGGCAAAGTATGTAATGTACTAGTTCACTGCATGTCACCGTGTCTCCATGGTTTTAACCCCTGCTGATGACTGTGGTATCTGAACAAATGCTGCCAACATGGGTTAAAATAGACTACTAATGGCTTAAATTTTACAGATGCAGTGCTCAGTCTTTCCAATTTCTAATTTTAATACTCCATCTTTCCAGCATGGGAGTCAGCAGCAAAAAAAAGGAAATATGGAGCCCTAATGAGTCAGGAAGATTTAATTAATAGTAACATGAATGAATAGTAACCTCATTTTTAAAATACACATAGCCTGATTTTCAGGTACAGAGCTATACCAAAGTCCCTTCTTCGCAGTCTTTTTGGCGATTTGCCCCATAACCATTTTCTTTTCTTTATTTCACCCATCCTCCCCTTTTCACGGTACTTTTTTCATCTGTGTCTTCACGGATTCTTTTCTGTTATCTGTCGTATCTCTATTCCTAGCAAAGGATTTTTTTTCTTTCCTGCTCCCTTCCCTTCCAGTAAGGTCCACTAACCCTTTTCCCTCTCCCCACTCTCATCTTAGGTCTCCCTTGATGAACTCTAGTCCCTTCTCAGGTCCCTCATCTCACTTCCCTGTCTTCTCGTTCCACCACCATTCACCTGAAAGGATAGGAATGAAGCTGATGCTGGCACCTCCTAGTACTTGAAGAGGAAGCCAGCCACTAACACCTCCACTTATGTGTCTGCATCCCAAGCTCTATACACAAACTAATAAGTTTACTAATAAGTTTACTAATAAGTAAACTTGATGAACTCTAGTCCCTTCTCAGGTCCCTCATCTCACTTCCCTGTCTTCTCGTTCCACCACCATTCACCTGAAAGGATAGGAATGAAGCTGATGCTGGCACCTCCTAGTACTTGAAGAGGAAGCCAGCCACTAACACCTCCACTTATGTGTCTGCATCCCAAGCTCTATACACAAACTAATAAGTGTAACTGCCTCTGTGGTTGGCCAGCTCAGTGTCCCTCTCTTGTTAGCTTCAGGGTGGTTGCTGTGGATGGAGCTAGGAAAGAGAGAGGAGAGAGGTGAGCCTGAACAAAGCATTGGGGTAAGGACAGAGTCAATCTTAGGTCTCCCTTGATGAACTCTAGTCCCTTCTCAGGTCCCTCATCTCACTTCCCTGTCTTCTCGTTCCACCACCATTCACCTGAAAGGATAGGAATGAAGCTGATGCTGGCACCTCCTAGTACTTGAAGAGCTAGGAAAGAGAGAGGAGAGAGGTGAGCCTGAACAAAGCATTGGGGTAAGGACAGAGTCAATCTTAGGTCTCCCTTGATGAACTCTAGTCCCTTCTCAGGTCCCTCATCTCACTTCCCTGTCTTCTCGTTCCACCACCATTCACCTGAAAGGATAGGAATGAAGCTGATGCTGGCACCTCCTAGTACTTGAAGAGGAAGCCAGCCACTAACACCTCCACTTATGTGTCTGCATCCCAAGCTCTATACACAAACTAATAAGTGTAACTGCCTCTGTGGTTGGCCAGCTCAGTGTCCCTCTCTTGTTAGCTTCAGGGTGGTTGCTGTGGATGGAGCTAGGAAAGAGAGAGGAGAGAGGTGAGCCTGAACAAAGCATTGGGGTAAGGACAGAGTCAATCCCTGAAGGAGAGGAAGGAGCAAGAGCTGATTATTGGCTAAGAAGGAGCCCTACCTACATCAAAGTGCTGCAACCTTTAGCACTGGATCACTACGTTTACATATTAGGTGATGGCTCAATCAACACCAGCCCAACATTTTTAAAAATGAGAGCTGGTGTTAAGTATAAGAAGAAGAAGAAGTTTGGAGATGAGAGGTTTACGAAAGACTAAGAACTTTCCAAGGCAGAATGCACATAAAATACATTAAGAAGGAGAGTGTTTTCAGTAAATCAGGTTACCTGGTATCAGTGTGTAAAGACGAACTACAGAGGGAATTATCAGTTTGACTCTTTTGGCTTGGGACCACAGAACAAAGGAGCAACCAGATGTCAGTTATTTAGAATTCACATTTTATCAAGTTGTCACCTGCCCTGGAAAAAACGGTATGTCTTTAATAAATAGCCACACCAGGAACATCATTTCCATATGCACTAGAGTGAGTCTTACAGGCACTGGGAGTTATGCCAGAGTAAGGACTACAGCATTAGATCACAAGTAATTAAGACATTTTCCTTGAAATTCCCTGTGAATTCAATTTCCATCACACTCTTTAAAGAAGACTCAACAACAATGAAGTAATCTTTTGGACCATCAACAATATTAAAGTATAGCACATAATATTTATATGATAACAGCATATTACAAATTGATCTTGAGGGCAAGAATGGTAATTTTGCTGTCTACACAAGCCACCACTAAGTGCAGTTAAAAAAATCATTTCACAAGCTAAAGTATATAATAAAATGAAGTTAATAAGCATGACTGTGTCACAGAGGGAACAATTATCTTCTGGTAATGCACCCCAATATTAAGGCTGGATGAATCTGTTAGCCTAAAGCAGTGCAGAAGCTTTACCATCTGCAGGGGTTCCTTCCTCTAAAACAGTGTTTCCCAAACTTCCAGCAGCTCCCATTGGCCTGGAGCAGCGAAACGCGGCCAGTGGGAGCCACGATCGGCCGGACCTGCAGACGCGGCAAGTAAACAAACTGGCCCGGCCTGCCGGGTGCTTTCCCTGCACAAGCGGTGTCCCAAGTTTGGGAAACACTGCTCTAAAAGAATGAAAAAGCCACCACTGCTTGACAAAACAATAGCCACTTATATTATGTGCCCAATTATACAGAACATCAAGATAGGGCATGAACCAGTGTAAAATGCGGCATCCATTACAAATTTTAAAGAACTGCTTTACTTGACTAGAGAATGCTAATTAATAGAGTCGGAGGTATCATGAAGCAACGTTCTACTGCTGTTCACTCACATCTCTATGCTGACATAACAGCTCCAAGCTGTTTTCTATTGCTCCCCACCCTGTTTTACAGATTGAAGTGATCTAATACTTGAAATTAAATTCAAGTAAATTGAAAAAAGATTTCCTACTTGCTTGTGCTGTATGCGTGGACTACAGGTGCTTCCCCTTTCGTAATTAAACAATACTCATCTTTCACAGATGAAGTCTCTTAGTTTATTATTTCTTATCAGAACATGTTTTGAAAATGGAATTGTGAAATGATTAGTAATAATTTTACTGAAAGATCACTCTGCATGATTGACTACTGTAGTTCTAATCCTACTTCTGGAAGCAGAATGTAGTTATAATTAAGAAATTATTCAATATATAAAATGAATATCCTTCCATGCTCATTTAAGCAGATCAGAAACATAAAACAATTTATTTGTTATACAATCATTTCCTTTTATCACAAGAGATAATACAGGCATCTCCCTACACACAGCAAGAAGAAAGAACTGTCCTTCAACACTCCTACACTGAAACTAACTAGGCATACATGGCTAAATGTAGAGTGAATGCAACAATATCTCTGCATCTCTAAAAGATGCTTGCACCTTGTGACATCAAGAAGACTTTGCATCTCCATTCACAGTCCTAGAATCTGCTACCTTGTTACACTTATGTTAGTTAAACTATCTAGTGCAGGCCTGCACAACTTGTAAAGCGGTGAGGGCCATATTACTCCAAAGAAAACAGCTAAGGGCCGAAACTCCCCGGCACCACCGAACCCCCGCCCCCAGCGCCGCCGAACCCCCCCCCAGCGCCGCCCAGCCCCCCTGAAACACAACCCCCCCAGTGCTGCCCAGCCCCCCTGAAACACAACCCCCCCCCCAAGCGCCGCCCGCCCCGCGGAAACAAACCCTCCTTCCCCAGCACTGCCCCACCGAAACAGTGGTATTGGTAATATGTTATACTGAGCCCCTAAGGTAGTATAATTAAGGTAAAAGAAAAATGTCTTCTTGCTAGAAGCAGAATAAGATCTTCCCCCCACTTTGTAATCAATTGTCCTGTGGAATGAATGAGGTGTGACTGAGGAAGGCAGGCACCTCCAGACAGCTGCAGCCCTTGGAGAGGGGATGGGAGCCAGACCAAATCAGTAGAACAGGTCAGCCACCGACTCGTAGCTCGCCTCCTCAGCCCCCCTCCCCTGCCGCCAGCTCACCTGCCCACCCCCCCCGCCAATGCCCACCCGCTCGCCTCCTCAGACCCCGACTCCCCCGGTTCACCTGCCCCCCCGCTTACCTTCTCAGCCCCCTCCTCACATACTCACCCCCCGCCACTGCCCGCCCGCTTGTCTCCTCAGCCTCCCACCCCACAAGGGGGTCGTGGCCCGCCCCCACCCCCTGGGACTCCTGTCCCATCCAACTCCCCACGTTCCTTGAGAAGCAAGCGGCGGCTTCGCGCTCAGGCCCAGGGAGGTGGAAGCAGAGCGGAGGTGAGCTGGGGCGGGGAGCGGTTCCCCTGCACGCCCCCCCGGGTTACCTGCCGTGATGTGGGCAGCCCCCGCTCCTCAGCTCACCTTGGCTCCGTCCGCGCCTCGTTGGGCCTGAGTGGGAAGCCGCCGCACCGCTTCTCTGCTCTCCCAGGCTTCCCGCGCAAAGAAGCTGATCCGCGGGAAGCAGGGGGAGAGGGGGAGAAGTGGGGCGGAGCGTTCAGGGGAGGAGGCAGAGTGGCGGTGAGCTGGAGCCAGCTGCCCCCCCGCCACTGCCCGCCCGCTCACCTCCTCAGCCCCCCTCCCTCATCCACTGCTTACTTACTCACCCCTTCCCCCCTCTCCCCCGTGGGCCGCACAGTGAGCCCACGCAGGCTGCATGCGGCCCGCGGGCCGTATGTTGTGCAGGCCTTATCTAGTGGTTGAAGGCCTAAGGGTAAAAATGCTCCAGTAATGTATGTGTACTAGGGACAGAAATTAAATAACGAGTAGAGCAAGCCCAGATTTGTATGAGCATGTTGGTGACTTTGCAAGTACCTGGTCTACAAAGGTAGTAGGAACTCATATTTTGTTATTTCTAGTCCACTGCATGTATTAGAGTAGAAAGCTATAGGTTTTAGCTTAGCCAGCCAGCAGCTATTTTCAAAATTGCTATAAACAAATGTTTGTTTAAACAACTCTCAAACTGTAGACATGACTGATCAGATAAAGAACAGAAATAGAAGATAAAGAGAAACTGATGTCTTGCTTTCTTTTTTATTGTCAAATTCAAGTAAGAATTCGTTTAATTTAGTTGGGGATTGGCCCTGCTTTGAGCAGGGGGTTGGACTAGATGACTTCCTGAGGTCCCTTCCAACCCTGATATCCTATGCTTCTATGATTCATTCTGTCTTGGAATCTTCACCATTTCAGTCAACCTGCACGAAGAAACAAAGCAGAACCCACTTTTTGTTTTAAAAAAATGATCGGAACGCATTTGCCTAATGTAGCAATTTTCATCCAGATGCTAAAAATGCTTCTGGAACATTCATTAATCTACACAAAAACCCTGAGATAAGTATATCATAGCCGCTTCACTGGCTTCACAATAAACTGGGGCATGGAGAAGTTGTGATTTGCCTAAATCACAGAATGAGACAATGACAGAGCTGGGAATGGAGGCCAGGGTTTCTGACTCCCAGTCTTCTGGTTTAACTACTGGCCACACTGGGTCAAAAGCATTCACTCATATCAGATCTATATTTGGCCCTCTGACTCTGAATAGCCTATCCTAAATACAGATTTCAGTTTTATTCATGACAACAAAACCTTTGTATATTATATTTTGTAACCAGCCTATCTTTACAAATGTGTGCTCTGTAGCATTTCACAACAAAACAAAACAAAAAGGAACACACCCATACACACCTGTATTCGCTTTACTAGAAACCACACCTGTATTATTTTTTTACCAGAAACTTCTTACAAAATATAGCTATTCTTTGCTGGTATTAGCCAATACTTTCCTAAAGGCTATGAGTGAATTTTTTCAAAGCCCTCTAAGGGATTTAGATACATATCTTCAATTAATATGAATGAAAGGTATGTGGCCAAATCCCCTAAATGGCTTCAAAAATCTCAGCCTACAACTCCTACTCTCCCACTATTTCCCTTGTTCTCTTCCTGTTCTATTTCATAGGGTATGTCAACATTAGAATAAAAGACCCAAGGCATGGCCATGGCTAGCCAAGGTCAACTGACTCAGGCTTGCAGGGCTCAGGCTCACAGAGCTAAAAATTGCTGTGTAGACATTCAGGCTCAGGCTGGATACTGGGCTCAGGGACCCTCTCACCCTTGCGGGGTCCCAGAGCTCGAGCCCAAATGTCTACACAGAAATTTTACAGCTGCACAGCCCAAGCTCTGCGAGCCGGAGTCAGCTGACTCAGGCCAGCTGCGGGTGTTTAACTGCTGTGTAGACGTACCCATAGTTATCACATTAAATTCTTAACTAATATGCAAAGGCTAAAATGTACATGAGCCAAAGTGAAATATAATGCCCACATTCCACAGTAATAGACATATCACCTATACAACTGCAGCAATACATAACTACAGCCCCAAGCTTAATGTTTATAGTTCCAAAGGTACAATGATGCTAACTGAGTTTAACACTTCACTTGGTATGATTCAACATAGCCCATTCATATAATGAATCCCTAGTATATCCCTAGGTGCAAACTGCAATTCTTATTTTCCTGCAAAATGGCAACTTAGAATAGTCTGACAAAACGTTCAAAGTGTCAGCACTTCTTATAGTTAGACAAATAAAGACAATGGATAGCCATGCAAAGCTATTAACATCTGCTCAAAACCTGCAGTTCTTTTCTTCTCCCAGCACTTATTCAAGTTAGCATTCATTTGTATAATTCTTTAAACCACTGAATGTTTAAGCATGTCACATTTCCACTACGTCTCATTTATATAATTAGTACTAACATATGGCCCATAATCAATATAAAAAATTTAGAACAATTTTTGCAAGCCGTCAGACCTAAAGGGGTCTATTTTCAACACGGAGTAAAGGGAATTAAGCATGCAAATCCCATTTTCAATAACAGGAGCATAGAAATGGAAAATTACCCCAAAGGTGTGGCTGTTTATCACAAATGCAGAAAATTACTTTGTTACTAACTTATACAGAACAGAATCAAATATAATTGGTTTTATAGAATGCCTTTCATGTATCCAAGTTTACTGTTAAAAAATCAGTTGGCTACTGGTAGTATAACAGAAATGTATACAGTAGGTAAACCCAAGTCCACTATTAGTTAGCAACAGTTAGAATTACAATAGTTCGCATTAAGATAAATCCTACTGAGAGAGATTTTATTAATCCTTATTCTTTCTGGAAAAAAATCTATAGATATTCTCTCCTAGTCAGAAATGGACAGAGATGTCATTTTAACATCTCCATTGAAAGATGTAATACAGCACACACTAGACCAGGGGTGGGCAAACTACAGCCCATGGGACTGTCCTGCCTGGCCCCCAAGCTCCTGGCCCAGGAGGCTCGCCCCCGGCCCTCCCTGCTGTTCCCCTTCCCCGCAGCCTCAGCTCACTTGCTCCACCTGTGAGGCCTGTGAGCTCCTGGGGCAGCAGAGCTGCAGAGCCCGCCGTGACCCGGTGCTCTGTGCTGTGTGTGGCAGCAGCCTGGCCCGGCTCCAGCCAGGTGGCACAGCTGTAGCGCTGCCAGCCACTGATGCTCCAGGCAGCGTGGTAAGGGGGCAGGGAGCAAGGGGGGTTGGATAGAGGGCAGAGGACTTTGGGGTGAGGGTCAGGGGGTGGGGGTGTGGATAGGGGTCAGGGAGGTCAGGGGGGAACAGGGGGTTGAATGGGGGCAGGGTCCTGGGGGGGCAGTCACGAAGGAGGAGGGGTTGGATGGGGCAGCAGGGGGCAGTCAGTGGCAGGGGTTCTGGGGGCAGTCAGGGGACAGGGAGAAGGGGTGGCTGGATGGGGCAGGGGTCCCAGGGAGGCCGTCAGGAATGAGAGGAGGGGATGGATGGGGTGGCGGGGGTCCAGGGGCAGTTAGAGGACAGGAAGCAGGGGGTGGATGGGGCAGGGGTCCCTGAGGGGCCGTCAGGGAAAAGGGGGGTTTGGATGGGGCAGGAGTCCGGGGGTGGGGGGGGCGATAGGAGGTGGGGGCTGAGCCACGACCTCCTCCCCTAACCAGCCCTCAATACAATTTACGGAACCTGATGCGGCCCTCAGGCCAAAAAGTTTGCCCGCTCCTGCACTAGACCTATGCTCTGGTACTGGGTATTTGTATATGAGCTCACTCAATAGTAAAGGAACAGATTCATGACAACTTTTCATTCAGATGTGAGAGTACACCAGCCACAAAAATCTTTGACCTGATTTTCCACTCTGTTACACTAATTTTATGCTGGTGTAACTCTGTTGAAGTCAGTGGAGTTACTCCAGCACAAAAATGACGTAAATGAGAGGAGAATCACGGCCATCATTTATATACCAACAGACTATTTTCCATTTCCCTGAAATAAACCTTCTGAAGCAACCATAGTGTCATATTTATTCTGTGGACAGACTCAGGTTGCAGTTTCACTGCTGTTCAATAAGTCAAATGTACAAAGTTAGGCTAATAGAGTACCTTCAATACATAGAAGATCTTCCAGCGATAACAATGGATCTCATCCAAAGAGAGCTTCAATAGAGTTGCAGGAGCTCAGTGTCTCAGGCTTAGACACACTGGTAGATTTTCACAAAGACCAAAGATATACTAGTATAGAATGGCCCTTATGTAGTAATTAAAATTTTAAGACCAAATTCTTAGCTCACCTACTTGATGCATCTCAAATTAACTTCATCAGCAGCTGCAACTGTGTAACTGAGAACAGAAACTGGCCATTAGCTAATAAAGTTACTGTTCAGTTCAATACTGTTCAGTGTACAAAATAACTGCAATAGTATGTGATTTGCACAAAAAATGCAAGTGCATGTTAGGTGCATAGCTGTGCACTTAACGTATTTGAAATCTGGTACTAAAAGTATCATTGTTAGGTTTCAGAGTTACTACCCCATTGAGATAAATGAGGCAGGTCACATCCTTCTCAGAGCGGTTGCTTCAAGCTGTGTAAGAAAGGGCTTCATTGAGTCACATTCAAAAGGACATCTTCACTACTTTTATGGTTAGCAGTTTACCTTTTACATAAAATGAAAGCTTGCGCTGTGCAGATTATGAATCTGTCAAGTAAGCCAGATAAATTCACCAAGAAGGGCTGGTATTTGACTCCACTGGTTTACAAGAGGTGGTAAGAATATTAATCATCATTTTACTTGTAAGGAATCTAAAAGTAAAACAAATGCTGAGAAAATCTGAAAATATGGGGCAAATACTGACCTGACATAAGCAGGTGAAACTCCCCTAACTTCCGTAAGTGCCACTTGCTCACATCAGCTATAAATTTGGCTCTTTACATGTTTATCATCATTTATTGTTAGGTGCATTCTATAGCCTTAAAAACACAGTAGAATAAAATGTGTTTCAAATGCATGAACAGCAGTGTGGTGACATAAAATTTAATTTGAGTCTTAAAGCCCTAAATGTGCAACATTTGCCTACAATTAGAGCTGCACAAAGCTGGTAATCTGACACTTGTGAAAAGGAATTCAATGTGTTAACAGGTATTGAAAAAACAGCTAACTATTATGTTTTATACATGTCAAAATGAATTCAGAGGCCTCAGGCATCATCACGGAAGGAAGAAGATGGAGGAAGGAATGATTTAGACTGAGCTGGTAGCTGCAGTTATGACATTGGCTAGCACTGCCATTATTAATGAAATTCACAATGGGCTAAAGAGTCATAATGACTAGGAGAAGAGAGAGGGATAAACCAACAGAGATGGGAGCAAGTCTTTAGGATGCAAAAACTGTTCTTGTTTACAATGTTCAAATGCAATGGTTTTTCCTTATACTTTTAATCACAGTCAAATGATCTGCTTACTTTATTCAAATTTTCATGATAACCTGTTTGATATTGAAAGCCGTTTTATACAATCTTTAACAAAGGTAGAAGAAATATGTTGAGGAATTATGCTTTAGTCTGTTTATATGAGGTTTTTCTGAGATGACTATCACTGTTTTCTCTAAGCATGTGCAACAATCCAACACAGAACTGAGAGTGCTATGAACAGGAGTGGCCAGATCCAGATGTTCATACTCGTATTTAATTGCGACACATTTACTCCCTTTGATTCAGAGGGAGCAAATATGTCAGACTCTGGCATAATATTCTCACCGACTTCCTTGTTTGTGGGGTACATATCTGAGTAAGTTTTGTTTTAACTTCTTCCTCATCTTTCTTTTTTCCTTTTACTTCTACTTCTGTTCCATGACACCAGTTATTATTATTACAAGGAAGTAATAGTATAATATGAAGTGTAGCTACAAAGATATCATAACTTTGAAACCAAAACCACTTTTAATCACCTTCAGCTGCTTCACCATGCATTCTTTCTAGCTTCCATCCAGCAAACAAGATTGACTCTGCTTCGAAAAGAGGGTTAATGGACAATTTGGAAGGCATGTCGAACTGAGGTCACAGAATTAAATATTACTCAGGAGTACAATATGCAGTGACACAACTGACATCATCACAGGGGAATGGTGACATTAGCCTTAGAGTAAGTGAATGATGAGCATCCTTCCCACAGTTAAATTACTCTTTAGTAAAGACAAAACATGAGAAAGCTTGCAAGGACTTTTAACTACAAAGGAAGTTGCAAACCAAAACATCAGGCCTGATTCTCATTACACTAAGGATGTAAAGGGGACGTAAAGTGGGTGTAATTTACAACACTTTATACTGTCAGAGTGGAATAAAGCATCTTTAGTGTAAATGAGAATCAGGCCTATCATGATTCAAATTTAGGTGCATATATACACAACCACATACACTCATAGGAGACATTAGGGATGCAGGTAGCCTACAGCCTCTGTTTGATTCTTTTTTTAAATATCAAGAGCAGAGCAATACCTTTCCATATTTCAGGGTTACAGGCCTAATTTAAGATAATACAACTAAAACTTAAATTTATGGTTTTACATGACACTAAAAATTACTTTGCAAGATTAGTTCTGTTGCTCCTTCCATCCTTAACAGTCTCTCATTACCGCCTACTTCCCATTGTTTCCTCATTCATTTAAAGAACATTTCACACATTTGACCTGGAATTTTCTTAACAATTTTGGCATGGCCCAGCTCACATAACAAACAATGTTTAATTAGCAGGAGTAGTGCATACTTAAGTAATGGACCATGTTACTACTCTGGCTATATACATCATAAAAAGGTCTAGACCAATATTACTTACAGTGGCTGAACCATCTCAGAGCAAGACTAACAATTAACAACTTGTTTTGTGCAAAGAAGATATTTTTTAGCAGCATTAAAAGCCCACCACAGCTAACTCCAGACAAGCTGTTTAAAGAGCCTTGTCCATATCATTAAAGCCCCAAATTTAGGCTTTCCAGAAAAGGAGTATGTTTACAGAGTCTGATTAAATAAAAAAATTTAAAAAAAAACAGTTTTCATTAACAAATTTACAGATATTTTATGAGTTTTTAAAGTGTGTCCTGCAGGGTTATGAAGCCATACAAATATAATTGCATAATGTATCAGAACAGAATGCGAACCTAGCTAAAAATAATAGTGAAAATTACCAGACTAGCTTCAATGAAGAAGCAGAGTGAAATAAAATGTAAATTACATTTTTACATTGTTTTCCACTCTCAATCAGGTAAGTTATTAGTAACAACAGACAAGGAAAAAATACATGGGATTTTGATAACATCCCAGACAAACCTACTTTCTTCAGTGAGGCGGCACCAATGTATACCAGTTCAAATTCTGGCTAATGAAACCTATGGTAGAAAAACAATGTACAGAACAAAAAACTGATTTATCAAATCTCACCTACAGCCTAACAGTTAGGATCACCTTGCACTTTGCTTTCCTACACTGTTAATACCTGCAGAATGTTCAAAGAGCATAAACAATGCCTTACAAAGCTAATGATACAATCTGAGAGATGAGGTTAGACTGTACAATATATGAATACATGATCATTCGTACCATCACTGTCTCATCACCATCAGTCTACAGACTCGCTTCCAAAAGCAGTTCAGTCCTTTTCTAAAACTCAGTGACACTGCCTGGAAGCACCCTGTAGACTAAATTAATGTTATTGTGTATAAACTGTTTCATGAACATGAATGACAACACTTTTTCGTGCTATGCACTGCTGATCTGACAGATTTGTAGAGGAAGCATGAAAATTGCATAGGGGCACAAGTTTCTTTTACCCCTCTCCTGCCCTTCCCCCTCCAGGTGAGTCCCACTGCTATCCTATGAGCTCCCAATGATCTCTCAGGAGAGACCCCTATGTTTAGCCCTTCCTGAGGAAATTCCCACAGCTCTATTTCTTACCATTCAAAAAATGTAAATGCATTTTGTCACAGCTCCCATTTCCACCAAGTTGTGGGCCTCTTGTCCATGCCCCCTACGTGACTGCACTCTTTACACTCTCCTGGAAACAGCTTTGGTGCTATATTTGAAGAATTCACTGTGTGTGTATCATTTAACACAACTTTGACCCAACAATAACATACACAAATGCCACAACACACTACTGTACATTCACCAGGCAGTTCAAGACATGGGTCAGTTCACCAGGCAGTTCCTCTCTCATGCAAAATAAATCTCATTCTTTTACCAGGTAGTATCAGTGGTTACAGTGCTTCTCTCCAACAAACTCAACCACCACCAAAGCCTTAAGAAAAATGAGTAATTTTGGAACTCGGCTATAAGAAGCCAGAATGGCATCTGTTCAGGACTGTCAAAAGAAAACCCTAAACTACAGTGTGAATTTCTTTAAAATAAAACTTTCAGATTTTAATACAAAAGACAGGGACCCAAAAAATACATTCCACTATTCTACAAAACAAGAAGATGGACAAATTGTTGTGAAAAAATAACTTGGTACAGACATCAATTTAAGGAACAAGGATTTTTATCAATATGATTTTCCTGCCTATTCATGCAGGGTAACATTTTCAAAAGCGCCTAAGTTATTTAGAGGTGTTTGAAAATGTCACTCATAGAGTTTAAAAAGACAAAATACAATTTAATGAAAATAACCATTATCTGACACAGTTCCTTCAGTGAATGCATAGCTAGCAAAGGTGAGCAATTTTTAATCTTTAAATCTACTCTATGAACCGCAAAAGAAATTGTTACACTAGCCAGAAAGATCTGTCAAATAATCTCTCCATTATATTTACTCTGCCTCTGAAGTGCATCCTTTGCCACTCTTCCTGCTGCGCAGCTGGAATGGCTGGTCAGCAACACCAGTAGTTAGAAAACTATCAAACTGAAGCATTTGAATTTTTACTCGGGAAAGAGCCAGCATAGCACCTGGCCTTTTTCATTTTTACTGGCCTGTATAATATCGCACAGCTGAGTTTCACAAGTCACAATTAATGTGACAGTTCAAACAATACCCTTTAGTGATGCAATGACTGAAGCAGCACAATTATTTATCATTGTGCTTTTGCAAAGGGGAATGTCATTGGGAAGCGGCAGGAGGCTCCGCGTAAAAAAAGAATTCTACCTTGATTGGCTCTTTGATATCAACAAAGGATTCTATTCTATTATTAGTGTGCGCACATAATTTCCATTGATAATAAAAGCCAGGTTCCACATGTACATCAAGGAGAGAATATGCCCATAATCTCTAGTAATACCATCCTCCAGTTGAAACACAGCTTTCCACCAAGAGCCTACATTTGCAAAATAAAAAAAAAGCACCAGTTAAAAGTTAAAATGAATCCAATGCACCTACGCAAGTAACTGCATGAAGCATGCTGCCCAAGGTAATAAACACCAGGATCCAGGCCCATCAAAATAACCTTGGCAGTCTCTCTCTCAAACTCTGTATATAATCAATGTATGAACAAATGAAAAAGAAACAGGAGTCTTAGATTTTATACACATGGGATGAAATTCACTCTTTGCACTGAGATGGCAGAAGACCTATGCAACAGTTAAACGCCACTTAAGCCCTATTTTCAAAACAAATGTGGTGTGTAGGCATTGTGCTGGCACTATGTACACTGGTACCCTACCCTACCCTATAGGGATACAATGACTCCACATACATATGTTAATATAATATTTTGTGTATTTCTGAGAAATAATGTAAGAATATTTGGGAATAAAAAAATCATATTTGCTTCGCCTATAGTCTTCTCCATACATTTTTTATTGAGAAATTTTAATGAAACGATTTGTTTGACTTGTTCTACACAGACCTATGTGTGATTCCCCTCTTTTTCTGATTGAAAAGTCACATCCTTCATATTAAGAATACTTTTCCTAAATAAAGGAGTGTTGTGAATGAAATCTGATAAACTGAAACACTAACAAAATCAAATTTAATAAAATATAACTGTAAACAATATTCTTGCTACAAATGCAAAACCAATCAAGAACAGGTGATTGTTCTCTTTTGAGCCTCATTACATAAAATGTAGAATGGGGATATATATGAAGCAGCAGTCATTTTTTAACGCTCACTATCTTGAGAGAGACATATATTGATAACAGCTAGTGCCCTTGAATGAAGCCAAATGTAAATTCCACCTATTTACCTTGTTTCAAGAGAATGTGCAGGCCACAATAGTGCACAGGGTTAGAAGGTTTCTCCAAATCGGCACTTGATTCTATTGAGAGGAAAAATCCACATGTAGCTGGTTCCTAAACACATACAAGTATACACGCTATTCCATAAAACCTTTTTGACTATAGTGTACATAATCCCTGGTCAGATTAACACTCACTTAATATGACTCAATACCTGCCTTTATTTGAAATTTTTCCATGAATAATGTCTAAATTTAATAAACACAGATCACGGAAAACTAATAAAAAAACCTCCCTTTACTAAGAAATAGCTCTCCTCCTGTGAATAAGCTCTGGAACAATAAAGAACAAGATCTTCCCACTTTCAGAATAAAGTTTGAATGATGAGAAGCTTGAGATCTTGGTTGCTTCTGTATTCAAGACAAAAATACAAATAACTCTGAAATAGTTGGAAGTGTGTTAAAAACAAGCAAGCAAACTAACAACAAACAGACCATCAGGACCTTAGAAACACCCAGCATCTGAAAATGAACTGCTATACTGGATCAGTCCAGTGGCCTATCTAATCCAATATCTAGTCCCTGATAGTGACCAGAAGCAGCTGTTCATGAGGAAGATGCAAGAAAATGCAAGAAATCCTATAATGTATAATTATAGAATAACCTGTGCATAATGAAAGTTTCTTTCTAACCGAGGCAACTATTGTTTGACTTATACCCTGAAACATGAGGGTTAATACCTAATTTTTTAATCCCATCTAATGTAACAGAATGTTGTAATCATCCATATAAATGTCTAATACTTTTTTTAATTCCATGCTCTTGGGTTTGATGCATTTTGGCTGAAAATTCCACAGGTTAATTATGCATTGTGTAAAATACTTGTCCTTTGATTGGCTATTTACATCTACTGACTTCCAATTTAATTGATATTTCCTTGATTTTGCATTGAGATAAAGGGTAAACTGTAGCACATGATTTATCTTCTCTGCATCATTCATTATTTTATATACATCTACCCTATTACTCTCTTCTCTAAACTAAAATAGTTCTAATCCTTTCAATATCTTTTCATAAACAAGTCTCTCCAGAGCCTGTAAACATTTTTATTGCCCATCTCTGGACTCTCTGTCTTCTATAGATTTTTGAGAATAGGTGACTAGAACAGAATGTAGCATTCATGACTAGGACATACCACTGATTTATATAATGGTATTATGATATGTTGCAACGCTGCATATTGGCAGATGTTTTTGTGAGCTCTCCACAGTAAACATGAAACCACAGAAATGTAGGACTGGAAGGGACCTCAATAGGTTATCTAGTCCAGATCCTGCACTGGAGTAGGATAAAGTATTATCTAGACCATCCCTGACAGTTGTCTGTCTAAAAACAGTTCTTAAAAACTTCCAAAGACGGAGGTAATTTGTTCCAGTGCTTACCCAAACCTTAGTTAGGATTTTTTTTCTAATGTCTAACCTAAATCTCCCTTGCTGCAATTTAATGGGCTTAAAGTTAACCCCATTACTTCTTGTCCTCTCCTCAATTGTTAAGGAGAACAATATATCACCCTCCACTTTATAATAACCTTTTATGTACTTGAAGAGTTATGTCCCCCCTCAGTCTGCTCTCCTCTACACTAAACAAACCCAGTTTTGTCAGTCTTTCCTTGTAGGTCATGCTTACTAAACCTTTAATCATTTTTGTTGCTCTGCAATGGACTTTCTCCAGTTTGTCCACATCATTCCTAAAGTGCCCCAGAACTGGACAGGGTACTGCAGTTGAGGCCTTATCAGTGCTGAGTAGAGTGGAAGAATTACTTCTAGTGTCTTGCTTACAACACTCCTACTGGTGCATCCCAGAATGTTTTTTGCCTTTTTCCCCCTCCACAACAGTATTACATTGCTGACTCACATTTAGTTTGTGATCGACTATAGCCCCCAGATCCCTTTCTTCAGTACTCCTTCCTAGGCAGTCATTTCCCATGTTATATTGATTATTCCTTCCTAAGTGTAGTACTTTGCATTTATCCTAATTGAATTTCATCCTATTTATTTCAGACCATTTCTCCAGCATGTGAAGATCATTTTGAATTCTAATCCTGTCCTCCAAAGAACTCAAACCCCTCCCAGCTTGGTATCATCCACAGACTATACATGTATCTCTATACCATTATCCAAATCATTTATGATGATATTGAACAGAACTTGACCCAAACCAGATCCCTGTAGGCCCTTCCAGCTTGACTGTGAACCATGGATGACTACTCTCCAAGTATGGTTTTCCAACCAGCTGTGCACTCAACCTTACAGTAGGTTCATCCAGGCTACGTTTCCCTCGTTTGCTTATGAGGTCATGGGAATCCAAGTCAAAAGCATTACTAAAGTTGAGATATAGCACATCTACTGCTTCTCCCCATCAACAAGACTATTATGGACCAGGATGCAGACAGTCTGGCCTAGTGGTCAGAGTCAGGTGTTGGAATGAAGCCAAGGGTCAGCACTAAGGTGTTCATTAGATTTCCCCTTTATGTCCCTGCTATGATTGCCCATGTACCTCCCAGATGCCAACCCTTCACTCAGGTCTTCATGTTAATATATGGAGATATACCTATCTCATAGAACTGGAAGGGACCCTGAGAGGTCATCAAGTCCAGCCCCCTGCTTTCACTAGCAGGACCAAGTACTGATCTTGCCCCAAATCCTTAAGTGACCCCCTCAAGGACTGAACTCACAACCCTAGGTTTAGCAGGCCAATGCTCAAACCACTGAGCTATTCCTCCCCCCCATGTTCTGGACTTACCTGTGGGCTTTTGCCTCCCACTCTCATCAAACCTACTTTACAGCCCACCTCACTAGGTTAGCCAGTCTGTATCCAAAGGTACTCCTCCCCCTTCCTTGATAATGCCCAGGTCTTTTTCCTAAGTGGTCACAGTTAAAGGTCCAATTATTCCTTCTGAAGTACTTTTCCTTGCATTGGTCAACAATACATTTCATCAGCCATAGTGCTGCCCATTCATCTATATTTGTTAGCTTGGATGCTCCGCACATTCTTTTCTAGTCCTGACTTCCCTCAATAATTTTATGTCATCTGCAAATTTTGTTACCTCTTTCTTCACCACCTTTTCTAGCTCATTAATGGATATATCTGGACTAGATGACCTCCTGAGGTCCCTTCCAACTCTGATATTCTATGATTCTATATCAACAACGCCCACTTTACTACACAAACTCTGAGCACCTCGCTGTTAACTTTTGCCATGTTGAAAATGTACCATGTATTCTTACCTTCTTTTTATGCATCCTATCTCTTAGCTAGTTTCTACTACATGAGAATACTATAATGAACCTGCTAACTCCTTACTGGGAACTGTGTTAACCCCCAGTGCAACATCCAGTTGGCAAAACACTTCATAAACAGCACAGAAAAGGGAAGTACTGCCAGAAGTGAAAGGGGACCCAACTCGGGAGGGTGGGTATCCAGGAGCAGCAGGCCAGAGGCAGGTGTCGGGGAGCTGGCTGTGGAGAGAAGGCCACGCATCTTAGGTGCTGGGACTGAAAGGCTTAGAAGCAGGCTGGGAAGCAGGTTGTCACCTGCAAAGGGACCTGTATGTGACTGCCCCTGGGAGAGGGGTGGCTTGGAGTCAGTATTCTTCCTACTAGGCCCCACCTTCATACCCCCTGTACTGAACTACTCTGGGGGGCTGAGTTCGCAGGTGCAGGTTCATCTTTGGTTTGTGACTTAAAAGCATCATGCCGAGGGCAACTGCTCTGTTTATGTCTGGCACCCGGGCAAACAACTCGCTGCTCCTCAATAGACTCTGTGAGCAGACCCCATAAGTACAATTTCTACATCTCAAACTGGGAATACACATTTCAGCCCTGCATGGTGGAAACCTTCCCTCTGATTGGTTACTTTCCTGATTTCCCCATGCCCTGGAGTATAAGCAGCCAATAAGCGCTGCACCAGGAAACAGGCTGAGCTCTCTCCCTGCCCCTCAGGAGCCAAAGAGCAGAAAGAAGCCCAGCAGCCCAGGGCAGCTCCACTACCTCCTCCCCACTCTTCCTTACCCTCCTGTGATCCTCTGCTCCCCACTCTTTAACTCCTGGCCAGGGGAGAAAGCACCCCCTGCAGCCACCGCCCCAAGCCTGGAAGAGGAGAATGAAAAACCCCAGAAGCTGCAGAAAAAAACAGAAAAAGCTGGAGGCACAGAGCTGATGCAGGGGCAGAACTGATAAGGCGGGAGGACAGGCACATGCAATATCACTTTCATTTTAGCAGAAAATGACAGAACTCCCCCTCCGCCCCCTTTTCTCAGACCACTCTAAGCACTGGGATTATTCACAGGAGCCCACCGAGGACTGGGGCCTAAGAGGGGCCTAGAGCTTGGAGCACCTGCAACTCTTGACTCTCAGCATCTGGCATACCCAGCATGCTACTAAAAATCTAAGGGACTGACATACCACAGACTCACTGTGACTCCCTGCAGTGGGGTTGGTTACAGTACTTTTTCCTCTCACGCCATCATTATTTAATTTCCTTAAAAACTCCCCATGAAGAATTGTACATGGGAGATGCTCAGATACTAGCGTGATAGGACACAGACTGAGGCAGAAAATCAATGTTAACATATTTCACTAAATTTGCTTGGTCATTGTAACCAGCAAATATGTTTTCTCTCTTTTCAAATCTTGCAGGCAGAAGCAAGACAGTAGGTCAGCTTGAAGTCTGTGTATTAGTAAGATTCAGTTCTGCTGTCTGAAGAGCATTATGTCCAAAAAAGACAGTTGTACAGCCCCAAAAACCAGCAAACAACAAGCTTTTACCCTCTCACACGTAACCCATAGAATACACTGCCCCCTTGCCAATTCCAGCTGACAAATGTATCTCAAATGTATTAAAAAAAGCACCTCCATTTCTGAGGTTTTAGTAAGTACTTTTGTACACTGGAACTGCATTCATCCTTCAGTAAGAAATGGTTCTAGTGCATCAGTCATGATTTTCTAACACTCACAGAATACTGCATTTAGATTCCATTCTCATCTCAGTGCTTTTTTGTTTTTTTAAAGAATTCCTTCCATTTTTTAGAGTAGTTCGTTGTTGTTTACTTCAGCTGTAGAGTCTCCCATCTGAAACCATCAGAGTCAATGGTTTGGAAATCTCTCTTATAGAAGTATTTTTCTACATGCACAATATCAAATGGCCATTTCTATTTTAAGAAACAACTTTCCAAACCAAAAAGAACATTGATCTCCATAGTGACAAGAACAACGTCTAAGTCCATCAAGGAGAGAGAAAAATAGTTTGCTTCCCCATACCTTTACCAGCAGCATAAACTTTAAAGTATTGAAGCTACAGAACATAATGATTCATTATTGTATCTGGGTGAGCAAATGGGTACTCCAATAGCTTAGGACACAGACCATTTCATCACGAAATGTTCAAGAATATGGCTTTGAGTCAAGTACATTGAAATAGAGAGCTGGTAAATGTCTTCTTCCTGAAATGTATTAATTTGTAGAACAGTAGTCCAGTGGATTAATTTAGCAATGAGATATTGTTTACTCATACTCTGGGTAGAGAGCGTTGTTTACATTTGCTCTACAAATAAAATGTGTAATATGGTATGTAGGTCCCAAGAGCCCCAGGAATTTACACCTACTACTAGTTTAGTTGGCCAATTACCCTAAAAAACAGCAACTAGCAGATCAATAGCTCTAGGGAGTGATGACGACTTTTACTCTAATTCCAGCAGAAGTCACCCAAAAAGTTAAGGCTTACTCTGGATCAAGGGTCTGATCCAAACCTTATTGAAATCAATGGGAATATTTTCCCATTCGCTTCAAATGCGCCCTGAAGCAGGCTCCAAGAGGGCAAACACACAAACTGAGCTGCTATGTGTATAATTATGTTATTTATATTTTTCAAAGTGGTGGGGAGATTATAGATTTTAAGACAACAAAAAGAGGTTTGATTTTCTTAAGGTAGGTGCTCAGTTTTGCACGTTCCTTAAAAACCAGGTTTCTTTTATGCATCTCAGTTGGATACCCAATAGCTGAGACATCCAAAATCATCAATCACTTTTTAAAATGCAGGCATATGTTCTTTTTTCTTTTTTGGACAATTGTAGTTTAGTTTTAGTTATTTAGGCTGATCTTGCATAATATATTAGTAAATTCACTGGTGCCAACTCATGATTTTATCACAAGTACTGGTGTTTTTCTTAAACCCACAAAGCCCAGATGCCCTATAGTGATGTAATTCCCTAAAAATATCAGCTTCCATTTCAAAAATTAAGTACCATATATACTCGTTCATTAGCCCGTTCGTTTATAAGCTGACCCCTCAAGATAGATAGGTAAAAATAGCAAAAAACTTTATGATCCTTTCATAAGCCGACCCTATATTTCAGGGGTTGGCAAACTTTGGCTCCTGGCCCGTGAGGGTAAGCTGCTACCAGGCCTGGATGTTTTGTTTACCTGGAGTGTTCACAGGCACAGAGCCCCTCAGCTCCCAGTGGCTGCGGTTTGCCGTTCCTGGCCAATGGGAGCTGCGGGAAGTGGCACCACTTCCTGCAGCTCCCATTGGCTGGGAACGGCAAACTGCGGCAACTGGGAGCTGAGGGGCTCTGTGCCTGCAGACACTCCAAGTAAACAAAATATCCCGACCCGCCAGCTGCTTACCCTGACGGGCCGGGAGCCAAAGTTTTCCAACCCCTGCTATATTTTAAAAGCTGGCATCACAAGAAACACTCAAAAGTTTTGCTAGAATTATTCTAATGTAATCTAATGAAAAAACTGTTGTCATTATAATAACTGAACAAATATGCATTTACCTTCAAAATTACAGTCAATATTTAAAATCAAAGTAAATGGTTATTTAAAACAAATAACTTAGAACAGGGGTAGGCCACCTATGGCACGGGTGCCAAAGGCGGCACGCGAGCTGATTTTCAGTGGCACTCACACTGCCCGGGTCCTGGCCACTGGTCCGGGGGGCTCTGCATTTTAATTTTAAATGAAGCTTCTTAAAAATTTAGAAACCTTATTTAGTTTACATACAACAATCATTTAGTTATATATTATAGACTTAGAGAAAGAGACCTTCTAAAAACGTTAAAATGTATTACCGGCACGCGAAACCTTAAATTAGAGTGAATAAATGAAGACTTGGCACACCACTTCTGAAAGGTTGCTGACCCCTGACTTAGAACAATATGAGACTTTAAAAAGTCTCAACATCCTTCAAAGTCTGAATCAGTCTCTGATTCACCAAACAATTCATTAAACTTGGCTTCAGTCACAGCTGCACCTGCATTGTCATCATAGATGTCGACAGTGTCATCGTCCGACTCAGATTCCTTCTCATCATCAGCCTCTGTTGTGTCATCATCAAATATGGCATCATCTTCTGACCCGTTGAGTGCATTGCTGATATAGCATTTCCTAAATGATTTTTCTATCATTTCTGAGGGAATGAACACCCACGCGTCCTTGATCCACTGGGTGACCTGATTAATTTCATAAGATTCCCGCCTTTTGTCAACTTTGCCATGCCTGAGCACATCCATTCAGACCACATTTTGCGTCTTTAAAGGGTTTGGTCAGGCAGACATCAAGCGGTTGTAGAACTGAAGTTAAGCCTCCAGGTATTTCAGCCAAAGTAGTTTTCATATTTTTGGCCACATTTTTCACCTCATCTGTCTTGTGTGCTCTGAACATGTCCCAAACAAGCATAGCAGGTTTCTTGAAAAGTGCTCCTGGTCTCTTATTCCACACTTTTTCCAGCCATTCAATAGTCTCACTTTCATCCACCCATCCCTTTTCGTGTGCACGTATGACAACACCAGCAGGAAATTTCATGTTTTTAGGCAAGGTTTTTCTTTTAAAAATAACAACAGGCAGGAGCTTTGATCCATTTGCCAAACATGAAAAAAGCACCGTAAAATGGATGTTTTCACAGCCAGTGGTTTTAATTAAAACTGTTTTTTCACTGACATCGTTTACCGTTCTGTTCCTCGGGAGATCGAATGTCATCGGTGTTTCGTCCATATTTCTTATTTGTGACAGTTCAAATGCATATTCCTTTCAATATTTTAAAATAAACCTTTGGAAAGATTCAATTTTTTCTCCCAGATCTCTCAGCAGCTTTTGCGCTAGCTTTGTTCGCTGACGAAGACGGAGACCATGACGGTTCATGAAGCGAGTACACCAACCCGCTGATGCGACAAACATTGATGGCTTTACTGACTTGTGTTTGTCGTCTTTCGACATTTGCAGAGCACACAGATGAAATCCAGCTCTAGTGACAATGTATCCATTTTGTCGACATTCAACAACCCAATTGTTGAGATCTTTCTCCAGCTCAGGAAATGAAGCGCACCTCATTGGACATTTTTTCTTACTTCTTGGCAAGTCTTTTATTGTTGTTTTATTTTTTCGCCATTCTTTTACTTGCTTCTCATTGATACAGAATTCACGAGCAGCGGCACAATTATTGTTTGCTGCATATTCAACAGCTTTAAGTCTGAACATTGCGTGATAAGCAGATCTTTTTCTTTTGATTTCACCGTTGTTCATTTTAAGTACTAGTATGAAAATAGATTATTATTATTGTAGTTATAGATTTTGTAGGACTTTACCTAGGAATGTCATCTGCTTTATCACTGTCAAATTATTATGATTGTTCTTTGTTTATTTCAAAGCAGCCCTGTAGATTGGCATGTCTGTGGGGATAACAGGCTATTTCAATTTTATTAGAGATTTCATCGATTCTGCACATTATATTTTCATAGTGGCTAGAGACTTAAGAGGTCCATTGGTAGAAATGGGTGAAGAGATCAAATTACACAGTAGCAGACTGACACCAGTGCTATAGTACTATCGTTCATTGTATTTTTCTGATTGGCTTGTAAGGCATAGCATTTTGTAAAATGCATGGGTCAACTGTCATGCAGATCTGCAGCACGGCTCTTTTAGTATTCCTTTCAAGCCAATCTAGTCCACTAAACAAAGCCTTTGCAACTTTAAAAGGCTCTAGTATTGACATCAATAAATGGATGGGCAAACTTTGGCTCCCGGCCTGCCAGGGTAAGCCGCTGGGGGTCAGGACGTTTTGTTTACCTGGAGCGTTTGCAGGCATGGAGCCCCTCAGCTCCCTGTGGCCGTGGTTCACCGTTCCCAGCCAATGGGAGCTGAGGGAAGTGGCGCACTTCCCACAGCTCCCATCAGCTGGGAAAGGCAAACCGCAGCCACTGGGAGCTGAGGGGCTCTGTGCCTGCAGATGCTCCAGGTAAACAAAACGACAATGTATTAGATAGTCAATTAAATGATTCCACAGAGTTTAAAATCATCAAATTTTGGTTTAGACCCATTTATAAGCCGACCCCCGCTCTTTGATGTGTCACTTTTTTACCAAAAATATTCGGCTTATGAACGAGTATATACAGTAAGTTTCTAGTCCTCGTAGTTGGGCAAAAAAGCTTAAAGACGTAAACCTTTAGGGCTCAAAGATCAGAAAGCAAATCAAAAGAATCCAAAATGTATTATTTTTATTGTTAAGTCTGACTTATGATTTTTTGGAACCTGACTCATGATTTTTGAATGCTTGGGATTGGAAATACTGTAAATGTACTTGTTACTCACCACTTGTGGCACTCTGTACCTAAAAGCAGCACCTTGCAACCCCCATATTCACTCATCATATAATTATTATCTATTTCATACAAAGCATGCCATGTAAAAAATCATATGAAAGGTCATTTTCTGCTGAAATCCACAGTTCTATCCAAACATGTATAATGTTAGTGTTTATGAAGTTATGAGATTTTGCTGTGTCAAGGCTGATTCTTCACTCTGGTACTTCAAGTGCAGAAGGTGGGGGCCCACAAGGATACTAAAAATTAATACTGACCACTCCAGGCCTGTATTAAACTCCCAAAGTTACAGCTTCTCTCTGACCTTGGATGGGTAGATTCTGCCACCACCCAAGTGCAAACCCCCACCTTTTGAAAACCCAGGAAGGAGCACTTCGGAATGCCTTCTAGTGGGGTACCCTCAAGTCCTTTCACACACATCCCCTCCAGGGAAGAGCTGAGAAAGAAAACAAAGGAAATCAGCTGTTGCCAACAGCTAATTAAACAACATGTTCACAAACCTCTTAGAACACAAAATCCAATCCTGTTCTTAAAAAAAGTAAAACAAAAAGAAAGAAAATACATCTGGAACTTAGGCTTTTTGCTAGATCTTAAAAAAATATATATAAAAATTAAGCATCAAGATAGCTCTCTTGAGGTTCAGCTTAAAGGTTACAAGCAAAATAAAAGCATTTAGGGGTTAGCACAGAGGAGTCCACAAGCCATAAAGAAATAACAGAAATAACCTTATTCGCACCTTCCTAGACATTCCTCGATTTACTTACATATCTGGGGTTTCAGATAAGCAATTCCTAGGTATGATTTGAGGAGAGGAGGGATAGCTCAGTGGTTTGAGCATTAGCCTGCTAAACCCAGGGTTGTAAATTCAATCCTTGAGAGGGCCATTTAGGGATCTGGGGCAAAAATCTGTCTGGGGATTGGTCCTGCTTTGAGCAGGGGGTTGGACTAGATGACCTCCTGAGGTCCCTTCTAGCCCTGATATTCTATGATATAACATATATGGCTTTTAAAGCTTCCTACAGCATAGTTCAGCCCTGTTCCTGCTCTGCATCTCCTCTCTCCGGAGGACAAAAGGGGAGTCTTGTTTCAATTTTAAAAAGTTCTAGCATTCCCATTGGCTCTTTTGGCCAGGTGCCCACACACTTCCTTTTACCTATGCATGCAGTCAGACTTTTTAACCTTTTACAGGTCAAGCAAGTAGAGAACAGCTACCAAGGGAGATTTTATAGCTGGGTGTCCATAAAAGGAAGCTACCCCGCTCTTTCATTTATCATATGCTGCATGGTTGTTGCTGAAATATGTTGTAAGTTTGAGAGCCTCTACTACTATGTGGTGATCCACGCCCAGGAGAGTGTTAAGCAACCATCAATCAGCAGAGGAGTTGTAAACAAGGGATTTACAATTCTGTAAGAGAAGTGCACAAGCATCACACAATGGAGGATTGCTCAACTCTGTGACTCAGCAAAGCCCACCAGGACATGTGTGGGTTAGTGTTTTCCAAGCGTATGGATTGTGGACATAAAATAGAGGACACTGGCATCATGCTTTTGCCTTTCTCCTTCCCCACCTATGCTGGAAGCAAGAAGAAGAATGCTGAAGAGAGAGAGACTTGAGAGAACTGGTCCCCCCCCAGGCAAATGGAAACCTGTGTTAACACAACTGTACAACATGGTGAGGTGGAAAACTGCTTGATCCAAATACTGCCTAGTCTAATAAGGTTTAAGAATTAGACTGTTTGCTTACCTTTTATTTCCTTTGGTAACTACCTCTGACCTTTTGTGTCTACCATTTATAATCACTTAAAATCTATCTTTCTGTAGTTAATAAATCTGTTTTATATTTTACCTAAAACAATGTGTTTTGGTTGAAGTGCTTGGGAAATCTCAGCTCAGGCTACAAAGGTTAGTGTAAGTTCTCTCCACATCGAGGGAGGGGTGAACTGGGTAATAAACTTACACTGGTCAGGCTTCTGACCAGGGCAAGATGGTACAGTTCTGGGGTCCAAGGCTGGGGGCTTAGAAGATTTGCTGGTGCCTTCTGCTTCTCTTTCAGCTCACCCTGTATATGATGGTCATTTTCACCAAACCATTCTTGGTGGTGACATTTGAAAAGTTTAGCATTTCTATGGAGTTTTAATTGTCAGTGTTTTCAAACTTCTGCAAATTCACTGTCTCCTCTGTCTATGATCTATTTTCCCCCCAGTTTAGTCTTGATTCTTTTCCTTAAATTATTCCTGGGTAGTAATAATGCCAAGGGAATATATACTAACTCTTCTGGGTAGTTCTTTTACACTCCTAATCTTCTTTGTAATATTATGACCAGGAGAAGTTTGGGGCAAGAAACAGAGTCTGTCGTACAATGCTCTTGTGATTTTAACCTCTTGTAGATGTTTTTGGCATATGATGCAGTCAGCTTGTGCTTGTGCTGTGGTCTTGGGTGCAATCCATACTGTTCTCTATTTATGAGTCTAGTCTAATGGGAGACTGTGTTGTTGATAATAAGTTGGAACGGTCAACAGACAGTGAATAGTTAGGGGTAAGATAATAAATGAAACAAAAATATCAAACAATATGATTAACAATACGTATCTTCCATTGCCTGATACAACATACAGCTAAAAAGGTAAAGAGATACAAAAGTCAGCATGTGTTTACAATCATTCGCAAATATTTAGTTTATCCTTTTAAAATTGCAATACATCTTTAAAGGAATAATACATCCAATATTAGAAAGCAGACAGCAGCTCTCTAAGTAATTGTGTGCATTTTCTATATTTCTCTCCCAAAAGCCTCCCTGATCCTTATCACAATACTATATTTTTTTCTACTTTAGAGTGCTAGATTACAGGATTAATATTAAAAGCCACTGTGATTATTAATTTCAGAAATCATTTTTTCTTCAAGTATGCTTAATACACCTCTACCTCGATATAACACTGTCCTTGGGAGCCAAAAAATCTTACAGCATTATAGATGAAACTGTGTTATACTGAACTTGCTTTGATCCACCGGAGTGTGCAGCCCCGTCCCCCCGGAGCACTGCTTTACCGCGTTATATCCAAATTCGTGTTATATCGGGTGGTGGTATATCAAGGTAGCGGTGTATTTACAATAATATCTCTATTACAGTCCCTCATATAACCACCTCAGCACAGAAATGCAGAAGAGATAATGTTATACCAATTTTCAAAAGCTGCTGTTTTAGAAAAACTATGAGCAAGTTTGAAGGAATATGGTAACAATTATTAAACACAACAATATGGTGCCCGATATGATGCATTAACACACCATAATGTTATTGAACAAGACTACAAGAGACACACTTTGCTTGCACTTGCTTGGCAGACAATTACTCTTTGCTACTGTAATACTTCATGTGCATACTTCCAAGGAAGACTCATGAATGCACAGGTTCATTAAGGGAATGAGAGAATCGATTGTAAAATGGAAAAGGCCGAGTAAGGTTATATTTCAAAGAGATGAATATGGTACACTCCATTATGTTGTAATCAGCTTCTCACTTTCATCCTAAGAAATGTAATAGTCTATCCTAATTTTGAGAAAGAAAAAAAAAAAATCTCGCTGCCTTTATAGTACCATCATCCCAAACACAGTGAGGAATTCAAATGTGCTGAAAGCAGTTTCCATTTACAATGGGTCTTTGGAGCAGACCACATTGATGTTGCTGACAATTTTTCTTCTTAATAAGAAAAACATTCAAATGCTGCTAATATTGCTACCTTGGCAATCCATATTTAATAGATGGGGCTTGCCCTTTACATGACACACACAACATCAGTCAAGACTGAATTTTATTTCAATTTATTATGGTTGCTGTCTAATTGAAAAAATGCTTACACTACAGGACATCTGAACAATAGAAGTGTGCAAATGATGTAATCGGCCATTTTGGGAGAAAATTCTGATTTTGATTAAAAATATATCTACATTCAAACATCTAAATATTTAATTAAAATGAAACAACAAAAACCCATGAGCACATTAAGAGACCTTGTCGCTGGTATTTGTGGTGTAATGCCACAATCTCATAGTTCATAGTCTGTATGTTTATACGGCAAGTTTATTGCATTTTCTTTTAAAATGGTAACTGCTGATATTTTTGAAGAACAACAAATAAATCATTTGAATATTTTTTTCATTCAGGACTTAAGTGCTTCATTTTTTCAAGATGATCACTTATCACAGTTCCTCACTTACTAGTGTAGGCTCTGTCTAAATTCTGCAGCTGCAGAAATCCGACAGGCCTCTTGGGTAAGCAACCATTGACACTGTACTCTAGTCCAAATAAGAACACCTATCTCATTAGCAGCTGCAAAATGTTGTATTCATTATTATATGGCCACCCAACCCTGTCCAGAGCCTGCCCCTGTCTACAGCTCAGCCCAACCCAATTGCCATATGTAGCAACTGGATTCGCAGGAAAGACGTCATGGGTTCTTCCTTAACTGGTATACTTAGGATTATACAAGATAATGGATACAAGATAATGGCCATGAGGTGGCAGGTGTCACGGAACTTGGTAAAATCCAGGCCACTCTTCAGTATTTATACTTAAACCCCATTAAATTGTCACGTATTCCTTCTGTATTTCCTTCCCCATCATTGCTTATTACTAGACCATTAGTGTATAAATAAAAGCCTTGCCCTTTATAATCAGGCAGCTCCTTTGGCTTGATTTGTACAGTGATGCTGGAAAATCCAGAGCCTAAATGCATCATCATTCATCATCATGGAAACAACTGTTGATATATAATATCATAAGAATGCTTTTCTTGCCTTCTACAGACTTGCTAGAAAAGAGGGCAATTCAATTTGGATCTGCTGGCAAATCGTCAAGTCTTCCTTATTCAGGCAAAATTCCCACTGAAGCTGGAATCTTGACAGGACTGCACAAATCAGATCAAAGAGTGCATAGGGAAATAACCAGTTAGTGGATTTTATATATTTTGCACCATAATGTGAGGGCTTTTGCATGGTTCCATATGGATCATGCAGTTCTGCAACTCATCACATGGTCCAAGTCCAATAGCCCTCACTCAGGCAAAATTGATCTTAGCCAAAAGGCTGAGGAGTGATTGGATTTAGCCTTTAGAAAACACTGGATAAATAAATGGAAAAGAAGGAAGTACTGGAAAACTACATGACACTTAAATGGGATTTTGATAAAATATTACTTATTGTAAAGTTTGCCAGAATATGCTGAAAGCAAAAGAGCCAGTTACACTGTATCCTGCTGCAGCTGTCCAACTTTATAGCTAAAATGTTCATGATAATTACGTTAAACAATTAGAGAAGGAAATCCACAATTATTATTAAGAGGATGTTGGCTTGACAGTACTGTATCTGTTATTTAATCTCAAAAAGCAACTATCAACTCCAAAGGATGATGAATTTGTACAAATTGTGGAATTCACACCCTTGGGACTGCAAAGTCTCTATGTAGTTCTGTAGAAGCCCTATAAAATACTGTCAGTTTCACCATAATAGACCTTACATTAGACATTACAGAAAAGATAGGAAGGACAGTCTTGTGGTTAGGGCACTGTTCTATAGATCTGGGTTTAATTCCTGCTTCTGCCACAGACTTCCTGTGTCACCTTGGGCAAAGTAATTTCTCTTCTGTACATCAATTCCCCATCTGTAAAATGGGGACCATTTAAGTACATACATTAATGCAGCAATTTTAAGCAAAGAAAAAAAATCTCCTTTTTTGCTGTTTTGCTTTTTTACAAAATAAAAATCTCCTTAACTGTTCAGGTGAAAAAAAATCACATAATAATTCAAGCTTCCAACGCCCAGTGTTATATATTTTTAAACCACAGAAACATAGAAATGTAAGGCTAGAAGGGAGCTTGAGAAGTCATCAAGTCCAGCCCCCCATGCTCTGGCAGAACCAGGTAAACCTAGACTCTCTCTGACAGGTGTTTGTCCAGTATGTTTTTTAAAACCTCAAATTATGGTTATTCCATACCCTCCATTGGAAGTCTATTCCAAAGCTTAACTACTACCCTTATAGTTAGAATGTTTTTCCCTAATATCTACCCTAAATCTTCCTGCTGCAGATTAAGCCCATTACTTCTTATCCTACCATCAGTGGACATGGAGAACATAGTGAATAACTGATGAGAGAGAAAGACACCTTTATTTATTTATTTGATAAACAATATCCCTAATATATTGCTATTCTTGGTGTCAGAGGATACTGTTACATTTCAAAAATATAGCTCTGTGATAGAAAAGATATAGAAGAACCAGCAATGGTGAAGTTAATAAACAAAATGCATTCATGGACCATTACTTCACATAACTTTACTATATAAATAGTCCACTCAAAGAAATGGCCTCATTTAACATTTAATTCTCACATCCTATATTCAGAATGTATTTCAAGTATTAAAAGTTATGTATGACTGTCACTGTTATACAAATGCAGTAACAAGAAAAAAATACCATTTTTCCACACGTTTTAAAGTGTTTCCTGGTGCTTCATTTTCCTCAGAATCTAGTGCTGGTGCCTTATTATTTTAAATCCTTTTTTGTAACTATTCCATATATTGTAGCACCTGTTCTCCTACGTAACACTGATGCCCAACCATATCTCTGTAAGTCTATAAATATGCTGGTATTAATGCAGCCGTATTATGTGTTAAGAAACTGATCCAAGGATTTAAGGGTGGGCCCCTTTAGCGCACCTATTAGTAAAAGAGAGTTATTTCAATGTGCTCCAGGTACACTGTGGAGTAAAAAAGACCTACACCAATATCTTAAACTTCCTTGAGAACAGCTGCACAACTGCTTCACTCACTGTGGACAAGGCTGCAGCACCCGTAGCAGAGTCTTCCTGACAGTATGAGAGACAATTACAATAATATGTAATACAAGGACATTTTTAGATTTTACAACTTGTTATTTAAAAAGTTGTATGTCTCCCTAATCAGATTTTTAAACCATTCTGAGGTGCTCTAAGGCAAATGAACTGCTTTAAACTCTCCGTTTAAGCAGAAATAACTAAGGAATTAGTCGGAAAAGATAGAACAACCTCATGCTACAAAGATTCTACCCTCATACTCAGGCAATACCACTGATGGGATGGAGAGAAAAATATAGCCCATTACATTAAATAAACAGCAATTCAGGCCAGGCTGTTCAGGACTAATAGACTGAGTTCACACCATCACTAAACACAATTTATAGCATTGTTATAGCAATAACAATAACAGTGTCATTTTAGGAAGCAACTCTCATACACATATAAGTACACAAGGGGATTTGGCCGACACCTGTAGAAAGATCAAATAAAGCTAGTGTTATATCTAATTGCTTTTAGAACATGCTGCAAAACCCAGATTCTTGATCAAACTTTTCCACTGAAGCTCCCAAGAAATGCTTCCCAAAACTAAGGATGGAGAAGAGTAGAATGGTCCATGAAGTCCACTATGGATCTCATTATGCCAATCTAATTTACCCTTGCAGTGCTTCAATATTATGAGATAGATACTACAGGCAATTAATAGCTAGCAGAAGATGGTATATTTTAGATTTAGCGCTCTAATGCATATTATCGTCAGTAACTTGTTTAGGGTTGCTTTGGAATTTCTGCCTGCAGATTAAGTATAAATCTGGAATACGAGACAGGAAAATTGAAATACACAGAAATTATAGCCTGCTTTCCTTTTCCTTCACAAACACTGCCTTACTTTCAATTTATTGTTAATATAGCATGTTAGCAGACGTCTTTAATATGCTTTCTACACATCCATGAAAACTGCATACACCAAAAAACAGAATGCTTCCGGTTTTGCCCAACATATGGCTTTTTATTTGATATGTTCTCCCTTGAAAACTATTCCTTCACAAAATGAAAATTCAGCAAAATCTCTAATAGCTTTCATATTTCAGTCTAATAGGTATCATGGTATTGCACTGCCACCCACCTTTACTACAATATTGCACAGTACATTTAACAGACATTTTCTTTCTTCAGACAGACCTTATGTGTGGTTTCTGCAGGACCTTAGCATTCACATTTAACAGAGTCTATGGGCATAAAGCACATTTATGAACACCTGCTGAAACGTTTTATTTGCCTTAAAAGTTTTATTATAACTATTACATTTTTTTACTATGCTTTATGGGCCAAATCATAGCTCTATTTTAGTCTAATCTCCCATTGATTTCACTAGGACCCAGATTTGGCTCTAAGGTCCAGATCCTAAAGGTTTTTTGGCACTTAACTTTCATCACAATCCAGGGTCCACGTGACTTACTTTAAGCGTTGACTATTTTAAACACACAAAATCATTGGTAACCTATAGCCAATGCTGGACTGAAAGGGCAAATGTTTCAAAGAACCAGTCAAGATATTGACCTGCCTTCCCATTAAAGAAATCTTCCTCTCCATTCTTTATGTTTGTGCAAAGTCCAATTCATCAGTGGTGCTCAAAACTTTTTCAGTCACGCCCCGTCCCCCTTACCAGTAATAGAATCTGTTCTGTGCCCCCCACCCTCCATTACTGCACAGCCACAGCTTCTTCAGAGAGGAGTTTGGGCTGAAGGTGGAACTGGGGACAGAACAGCTGGGGCTAGAGGGCGGAGCTGGTTTGGGGGCAGAAAGGGAATGAGGGCAGAGACCAGCTGGGTGCAGAGCAGACTGGAGTTCTGAACGGGGTTGGGAAGGAGCTGGTCTGGGGGCAGAATAGGGCTGGAAGCATGGTACTCACTCCTTCCCCACTGTGAAGGATGGACCCAGCCCTGCCACGCCCCACCCCAAATATTCCTCCCCCCCACAGTTTGGGGACCACTGATGTAAATGAACAGGTGGTAAAAACGCCTTCTTCCTGCTTTAGCTAGACAGAAAACCTTGCCCCTTCCTCCCAGATTGGGATCTGGCCACAGTGATGCAAGCTTTTGTCATCTCCAAACTAGATTAACACAATGAAATGGAAGCAATACAGAGGTTTCAGGTTGTGGAAAACATAGAAATCCACTTCCTCAATGGGACATGCTACCATGAGCACACACTACCTCTGGGCTCAGTTCTCTTACGGATGCTTCTGTTGCCAGTTCAAGGACTTGATGCTGATTTCTAAAGTCATCAGTGGATCTGCACCCATCTCTCCAACTCTGACACACCAAGACAGCTGTGCTCCTCTGCAAAAACGCAGCGCAGTGTAGAACAAAGTATGTGAAAGCATTCTCAGTGAATGGACTTCAGCTGTGCAATGATGTTAGAGAGGAGATTACAGCAATTAAAAGTATAATCACTTTAAGGACACTCTGAAACACCCTTCCCTTTGAGCTCTCTCATCATAACCAGAAATATTTATATTTCTAAAAGTAAACACACACACACACACATATTTTTATATATATATAAATAAAGCAACAGAGCTTCCTATAACCAGGAAAGAAAGAAGTATAGATGACTCTGTGAAGATTTAATTTAACTTGGAAATATTTAGAAATTACACTGATGGCCACAATAGACAATCCTAAAATGTTTAGCTAGATACACAAACTGTATTCACACTTGGAGAGATTAATTTTTTATTAGTAAATGTTAGTAAACACATATTCCAATGTACACACACAAACTGATGACAAAATACTTCCAAATAGGCAAAGTAAGAAAAATGCAACTTGCAAAAGTATTAGAGTTCGATTTAAGGTTATTTATTTGGTATATTTTGATAAGTGATGGTCATAAAGCTTTCTCTTAAAACAAAATCAACTTTTTGAATCTCAACATCTACTGTCATTAAATAATTACTGCCTGACACCCTCCATCATTTCCCACAAGTGTGAAAATTAAATTTATAAAAATAAAAAAATACTTACAACCCATAATTTTTTGCAAAGGTGAAAATTTCAATGGATAAAACAAATTGAAATGCTTAAAAACAAACATTGACGTTATCCATCAAAATTATATACAAAAAAAATCTCCCAAACCTAACAGAATAGCAACACAGAATTATAGAAATGTAGGGTTGGAGGGGACCTCAAGAAGTCATCTAGTCCACCCCCTGCATTAAGGGAGGACCAAGAGTACCTCTACTATTCCTGGCAGGTATTTATCTAATCTATTCTTAAAAACCTTCAATAACGGGAATTTCACAACCCCCTTGGATGCCTATTCCAGAGCGTAACTATCCTTATACTTAGAAAGTTTTTCCTAATATCTAACCTAAATCTCCCTTGCTGCAGATTAAAACCCTTTATTTCTTGTCCCACTCTTCAGTGGACATGGAGAAGTATTGATCACCATCCTTTTTATAACAGCCCTTAATGTATTTGAAGACTGTTATCAGGTCCCCCTCAGTCTTTTTTTTCTCAAAACTAAACTTGCCCAGTTTTTTCAACATTTCCTCCTAGGCCAGGTTTGCTAAATCTTTTACTATTTTTGTTGGTCTATGGACTCTCTCCAATTTGTCCACATCTTTCCTAAAGTGTGGTGCCCACAACTCGACGCATTACTCCAGCTGAGGTCTCACCAGTGCCAAGCAGAGTGAAATAATTACATCCCGTGTCTTACATATAACACTCTTGTTAGTGCACCCCAGAATGATATTAGCCCTTTTCGCAATTTCATCATATTGCTGACTCACTTTCAATTGTGATGCACAATAAACCCCAGATTCTTTACCACAGTATAACTCACCCAGCCAGTTATTCCCCCAAGCCATGTCTGTTTCACAAAAGCTTGATAGTAAATTGCTTACTTCAATGCAAACAAAAAAAAATCAAAATAATTATAAAAATGAAATTATAGACACAATGATGAATGGAGACAGGTGAAATGTTAAAAGATCTAGCACCATACACAAAAATTATTGATTTTTTTTCTGATTACTGCTTAGATGATCAGAATGTATAAGGTACTTGTTGCCTTCTTGCACCGTGTTTTATTAATGCTCCAGATCAGACACCCAATTTGGAAATCAATGCTTACTTCATCATTTTTCTCTGAAGGGTTCTATTATTCACAATTGATTTAACAGAAATGAAAGGCTTACCATTAACAAGGGCCAGCTGCTGACACTTCTTAGATGAATTATTGAACTTCTAACCATGAATTAACTCAACCATCATTAAGACTTACTGTTTGATGCTTCTCACACCAGAGCCACTGTATTTATAATTACAGAACCAAAACAATTGAAAGAGCTTCTTAGCATTTCCTTAAGAGATTCACCATTTCCAGTAACTAAAAATGAATGAGAAGATTTTCAAAAGCAGAAATGGGAGTTAGGCGCTAAATTCCCATTGACTTAAAATGGATTTGGATGCCTAATTGTCCTTTGTGCCTTGGAAACGCTCTCCCTTGATGCACAAAAATTCAAAGGGACACTGCATTTCAAGCTCAGAAAAAAATGTTTATTTATGGGGATGTTACCTTTTATTATTGAGCATGTGATTTCTGAAGTTGAAGACTTAAGCTCAAAAGAGGATAAGAAAGTTTGCTAGTTATTTTCAAAATTATTTTGTAAGTACAATACACAACTCACTGTCTTTTGAACCATTTTACATTTAACGAGAAAATATTGGACAAAAATATAACTAGCAAATGCAAAAACCCCAGGCGTGTAGAAACTATAATTCATAGATGGGATATGCCATCTGAGCTAACAGGACATCTTCTCAGAAAACGCACTCACCGGGCTCATTATTCAGTCTAACAAAGGTTAGATGTTGCCACAAGGTGAAGTCTGGTTCCTGAGAGGGGCCAGGAAGAACTGCTGGTTTTGGTTTTTTTTTTGGGGGGGGGGGGTCATTCCACCAGGTTACAACACCCTTATTAGCAGTCTCAACAGAGGGACCAAGAAGTAAGCAGATATGGAGAAAGATCGGTTTCCTAAAGATGGTCACTCCAGGTCAACAAAAAGAAGCATGTGCTGACCCTGCGTCTTCTGTAGCTTTTTTGTGAATAAACAACTCCAGGGATACCAATTCAGCAACTGTTGGCAGAAGCTGCCAATGTGTTCATGTTTCTCGACACTGCGAGGTGATTTAAGGACCCGGTAAAAGCCATTATTGCTAAGCAAGTAAGTAAAATCCATTTATTCATGTCTGAACATGGATGACATCATTGCAGAATTTTCAGAAGCCTTCCTGATCCATCACTAGCTTCAAGCACTCAACACCTGACCACCCAGTGATCTACCACACACCAGCTATCCATATCCTCACTGGCTGTCCCCTACCATGGTGAGCCATCATCATTCCTTTCATGATAACTTTTTTGAGGTTATTTCCATCTTTACACCTGATGTGACCAAAGTACATAATTTTGCACATGTTGATTTCCGACATTAGGGTCAGCTTCTCTCCAGGCACCAAAAGCAATATGCATCTCAGGGTCTTACTCGACTGCTCACTACTGTACACTCACAAGTTGCATGAGTCTCCAGAAAACCATTCTTTCACTTACATCTAGAAAGGAGACTGCACATTTTCCTACCGAATGCAAAACCCACTTTAATCGTACATGACTTTATATAATCTCTCAAATGGACGACTGCATAAAGCTCTACTTGGGACTTCATGTATGAAATCCACCCAGAAACACTGGCTGGTTCAGAATGCAGCCATCTGCATGAGATACCTGTTCTCTATTTCCTTCACAGGCAGCCAATCAATTACTAGATTAAATTTAAAGATACCAATTATGTCATCCAAAGCCCCAAATGACGAGACACATCACCATCTTCAACTCACATATGATCTAATCTCATACAGAAAAATGGAATTCATTTCTTCAAGGTTGAAATCTAAAGGTTGCTGGAGGCAAGGCATTTGTGAGAGTGGGTCCTTTGCCTCTAGAATTCATGCCTTATGGAAACATACTTGAGGACAAACCTAGTCATCTCTAGGCAAAAGTGCCAAGACCTTTTGCCCAGGCCTTCCCAAATGATTTAACTCCTAGATAACTAATCAAATTAAAAACTCTAAAGCAACAGAGGAACATCATGTTCGTCCCTCTTATTAAAATCACCTACTGTTCCAAGCCTTGCATGGGTGCCCAGAAACACTATAAATATGTGCAGTAATAATAATAAAAGCATAATGTTGAATTCAACATTCATGCAGAGGGAAAGGTGCCTCCTTCACTAAGCATCTACTGAGTCAACTCCTGGAGTTACTAGGTTTTCTTTAGGGATGTTCCATTTTTATTATACACAAATGGAGGCATGGTGCATAGCTCAAAGGGCTAGCACACTAAAAAGAAAAACCAGACAGAGAGCAGGGGCAAGAGAGATAACAAACAAGGCAAAAAATTTCCTTGACCATAAATATTGTAGGAGTGGTAGATATAGAATCCCCTAAGGAGATGAGAACCAAGGAATTATTCCCTGGGTTGATTAAATTAATTGTTGAACAGGGTGGATTGATTTAAATCACAAATTTTAATGATGATTTAAGCCAGCAAGCAGGAAGCCTTGTAAATCTTGTTCTGCATTTGTACAATTTAGTTATTTTCCTTTAAAAAGGCTAAAACGTGTTGATTTGAAACGAAATACACCTTTTCCACTAAATTTGGGACTTATTTTTGCTAACCAGGAAGATATGCTATCTGTATACAGCTATTTAAGCGATGATGTATTTTAACATACACTTATTCAGATTCTTAATTTTTACAGTTTTATACTACAAAATAGTGAATGGCACATTTTTTATTAACTGTGTCAAGCGGCATTTGGATAAAACCTGGAATTCAATTAAAAATGCACCAAAAACAGCATTCTAAAATTGGGTTTTTTCGTTAAATAAAACTACCTTAAATGTGCTTAATATATTTGAAAAAAAAGTTTATAAAAACATGTTTTGCATTTAAAACTAACCAATTATTAAACAAAGGAAGTATTTATGTAGTTAATGAAGTGAACTGATTGTTTTGGATCACCATGTCCTTCAAGATTTTAGACCTAGTCCTTTCACTATCCCACACCACATTTTTAGTCATAGATCAGAAGAGGAAAAAAGCTTTTTTTTTTGCTTTTTAAACTCCCAATCACTCTGTTTCCCAATACTGAATGAACTAGTTTGAACTGAACTAGTTGAATTAACAGATATGAAGAAAATATTCTCTCTGCAACTGCACAAGAGAGGCTACCAATGTCCAAAGCTGGTATAGCACTTCACCGAACTCTGGGGTTCCGGGTTGTTAGCCAGTGATTTCCACTAGTTCAGTGATTTGACATTCTTTAAAACTTCAGCAGCAACTATATACTGCCAGAATATTACAATATTTAATTTAAATTATGTTAAGATTATATTTAAGGCCCTACTTGAACAGCGGGATGATTGTCCAAAAAGTTTGGCCAAGTTGTGAACAAGCCATAGAAAATCGCAGAAAAGTAATAATGGACTTTATTATTTGCAGTAATAAGGTCCATTATTACTTTTCCATGATTTTCTGCTCTTGGACACCCAGGGGTTAGTGTGGGAGCCCCGGGCTGACAGTGGAGACTCCTGCTGTCAGCCACCTGGGGTCGACAGCTGCCATCTAGGGCTGAGAGCAGGGCCTCCTACTGTCAGCCCCGCGCAGGTCAGGGCTCCCGGCGCTGTCAAAATTGCAGTGAAAGCCTAATATTGTGGGATCAACAATATCGTGGAATTAAGTAGGACCTTAATTATAATAAATTTGGGCCTTAATACAGGTTGTCTCAATGTCTAATTAAATTATAAATACACTTTAATTTTTAAAAGAAAAATGTATTTAATTTAAATTAAAATATCAAATTTAAAATTTTTAATCGTTTTCCCCCACAGGGTTGAACGACTTGAACTGTAGTTTAATACATAGTACTGGGGATTAGGTAGTTAAATATTTACACTGCATGAGGAGGCTTTGATATGAGTTGCTGTTACTTAAATCTGTGCGCTCTGTTTAGACAGTAGGACTGAAAATCCATATTTGGAATTACAATTTAAACGCAATGGCTCTCCCTGCCCAATCTGTACCATGATCAGGTCAAGAAGACCTACATCACAGAGAACAAAAAGTAATGCTGTTAGGATTTCTACAGTCCAGTACTTAGATTTCTTGAAAACACAGAAAATATATATATATTTTATTTTATAACAAGATGAAGGATGGACTTACGAATAGAGAAGAAGAAAGGTCTTTGAGTAAGAAGGAAGAATGGTTTTGTGATAAAGGCACAGGACTGGGACCCACGAGATCTGGCATGAACTCCCAGTTTTCTTGCAGATTTCCTCTGTGAACTTGGGCAACCACTTAATCTCTGTAAGTTTCAATTCCCCATCTGTAAGAAAGGGATAATAATACTTCCCACCCTTGTCTGTATTTATTAGGGGGGTCTCACAAGAAATTTTTGGTGGCCTCAGAGCGCGGCCACCAAATCTTGCTGGTGGCCGCTCTGACAATTTTCCCCAAAATACTTAATTAACTTTAGGAAAAACAAATAAATATGCACATATACACGTACAAATCATTGTAATTTATGTAAGTTTTTATTGCAGACTCAATAATAAAAATAATGTACAGTTGTCTATTCTTTACTGGACCTAAACAGAATAGAAAAACAAATAAAGTGCTTTGTATGTTCTTGTCTTTTTGTTGTTGTTGTTTCTTTTGCTTTTTTTGGTTGACTTTTTCTTTTTTTAGACTTGCTAGCTAGTAAGTCTGTTTCTGTGAAAAGTGATATTTGTATGTTTGTTAACACTGCTTTCCTCCCCCAGTCACCGCCCAGGAGGCTGTGACCGCATGAAAGGTCCCTGGTGGACACATTTGAGAAAAGCTGATTTAGATTGTAAACTCTGCAGGGCAGTGACTCAGTAGAGTAGCTAGCAGGGTTCAGGGGAAGCAGCCGCTTCCCCTCAGCACGTTTTCAAAAAGCAGTGCCTGCCAGAGGAGCCATGGGTGGGGGGGGGCGGCAGGCGCGGAAGCGGTGCCTGCCGGGCCGGCGCTGGTGGCAGCACAGCCGGAGGAGCCATGGGGGGGCGGCAGGCACGGCCGGAGGAGCGAGGGGGCCGGCTCCTCAGCCATTGCGCCCCACGCTCAGCGCAGCTTCAACATCGCCGCAGCCACCTTCTGCAGCGGCGGCCCAGGGCTTGGGGGCCAAGCACTCCCCGCCCCTTGCTAATGCGGCGGGGGGAGGCGAAAGGGCCCCTGCGGCTTTAAGGCCGCCTGGCTGCCGAGCCCCGCGTGGAGCGCACCGAGCGCCGGGAGCAGGCCAGGGACAGGCAGCAGCGCAGGACGGAAGGTGAGTGGCGGGGGTCCGGTGCCTTGCACTGGGGGATCCGGTAAGGGATTCTCCAGGGCTGGGCCTGCAGGGCAGGAGCACAGGCCGTGCTGTCTGGACAGGGGGCCCTGGCACAGTGCAGGAGCCTGGAGTGGGGGAGACAGGATCTCATGGGTGGGGCCGGGCGGCACAGCCCGGCGGGGGACACCTGCAGAGCGCGCTGGGCAGGAGAGAGTCTCCTGGGGACGGGGGGGTATCCGCACCCCCGGGAAGGCCACGGGAGTCCTGAGCCGGCCCCGAGGTTAATCTAGGGGGGAAACGGGAGGAGTCAGGGGGCGTGGCCAGAGGAGGAGCCAGGGGGCGTGGCCAGAGGAGGAGCCAAGTGGGGGCGCCTTTTTTATGTTTGCTCCCCCTGCACTTAAAACCTGGCTACACCACTAAAGTGACTATATGTTTGCGAAGTGCCTACAACAATGGGGTACTGATTAGTAGAGCCCTGTAAATCTGCACATATCTACTTTATATCTGCGGATATCTGCATCCACGGATACGGATATCCACAGAACATTTTTGTAGATCATGGATCAGATGCAGATACAAATTTTGTATCCACACAGGGCTCTACTGGTCAGTTGGGACCCGTAGGAACAATCATAATACAAATTTATAATGATCATAATAATAATACAAAACTTTATGGGCTTCTGTGATTCCTTTATCAGTTCATCCTATAAAAACTATCTGACAGCCACTCCACTTTCAGACAATAATTTTAGTGCTTACAAGATGCACATGGAGCCCCATTCAAGGATACTATTAGTTGTAAAATATTATTATAATGTTAGACAGCATGGTAATATTCAGAGCATTATAATTATATAGGCTAAGCTATAACTCATTTTAATTGTATATCAATCATTCTAAGCCTTATGTAGGACACTAGAAAGTTTAATACTCTACTATAGTATACACCATCATTTGTTGGAATGTTTCATGAGATACAGACACCAAGCCAAATTCATCCATAATGTATTTCAATTGAAGTCTACTGACTATGACCCACTAAAACTAAGATTTTTTAAAAGTTATTGACATAAAATATTTAAATAATGTTAAAAACTCTTTAGAAAATTAAGAAATGTTCAATTATATCAAGAATATTTTAAAACATCCAGATTTTTTCCTCTGTCTCTCATCTGTGGAACTATAAAATCTCATTAGTTTGGATGACTGCATGGCAGCAAATGAGAGCATATGGTTTATAAAACTCATGTAAAAGGGTTTGGGTATACTTGTCCTATAATGTTCCTCAAAGCATTTTATCAGCATTCATCAACATCCAGAATGAAGGCCAGATTCTGAACCCCGTAAGCCTGCCAGGTTGCAATTAGCTAGAAGAGTTCGTTCTATTGGCTCCAATGAGACTACTCACAAAAGTAACTACTTACCAATGGGACTAAAGGGTTCACAATCTCTCTCTTCAGGAGGTTTCTATTTGTGGCTATGTTTTTATTTATTTTTCCATTTTTTTAAAAACGGACTATGTTACTTTTGTATACAATTAAATATTAGCTCTACATGCAGTAGAACTAATGTCGTTGACAACTCTCAAAACTGCCAGCATGACTGTCTCCAGAACAGAATTTTCAGATCATTTGCTTTTAGACTAGAGCAGGGGTCGGCAACCTTTCAGAAGTGGTGTGCCGAGTCTTCACTTATTCACTCTAATTTAAGGTTCGCGTGCCAGTAATACATTTTAACGTTTTTAGAAGGTCTCTTTCTCTAAGTCTATAATATATAACTAAATTATTGTTGAATGTAAAGTAAATAAGGTTTTTAAAACGTTTAAGAAGCTTCATTTAAAATTAAATTAAAATGCAGAGCCTCCTGGACCAGTGGCCAGGACCTGGGCAGTGTGAGTGCCACTGAAAATCAGCTCACGTGTCGCCTTCAGCATGCGTGCCATAGGTTGCCTACCCCTGGACAAGAGGGCAGAAATAAAAAGCTAAAGTCAATGCTGATGTAAATGGGCACAACTCCATTGAAATCACCTGCTTGCTTCCTCTAGGGCTCAACTGGCCCAAAGTTTCTATTGTGCAACTTCATTTTGTAACACAGAAATTTAAAAAATGGTTCAATACAACTGCCCAGAATACAACAATATTGACTTCTGTGCAAATTTCTGAGGATTGGTGTTAATCTTTCCTACACACACACTCAAGGAAGACATCTTGCTATTTACTAATCATATACTCATCTTGAACACAAAAAACACTACATAAAAAAAATATTTAGGTTGCAAAGTCAATCAGTCGAAAGTTAGGAAATGTCAGATTTACTCTTCAAGATTTTAACTCTTTATACCTTAACGAAAACTCAGTGGAAATTCATTTGACAAAGAAAAGGCACTTCTGTATCCAGAGATCCCCCCTGCCAAATATCAAGAACTACGGCAAACAATGAAGGGATGAGACCTCACCAAAAGAAAAGATCACAAGAATCCTTTATAATAGAAAGTTAGGCAACCTAAGTACAGGAGTCCCTACTAGCTTCCTTCATATTTAATATAGTTGTACTGAATTATGTACATCTGTGTTGGTGACAATGGCCCAGATTCTCAAAGGTATTTGGGCACCTAACTCCCATTGACTTCAATGGGACTTAAGTGCCTAAATGTGATTGAGGATCTGGCCCAAAATATGTTGTCATTCTAATGATGAACATTTCCCTTCGCCTATTTTTACTATTTCCCTAGCCTATTTACAGCTGTTGGCTGTAAAGAAACAAAAACAAAACAAAACCCCAAATAATGGTAGATTGTGTTTCTATTACTTAGTATTCTTGAGAATTTGGATCCAGGGTGTCACTGACCATTTCTCAGGATCCAGCTAAGCTAAATTGTAATATTTAATTCTAAATGGCAGGATGACCACACAAGATGAGTAAATGTCTCTTCAATACATGCAGCACTGATTTTATTTTAGCCTTTTATCAAGGGCAAATAGTTCAACAGTTTGTTAGAAAACAGGAAACTTAAAGGGGATTATTGTCTTCAGAACAAACTCAGAGTTTTAAATTAGCAAGTGAATCACGTGAGTAGAATTATAAGCCATTAAAATGAGCTTAACATATGCTGATATTTTAGGACTAGATTCAATAAAAACTCTTCCAGTTTTCCCACTGCAAAAATCTGTGCATAACCCCACAAGCCTTAAAAACAAATTTGTTTTGGCTTTTAAATTGGCTGGAATTAAAAAAAAAACACCTCTAGTTATGAGATGAAAGCCTTGTATAATGAATGTGCATTACTAGAAAATCCTAAAAATGAAGCTCATAAACAGCCCATACACTCCATGGTTCTATGGTTGTGGAATTCATCCCTTGCCACTGAACATAAGCTATCATATTTTGATTATGAAAATTAGAAAGTTTTCTGATTCTAGCCCTTACAGTTGTGAAAATAGCCTTGAAAATAAGAACAGAGAATCCAAGGATGCAGTGTTGGCTTCCTGAGTTTGCAGAAAGCCTAAAAAAGTAACTCACGGGCATGACCTGCCCCCTTCATTACAAAGGGATGTTAACTATGAAACCTAAAGATGACCATTAAATATCAAGGTGGGGAAGGTAATGTCTTTTATTGGACCAACTTCTGTTAGTGGAAGAGAGAAGCTTTCGAGATACACAGAGCTCTTCTTCAGCTGTGGACAAAATTTTCCAGACCTGAAAAGCTCTGAGCAGCTCAAAATCTTGTTTTCCACCATCAGAAGTTGGTCCAGTAAAAGATATTACCCCCTTCACCTTGTCTCTCTTATATCATGGGACTGACATTATTATAACAACACTCCAAACATTAAATTAGTTAATACGGTTAACTATTTCACTGCAGGTTATTTTTCAGATATGTCCAGATACTGGGAGTCCCCAGCTGCCAAACCCTCCAACTTTCTCCCTTGACATCTGCTACAGTAAGGTATTTTTTACAAAGAGTTCTGTGGCATGCTGGAATCTGAAATTGTGGGTACAGTGTTAAATAAAATAAATTTAATATCAAAAAATGACTCTCAGGCTCTGTTACTGACAGTATTATTCCATTTCAGCTTTAATTTAATAAACCCTCAATTTTTAAAATGTCACTGAAGCTGCCACCGAATTTCTACCGGCAGGCTCCAAAACCCAGGGATCTTTCAAACTTTAGGTCCAACTTGCAGTGGACCTTGTTTATATACATCATTATCAAATAACATTTTCCCCTCCACTGTGGCAATAACATCACAGACGTTTCAGGAAGACTGATTTTTGAAAGCAAGAGGTTTATTGCCGTACATATGTTATTTGATCTAACAGAAAAATAGAGGCATATAAAACTACTTACCGGTAGTTTTTATTTACGCTAAATCACGCTCTTATGGGATATGCTTAGGCGGAAGAAAGGAGGACATGCAACTGGTACTTGAAACACAATGCTAGTGTAAAGTTGCCAAAAACACAGAGCAGGGAGCATGTTTGGGCTACCATGAGCAAGATCAGCATGCACTCCTTAACCACTGCCAGCTGGCACTCTGCTGAATGCACAATATTCACTAGGCAGCCTGGAGGACTGGACATATATCTTAACCCTAGATCATGCTCCCATGGGGATATGTTGGCAAGCCCACCTTGCAGCTCAAAGTATTCCTGCCTGCCTTCTGGTGCAAGAAAGAGAAGGTTCCCTACTCTCTTCTTTCCATCAAGCATCAGGACACCAAAACAGGACAGAGATCTTTGGGGCAAATCATATTCTTCTCCCTGACCACAACTGCACTATCAGGCAACTCTCAAAGGTCAGCAGAACTACAACTATTCCATTGCACACAGACAGCCCACAAACAGGGGCCTCCTGGGCCCCTGCCCACCATGAAGATTCATAGATGGGAAATAGGAGTGGCAAGGGTGGTGGCCAGTGGGTCTACAAACTACACTTTTTCACTAGGTAAAGCCCATAGGTACAGGGTGGTAGAGAACCACAACAGCCACTGCTACAGCTCAGAGGCTACGGAGAACAGCTACAGAGTAGATGACTGTTCTGTGCAGTGGATCTGGTTTGGGGTGGGAGGAGGATTCTGTCCCCCCAACCATTATGCAGGTCCCCTGGGTTTTGCACAGGCAATGGGAACTTGCCCTACTGAGTAATAGGAAATAGGAGTTCTTGTTGATTCTTGTTAATTCCTACATTCAGAAGTGTTTCTCATATTTCCAGTGACATTACCTGTTGCTAAATGTGTAGCTATTTCAAGCTTACTTTTATCCGTAGGAAGAAAAAAAAATAATCACACTCTTATCAACAAACAGTACAACTATATCCTATTGATTTTCAAAGTATAATATGTAAAGTGGGTGCAAACCATATGGATAATATGTAAAGTGAGGAACTTTTTGCTTTCAGAGAGCTCAGCTGATACCGTTTGCTTTGGTATTTTCCCTGTGCAGCGCTCTTTTTGTTAACTGTTTGCTACCTCTTCAAAACATATCCACTCTTTCAGATTTCCATGTCTTTCTGGCTGACAGCTTGCTGTCATGGATAGAATGGCTCTATGGAAGGAAATGTACCAAGGGCTGCCTTGCGAAGGGCGTGTCACCAATTACAACTGTAACTATTTCCAAGGGATTTTGAAAATAAATCCTAATTTACCTCTTAATTCTACCTTTGCATCTGGGAACTGGAAGCAAGACCCTGGGAAGTCAACTCTGGAGTTAACTTCTTGTACTTGGAAAACTTTAAAATCCTGGAAAAGGAAAGAACTGTTAGAGTTGAACAACATAATATGGCAGAGATTTTAATCACATCCAACATACCCATAGTAAAAGTAAATGAAGAGTTCAATGTTACCCTTTTGCTCTGCTCGCCTTCCTGACCTCACAGAATACCCTCTGCAGGTGTTTGAGGCAATTTCACCTTCACAGTTTTGGAGGTAGCAGGCTAGAGGAATAGCTGCTGCATCATCCTCTGTGAACCCCACACGAAATCTTAGCACACATAGACTCATAGACTTTAAGGTCAGAAGGGACCATTATGATAATCTAGTCTGACCTCCCGCACAACGCAGGCCACAGAATCTCACCCACCCACTCCTGTAACAAACCCCTAACCTATGTCTGAGTTATTTACATCCTCAAATCATGGTTTAAAGATCTCAAGGTGCAGAGAATCCTCCAGCAGGTGACCCATGCCCCACGCTGCAGAGGAAAGCGAAAAAGCCTCTGCCAATCTGCCCTGGAGGAAAATTCCTTCCCGACCTCAAATATGGCGATCAGTTAAACCCTGAGCATGTGGGCAAGACTCACCAACCAACACCCAGGAAAGAATTCTCTGTAGTAACTCAGATCCCACCCCATCTAACATCCCATCACAGACCATTGGGCATATTTACCTGCTAATAATCAAAGATGAATTAATTGCCAAAATTAGGCTATCCCATCATACCATCCCCTCCATAAACTTATCAAGCTTAATCTTGAAGCCAGATATGTCTTTTGTCCCCACTGCTCCTCTTGGAAGGCTGTTCCAGAACTTCACTCCTCTGATGATTAGAAACCTTTGTCTAATTTCAAGTCTAAACTTCCTAGTGTCCAGTTTATATCCATTTGTTCTTGTGTCCACATTGGTACTAAGCTTAAATAATTCCTCTCCCTCCCTGATATTTATCCCTCTGATATATTTATAAAGAGCACATCCACATTAACACATGCTGGTTTCCCTACAGCTGAAGGGGGGGTTTCAAGGTACCTGTCAGCAGAATCAAGGATATAAAAGAACTTCACCTTTTAAAAAATGAAGTTAAACAACAAATAGATTCACTGCTGTTTTATTGACTCAGCCAACAGACAGGTCAAGGGGGCTAAAAGTAAATAAAACTCTACATTCCTCCTCTTTAGTCCCCAACTCCTGTCCCTGCCAGCACCTTCACCGCTTTAGCTCAGACTTTACTAGGCATTCAGCAACTGCATCCACAAATGTTATTTGTATCTCTCTTATCTTTGAATAGGTTTTTCTGAGAAACTAAGCTGAGTGTTGCACAAAGTGCTCTGCTAGCCCACCTCTTGAGACAGACAAGATTGTTTTGATAACACTTCACTATTGACATGCCACAGAATACACCAAGTCACTGATATTCTATTTACTAATATCAATAAGGCACAAGGTTCAGTAACAGTCAACAAAGAAAAAACCCAGAAGGATTTTCATTAGACCACAAATCTGGTTAGTCTCAGTTCTGCCAACTCCCATTTTATTGTAAATCTAGTGGTATTTGGTGTTTCTCTTAAAGCCCCAGCTCCTCAAATTTTGTAATTACAAGAAAACTTCAGCTTTCATTTAAAAAGAAAAGTACATTTCTAGCCCCTGCAGATGTGAAGAAAAACTTGAAAATATGACTGGAAAGTAACCTAAAGGCTCAAAAGCCGGAACGTGACTCAAAAGAATTCCAAATTTCTTCAATGTCATGATTTTGAAGCCAGTCTCATGATTTGGGGAGGCCTGACTCATGGTTTTGAATACCTAAGAACATAAGAACGGCCATACTGGGTCAGACCAAAGGTCCATCTAGCCCAGTATCCTGTCTTCCGACAGTGGCCAATGCCAGTTTCCCCAGAGGGAATGAACAGAACAGGTAATCGTCAAGTGATCCATCCCCTGTTGGCCATTCACAACTTCTGGCAAACGGAGGCTAGGGACACCATCCCTGCCCATCTTGGCTAGTAGCCATTGATGGACCTAACCTCCATGAATTTATCTAGCTCTTTTTTGAACCCTGTTATACTCTTGGCCTTCATTACATCCTCTGGCAAGGAGTTCCAGTAGTTGGCTGTGTGTTACGTGAAAAAAAAACTTCCTTTTGTTTGTTTTAAACCTGCTGCCTATTAATTTCATTTGGTGGCCCCTAGTTCTTGTGTTACAAGGAGTAAATAACACTTCCTTATTTACTTTCTCCACACTAGTCATGATTTTATAGACCTCTATCATATCCCCCCTTAGTGATTTCTTTTCCAAGCTGAAAAGTCCCAGTCTTATATATTTTCTGTCTTATTATATATTCCTTTCTTAATGATTCCCAACATTCTGCTTTTTCCCCGCCGCCGAATTGCCGCCAAAGACCTGGCGCTTTGGCAGCGGGTCCTGGGGCGGAAGGACTCCCCACCATGGGTCTTCGGGGCGCTTTGGCAGTGGGTCCTGGAGCGGAAGGACCCCCCTGCCACTGAAGACCTGGAGCGGAAGAAGCTCTGGGGGCCTGGGCCCCGTGAGAGTTTTCCGGGGTCCCTGGAGCAAGTGAAGGACCCTGCTCCAGGGGCCCCGAAAAACTCTTGTGGGGGCCTGGGGCAAATTGCCCCACTTGCCCCCCTCCCCTCTGGGCAGCCTGGCATAGAGCTTCAGCCCATTCCCTCCTCCCAGAGGGAGCACCTTTCCCAAAGTCAGTTTTCCTTTGGGATCTCCCCATGCACATAGGAAGAGCATGCCCACTAATACATCCCAGTATGGGATGCAGCCTGCTCCCCTTTATGTGCCAGCCCCATTCAATGAGCCAGTGCAGGAGGGCAGCTTGTGGAAGCAGGGAAGCTGAAGCTTCTAACCCCCCACAGTAAAGACTGCAGTTCACGCTACCCTTTATGAAGGCCATGTAAGGGAAGGAACAGCATTGGAAAGAATCCTTGAGCCCTCTCCCTGGGCCCAGCGTACATCCTCAGAAAGGCCTGACAGGATCCGGTCCATAGATAGAGGAACTTTGCACAGATTTACCAGGCTAAAACAACAGCCTCCCATGAAAGGCACCTACTTACAGTGCAATCAGGTGAGAGTGACAACTTCCTTTTTCAGAAAGATCGAGAGTGACAACTTCCTTTGTCACTCTCGGTCTTTCTGAAAAACTGAGCCCAAATCATACCTAACATAGAGGGCATGGATCAGCATTCACACTGTATTCCCCATCAGTACCCGGGCCGGGACAGGGAAGTTAATGATCCAACCAGCTGACCAAATTCAGTGGTGTATCCTGGTCATGTATCACCTGAGGCACGTTGTGTGTATGCTAAGAAGATGCCTAATATACTTAACCTATGTTTCAGTAATTCTGTACAGTGTCAGGTACTACATGTACTAAAAAATTTGATATTCTTTGTTTGTGGATGCATTTCCTCCCATCAACACATATTTCACATTGAATTAAATGGGAAGACTAAGAAAATCACACTCATTGCCCAGGAGCATTATATACTGCCTTGTGTTGCAGCATAATTGAAGAATGGACCATATATGCAGTACACACTCCTTCAAGTATCCAGATACTTTTTTGTTTGAATATAATAATGTTCATTATTCTCACTGCTTATCAGCTATTTGGACGTCTCTAACTCATGAAGACATTCTAGGGCAGAGGTTCTCAAACTGTGGTCTGCGGACCACCAGCGGTCCGTGAGCTCCATTCAGGTGGTCCGCAGACAGCTCGCTCTAAGGTGCGCACCTGGGTGGCCGCACATGAGAGAATGAAGGGCCATCCACCTAATTCGTGGAGCCTTGGAGAAGATGCAAATGTAAGGGGAGGGTGGCGGCCTTGGGAAGAATAGGGGGTAGGTAGGAGGGGGAAGTGGGGTGAGAAGAGGGGGTGGGGGTAATTAGGGACGTGCAGGGCTGTGGTGGCCAGAGAAAGGTGACTTTCCCCAGCTCAGGGGCTGCCAGGAGAGACCCCCCTCCTTCCCAGCCCCAGCTCAGGGGCTGCCATGGTGGGAGAGAGCCCCTGCTCCTTCCCAGCCCCAGCTCAGGGACTGCCGCGGCGGGGGAGAGACCCCGCTCCATCCCAACCCCAGCTCAGGGGCTGTCATGGCGGGAGAGAGACCCTGCTCTGTCCCAGCCCCAGCTCGGGGGGCTGCCGCGGAGAGAGGGTACATTCATCACATTAGACAGGTAAGACTACCAATAGTAAAATATGAGTTGTGCGCTTTTATTTGTAGAAAAAAAGTTAATTAAGTTTTTTTTATATAGCGCTTTTATCCAAAGTGCTTTACAATAGTTAGCTAACGGTAGAAACAACATTTGGAAAGATCATTAAGTGGTCACTATCATCAAAGGCTAACTCTAATGGACCACTTTAATTCACAGAATAGTAACCAGGGACTTCATATTGATACTACACATACAACTAAAATAGCCAAAACCAGCACATGAAAAAAAATTCAAGATACTGAATTAACACATGTCCATTTCATATGTGATTTTAGAACTGACATATGTTGTATTATATCCAAGTTATTTTGTCTGGAGACAGGCAGTAGCCTAGTCTAATTTATAAACTTTATTCCCATGGATGCATAGACACTTAGTAGAATCACAGAATATCAGGGTTGGAAGGGACCTCAGGAGGTCATCTAGTCCAACCCCCTGCTCAAAGCAGGACCAATTCCCAACTAAATCATCCCAGCCAGAGCTTTGTCAAGCCTGACTTTAAAAATCTATAAGGAAGGAGATTCCACCATCTCCCTAGGTAACCCATTCCAGGGCTTCACCACCCTCTTAGTGAAAAAGTTTTTCCTAATATCCAACCTAAACCTTCCCTACTGCAACTTGAGACCATTACTCCTTGTTCTGTCATCTACTACCACTGAGAACAGTCTAGATCCATCCACTTTGGAACCCCCTTTCAGGTAGTTGAAAGCAGCTATCAAATCCCCCCTCATTCTTCTCTTCTGAAGACTAAATAATCCCAGTTCTCTCAGCCTCTCCTCATAAGTCATATGCTCCAGCCCCCTAATCATTTTTGTTGCCCTCTGCTGGACTCTCCAATTTTTCCACATCCTTCTTGTAGCATCAGCCCAACACTGGACACAGTACTCCAGACGAGGCCTCACCAATGTTGAATAGAGGGGAATGATCATGTCCCTCAGTCTGCTGGCAATGCTCCTACTTATATAGCCCAAAATGCCATTAGCCATCTTGGCAACAAGGGCACACTGTCGACTCATATCCAGCTTCTCATCCACTGTAACCCCCAGGTCCTTTTCTGCAGAACTGCTGCCTAGCCACTCGGTCCCTAGTCTGTAGCAGTGCATGGGATTCTTCCGTCCTAAGTGCAGGACTCTGCACTTGTCCTTGTTGAACCTCATCAGATTTTTTTAGCCCAATCCTCTAATTTGTCTAGGTCCCTCTGTATCCTATCCCTACTCTCCACCAGTAAATTAGATCATACCAATTTACCTGTAAAGGAAACTTTCAATTAAATAAACCTGTGAGGCCAAAGAATAGATTTTGGCCCCTATCCTGCAAAAGCTACAAACTGGGAGTAGTCCCATTGTCTTCACTGGACACACAATGTAAAGAACCACTCATAGCTTTGCAGGACTGGGGCCTGAGATAGTATGTTTCTGGTTTGGTTATAACAGAAAAACTTCTACATTAATATATTTTCTTCTATATAATTTTTCTAAGCCCTACAGAACTGTACAATCTACTTGGAAAATACACAACTTGATCAAGACACTGAAATAGAGTATTAATGTTGTACACTAATGCCATACTCATTTATGCATGGCTACAGAAGCATGGGTCAATATTAAACTCATTGCAACACGATTCAAAGAAAGTGTCAGTGGTATAGAAAATGTAACTTGATTTAGAAAACAAACTGATAACTAACATATTTCAACAACCAAAATTAATAGTTTTATTTATCAGAGATTAAGTTATTAATGAAAACAAAAGTATTTCTTGCTTCAAAACAATAAATGGCATGTTGTTTTATCTAGACTACAAACTTTCTACTCTTTCCTATATTTCACAACCAATTGGCTTGTTTCCAGTATGCCTCATTCTCTCTTTTTATTTCTGTATCTGCTAACACTGCTCAATGTTTTTTCCAGTTTGCCTATCTACCTTGATTATTAATTTAAGTATGGATTGTAATGAATAAAAATTTAAATGTGTTCAATTTCTAAAGTGTTCCAAATACTGCAGCAAAGTCCATATTGCACATTGCTTTGAAGGAAAGAGATAATTTTATTGACACTTTGCTAGCACCTTGGGACTCCTAAGTATTGCTTTCCATAGTAGAGAATGTTTAATTAGAACACTTAACACAGAAACAACAAACAATTTAAATTAAACTGTGACCTTTTCCCAATCTCAACTACAGGTTTAAAGACTGTTTCTTTTTATACAAAGCATATACATGTATTTTACTATAATAATTCAATTATATATATTAGGGCATTCAGCTATATTCTGTCTCTTAATACAAAAACAATGGAACTGAAAGGCAAGAAATTCAACACTGATAAGTAACTTATGGAACTCATTGTCCCAAGAGACCAAGAGCTTACTGGGATTCAGAAAAGGAGTAGACATTTACAGAGCTAATGTGAGCAAAGATTCTTTTAGAAGGGATGTAAACCTTCAAACTTCAAGGCATAAGCTAGCTCCAACTGACAGGGGCTACAAAGAAAGTTCTCCAATGCTCAAATTATTCCATAACTGTCCACTACAGGACACCTTTCTGTGGTAGAGAGAGGATACCAAAATAGATGAACCACCTGGTCTGATTCACTAAGGCATTTCCCATATTCCTGAACCACATGTGAAAGTGGCAGCATTTTAATTCTTTAGGATATGATTTCCCAGGTGTAAATGGCGTGCAAGGCAGTGGAGAATTAGACCCTTACAATCTAGGAAATATCAGTATTTCACACAAGAAATTGAAATATTACTATGGGCCTGATTCATTACTGTGTTACTACAATTTTATACTACTGTAAATCCATGGAAATCAAGAGTGCCACCAGTAAGAGGATTGTTGTTGTAGCCGTGTTGGTAACAGGATATTAGAGAGATGATCTACAATGAGCAACATCCCACACAACACACCTTCCAAGATCCTGCACATACCCATCACAACATGTGATGCACCTCATCCAGTGCACTAACTGCCCCAGTAACAACTATGTGGGTGAAATGAGACTATCGCTATGCTCTCAAACTCACATGGAAACATGATCAAAAACAAAAACACCATATCACCTTGGGTGAACATATCTCACAAAGTGATCACTCTATACCTGACCTCTCAGTTCTCATCCTCAAATACTTATTACAACAATTTATAACCCACTTACCTATCTTCTACACCACTGACTGGAGAGGTGTTAGCGGGCCACTTCACCTTGAATGGCCCTTTGAAATGTGTATTAACTACTTATGCTATACAATCTGATCTAGCTTGTGTTTAGCTGTGACACACTCAGTACATTTCTCAAACCTAAAGAAGATCTCAGTGAAGTTCAAAAGCTTGTCTCTATCACCACCAGAATTTGGTGCACTAAAAGATACTATCTCACCAACCTTGTGTCACCAGCAGGAGAAAACTGGAGCAGCACAGTGATGAACCAGGCCCATGATATTCGTTCTGGTTTCTTCTAAATTGACAGGATGTGATTCTCATTTATACGAAGGCTGCTTTACACCACTCTTGTAGTGAAAACAGGCCCTAAAGTGTATAATTCACACCCACTTTCAGGGACCTTTACATTACCGGGGCAGCATAAAGGGAGTTTGAGAATCTGAGTGCACAGCCAGGATGATGTAAAGGGGGATTAGTTTAAATGATAATCTGGTCCACAATACGTAATTTGTCACAAACCTGATTACCATGCCTAACCCACTAATGCCAGCACATTTTGTCATGCATAGGTCTAATCTTGCAGTCTTTATTCAGACAACATTTACTTCACTGGCAGTTTTGTCTGCATAAGTACCCAAGGAATGAGCCTTTTGTGGCTATCAGATCAGTACATATTGGGTCTGATCCATATACTCTTAGAGTTTACCTACACAGGAAAGTTGTACCAGTTATACCACCATAAGTATAACAGTATAAACCAATATATAGTTAACCAACATAGATAAACCAGTTATAAACTGCCATGTGGACATTCTTATTCCAGTATGAGTGGCTTTTTTTTCTGTTTAGCTTAAATCCCTGCCCAAGCAACATAAGTGAAGACACTCTGATACTCTAATAAGAGTGCCAACACATGGGGTTATACCAGTATAACTTCCCGGGGCAGCTCCAGGTCCCAGCACGCCAAGTGCGTGCTTGGGGCGGCAAGCCGCGGGGGGCGCTCTGCCGGCGCCGCGAGGGCAGCAGGCAGGCTGCCTTCTGCGGCTTGCCTGCGGAGGGTCCACTGGTCCCGCAGCTTTGGAGGACTTCCCGCAGGCATGCCTGCGGAGGGTCCGCTGGTCCCGCGGCTTCGGAGGACCTCCCGCAGGCATGCCTGCGGGAGGTCCTCCGAAGCCGCGGGACCAGCGGACCCTCCGCAGGCAAGCTGCCGAAGACAGCCTGCCTGCCGTGCTTGGGGCGGCAAAATGTCTAGAACCGCCCCTGATAACTGCACTGGTTTACGCTGACACCTTAGCCTACAGTAGCATAACTCTCCCAACAAAAAATATATTGGATTACATTATGACTAGTAGGCATGCGCCTACAAACTCTTACATAAGTAGTCCTTATAGACCCAAGTGGTCTCATTGACTTCTATTCTCTTTTGGGTATCAATTGTACTCTATCATGGTAAATTTCCTGAATCCAACACACTCCTCCTAGAATAAAAAAGTGAGTTAGCATTAAAAACGTAATCTTACCTTGATTAAAAATGTCTTTATTTCAGAATTACTTACAAATCTTGTTAAAATGTAAAATGTAACTACTACTACATGTATTTAATCTGTGATATTTAATTTATTTCTCTCTCAGAAATTATTGTATTAGACCAAATTCTTATAAATGGTTCCTATAAAGTGTGTTTCAACCAAGGGTGAAATCTCTATCCGACTGAAGCCAATGGGAGTTTTGCCATTGACTTCAAAGGGCAGGATTTCACCCCAATCAAAATAAAAACTTACTACTAAGAAATTAATATTTTAGATGTATAAATAATAGTAACATTTTCATATCCTAGCATAGAGCCTTGAAAATAGAAAAATACAAACACTGCTGAGCCTTGAGATAATACACTTGCTAAATATATTTCATTGTTAGAGATAGTGGATTTGATACTACAGACACTTATGCGAATAGGCTTATCCACATAATTGATCCCACTGAAAGGTCCAGGGAATTTACCATGATGATTAAGTGTGAGCAGTACCCTGAAGGCAAAAAACAGTGAACTACAAACTGTGCTAACTGCAGGACTTCCCTTTTTCCTGCAAAATTAGTAGAAAGCATTCCTCGTTCAGAAAAACAAATATGATGTCCATTTATTAGTTTTATTTAAATAAGAAATTGTTCAGAATGAGAGAGAATAAAATAGGTGGCTGGTTAAAGGAAATTTAATTTCCACTGTGGTTGTTAGTACATTTTGTAAAATGAAATGTGTGTGCTATCTCTAAATATAAATTTGTTAGTCTATAAGGTGCCACAAGTACTCCTGTTCTTTTTCCTAAAATTATACTTTGGCTCACTTTTTATAGATAACATTGTTAATGACTCTTAGTTTTTGAACAAACGTAAACATCTAGTATTTTTCCACCAAAAAGTGATGCGGTATACAACTTAATTATTCATTTATGCAAACGATGTTAAACAGAATTATAAAAGACAAATAAACAGCAAATGAGGTTACTTTGCCCCACGCTTTATGTTGTCAGAGTTCTGAGCATAGTTTAGTGTTTTCTATTCATGACTTTATCAAATTACTCCCTGATGATGTCTCAGATGTGCTTTTGTCTGCAAATGAGAAGGAATAAAATAACAAGGCATTAACGTTAAATTACAATAGTTAATGGTCTAAATACCAAAATAATTACTGCATCATACCATCAATTGTTATGTGTTCATTACTGAAGTTCTTATAAAGCCTTCATTTTCTTGTTACAATTATTTTTTCTTTGTTTTTGTCTGGCTATTTTATAGCCCTGACAGTACTTCAGTACCACTCAGCAGTTACACAACCCATTTAATCCTGTTTAAAGCTTCATTTTAGCTATTTCTTATTTGTGCAGAAACTGCTTTCACTTCTGCACTGACAGTCAAAAGTAACATGGAAATAGGTGCAACACTTGTCAAATGGGATTATTTAAACCCAGGAGCAATAAAATAACAGAAGGTTTACAACTCTACTTTGCCACCCCTCTCTCAAATACAGTAGTTCTGCAAAATAATCAAACTAAGTGCCACTGCAGCGTATCTTGACTATTCTCCTCCAAGTTTAAATGCTAACATCTCTTTCACAAAATATAGACTCTACAGGGGTAGGCAACCTATGGCATGGGTGCCGAAGGCGGCACGGCAAGCTGATTTTTAGTGGCACTCACACTGCCCAGGTCCTGGCCACCAGTATAGGGAGCTCTGCATTTTAATTTAATTTTAAATGAAGCTTCTTAAACATTCTGAAACCTCATTTACTTTACATAGAACAATAGTTTAGTTATATATTATAGACTTATAGAAAGAGACCTAAAAATGTTAAAATGTATTACTGGCACGTGAAACCTTAAATTAGAGTGAATAAATGAAGACTCGGCACACCACTTCTGAAAGGTTGCCGACCCCTGATATAGACTATTAGAGTAGCTAGCCAAGCAAGATTTTTTTTTGTTACCTCTGCTCCTGTGTCCAGCACAAACTGCAACTTCCACACAAGCGCGGGTCAGCAATGGCTAAAAGTACAACTGCCACGGTGCTCTTGAACCTGTGACCTTCTTCTGTCTGGTTAACTCTTTCATCCTTTTGATCGATTCTGCTTCAACTCCAGCTGTCTTACCAGCCATTAGGCACACACGACTTCGCAAACGCAGGGATCCCTCCCCACACAACAAAGCTGCACACATGCAGCACACTGCCATATTTACAACTCCCTGCTGTCCCAAAAAGTCACCTGCACGTTTCCATTAAACCAAAGCAAAACTTAGAATGCCTCTCTAAATGGACCAAAAACAGCTCTCCCAGCTTCTTTTTACGCACACAGCACAGCAGCAAGAAGTGAACAGCAATCACAAACTCATAGGAACACAGGTACAATTGCTGTACCACTAAAAAACTTAGCTCTCCCACCCTTTCTGCCCCAGAAAGCTTTGCACCTCAGACCTTGAGAGGTTATATACCAAGGAATTTACACACTAGGTCTGATACTTCAGACAAAGGGGGGGGATTTACTGCCCTAAACCTAGAAGCAGACCTGAAGAAGAGCTCTGTGAGGCTCCAAAGCTCATCTCTCTCACCAACAGAAGTTGGTCCAATGAAAGAGACCCTGTCTCTAAACACAGGTTTCAGAGTAGCAGCCGTGTTAGTCTGGTATCAGCAAAAAGATCAGGAGTACTTGTGGCACCGTAGAGACTAACAAATTTAGCTTATGAAAGCTTATGCTCAAATAAGTCTTTAAGGTGCCACAAGTACTCCTGTTCTTTTCTCTAAACACAGAGCCCCAGACAAGCCCACTTCTACCTGGAGCAGGAGACTGGGGCTAGGCTGCAAACTGTTGCAAAGATTCCAGCTGAGAGCAGCGAGGAACACGTAAGACACACCCGCAGCAGCACGACTGGGCTGCCCCGCGCACTGCAGCAGCCTTCAGGCTGCCTGGGGAATTACTCCGGGACGCGCTCGTGCTCACCAGGCACAGCCGCGGCTTGGCAGCAGCGCCGCACGCCTTACTCAAGCCGGCGGGCCCGAGCCTGGGAGCCCGCGCGCAGTTTTCACTGAGTCCGGGGCAAACTCCTCTCGAAGTCCCGGGGGCGCGTGGCCTGAGCGGACTGCAGGATCGGGCCCGGCCGGGGCTGCAGAAGAACGCAGCGCTTCTATGCCGAACAAGCCTCCACCACAGCCCCCGGGTTACCTGGGGGGAGGGGGCGGGCAGTGGTATTTAATTGTCCGTGCAGCGTACAGCTGCAGGGGCCAGTCCCCACGACCTAGCATGGAGCAGCAGCGATGCGTGCCCGCTACACCCCCCACCCCTCAGCTTTTCCCCCACTACTCCTGGGGGCCACGCGCTCCGCACCCACCTACAGCCCCCCACATAGCCTGGGCATGGCCCGCCCACCTGCACAGCCGCCCGGCTCGGTCTAGCCCACAGCCCGCCCTCCCGTTACCTCTGCGCTCGCTCCAGCCGCCGCCTGCTCTGAGCGCCGCCGCCGCCGGCCAGCGCTCGCCTCTCCCCCGTTGCCACCCCGCGAGCTGGGAGCGCAGCGGCAGTAGCAACAGGACCCCCCGGCCCGCTTCTCCCGCCCTCTCCGCCCCGCCCCTGTGGCGGAGCCGGCCGGGTTCCGCAGCTTCTCATTGCGCCCCACCCCCTCCAGAAGCCGCAGGGGAGCTGGTCCCTCGCTCCCGAGCGCCCTGTTCTTCCAGGGACCTCCAAGGCCCGGGGGCGGGGGGGAGAGGAGGATCAGGCCCAAGGACCCTAGAAGAGAGGAGCTCTTCAAAATCCAAGTGCAAGCAGGAGCCCAGTGGGTGATTGGGCGGGACAGTCACTACTCTGAACCTCACGTTCAGCAGGCACCTCTGTGCCCCCCTCCCAGGGCTATATGTACAATTTAGGTCGAGCCAAAGACATCCACCCCCCCTCCAGCTCCCCAAGCGCACCTGGTCGATAGTGGCCTGCCAAACCATCAGGGCAGCATTGTAGGTAGCCTGCGCACTGGGAAAGACACAAGCATCCTACATTGTCCTTATGGCCCGGGGCAGTATTGCCAACACCAAATGTTCAAAAACTGTGAGTCAGGTTCACCAAAAATCATGAGCTTGGCTTTAAAATCATGAGATTATGTAAAAACAATGGCTTTGGTGTTCTTTTTCTGCTTTTTGAGCCTTTAGGGTGCACTGGGGAGGGTCACATTTTGAAGCTTTCTTCACAGCCAGGAGGGCTAGAAACTTACCTTTTCTTTAGGAGTGAAGGCTGAAATCATCACATAGCCACCTGACTCCAAGAGCTGGGGCTTTAAGAAAAAAAATAATAATGAGTCTCATGACAAAATCATGAGAGTTGGCAACACTGCCATGGGTGGTAGCTGCCTGAAAGCACCTAAGGGCATGGCTATGGCCCTTCGACCCCTTGGCACCAGCCAGCCCAGTTGCCTGACACAGTGGAAGTGTGTGCTGCTCCCTTTGTGACATATATGGCAGAGAGCTGTGGTTAAGCTAGCTAATATACCTGCTGGGGAACGAAGCAGCATCATGTTTCTCTGCACCCCTCCAACATATTTCTACCAGCAGAAAGGCAGATTCTAGTCCCACTGGTGAAAACTTCAGATGGGAATAAGTGTATAATCTCAGTTTTTCCAAACACAGAGCCTGATACTCCATTCTGGTTGAGCTGAGCGCAGCACAGAAGAGTTGGAGGTTGGGAGGGGAATGCCCCTATTCTGGGTCCAGCTGTTGGTGTAAATTACAGCATCCTCAAGGCTGTTTTAATTTATGCTGGGATGCTTGAGGGCACTGGGAACAACCATTCCCCCAGCATGCCCACTATACTAGAAGGTGGCATAGAGCTAATTATGCCAGCTCTATAGCATCTAATGAAGCCCCTAACAGGGGCAGTTCCCACTGAGAAAATATGCTGTCTTTACAACTCCTTTTGCTGCCACAGCATCATAAAACAGCTGTATTGCAATGGGGCCCACCGTTTTCAGACCAGTAGATGGAGGCCTTAGATAAAACAAACTTCTGCTAGGCAACAGATTCTTCCTGTTCTAGTGGGTGGTTGCGTAACAGGGATGAGGGGGATAATGCTGTTCAAACTATTCCTGAGTTCCTCAAAGCAGTATGTAAAAGCTACAGTTGGCTTTCCATCCCAGCAGCTCTGCACAAGGAATCCTCTGTCTTCTCATCACTGCAATTTATCTTGGTTTAGTGACTGCAAAGTCTTTAGAGATAAACACAGGGGGGGAAATACTCCATCCTGATTTTTGACAGCTATAATGAGTTCAAGGAAGAATTATGTAAACATTATTAAGTGTAATAAACACATGTCAGCATTAGGCAATCTTGTATAGAAATGTTGGTAAAAGCCATGATGAACATTTTATTCATAATGTCTTTTTAACTTTATGTAGCTGTGTAATAGGCCTTGTGCTTCGCTGTTGCCTTGACGGAAAATCATTATCCCACTAATAGATGAGCCAGTTCTGAAGGAGTGCCACTGGGATACTGTACACTTTCCTTCATAGATGCTGTGTATTGGAGGAAGTAGCAGGAGGCCTGCCAACTTTCCCAATTTAATTATTAAGCTGTCAGTTCCTGACTTCTTGTTTCAACTTCCTGAGGCAACATCTGGCTGTAATAGCAAAAATAAATAAAATAAAATTTGATCATTCATTCAGCAGCATTCTATCAGTAATGTCCTTTTTACTGCACTCTCTACAAAAACTCAATACTGTAAATATGGACCAGCAATCTCTTTCTCCCTCTGTCTGAACAAATCTAAAGTAAAAAGTGAAACAGTTTGTACCATAATCAAGGCAAAGATCTTTACAATAATGCGTCATAATCAAACCTTTCCCAACAGTCCTTCGCTATGCTTTTTAACCTTCCTAATTTTTTATTATTATTATTAATCAGAAGGACTGCAAAGTTTTTCACTGGAAGAGACAAAGAAGCATGAGTCTGGGAAATAAAAGTTCTTGGGAACAGTGGTTCATTTTAAAAGAATTGAGTTTTCTTAAAAGGCAAATGTTTTTAGATTGAAACAAATGTAATATTAGATTGTTATTTAAATGCTGCTAGATGTGAGTGAAATACTAAAGGAAAGTTTTAAAATATGTATTTTTGTGCATTCCCTGGATGGAGCCCCACTCCATATAGTGTGCATTCCCTCGCCTTACAAATTCAGATTGCAATGTCATTTGAAACTGCATGTCTCTTGCCTCATATCCTCTCATAGCCATAAATAAGGGGACCCACCCCAAAGTGCCACTCATTTCCTTTTGAGTTCAACAGGCAGTGAGCATAAACTCATCCCTACCCAATCAATCCCCAGGTTTAGGAGAATTTTATTTGTTTGCTTTCATAGTGTTAGAATGTTTAGATTTTTTTTGACAAATGTTATGGCCTTGTTGGATCTTCCACTCAGGCACACCCAAGCTTCCCACAGCTTTGCTGACGGTCCCTTTCTCTGTATTTAGGATGGCTGAGGTCACATCTATCTTTTTCAAGATGTTTCCTTCATGCAGTGGCACCATGTCTTTGACAGAGGAAATACCAGAAGTCTTTTTTGTCCTGTTAGGCACTTCATATGCAGGGATTTCTCCAGCCATGCATGCTGAGCTTGAGAGAACCACTGCTTCTCCTAGAGGTGGCTATATAAGCCTCAAACCGCTGGGACCAAATGTCTGTCAGACTCACAATCAGGATCCTAATTTATTGACTCCAGTGCTGGTAGTCAACTAAGTTTGATGCCTCAGGAAGGTCCAATGCCTACAAACTCAGCTTCCAGTAAAGATAGTCAATCCAAGCCACCAAAACCAGGCTCCTCAATCTTAGATCTCTCTCTCTCTCCTAAATGCATATGTGAAGGTTAGAAGGGGTCACCTCTACCATCAAACAATATATCGGCTTTGGAGTTGAACTCACAGAGCAGGTGTAAGAGGTCTTCATGAGACTTTCCTTCCCAGCACTGTGACTCTCATTTACAGCTAACGAAGAAGAAAAAGAAATGGAGCCACAAGGCCCGTGAATCTACCCAAACCATGATTACACAGTACCAAGACAGCTCTGTACAGTCCCGCAGCATCCGGGATATTTTCATCATTGGCCTTCGGATGCTTCAGTATCAGTTACCTCATCATTTGGCATTTTGCTATAGATTCAGGCCCCTTGATCTTGGTTTGTCCTGTGACATATATCTTAGCACCAGATGCTTTGACATCACCTTTTGCGGTAATTCTGGTCATAGATAAGAGTTGGGTACCTATAACCAGTACCTTATTTAGCATCTGTGAGTTTGACTCTTGTTCTGTGGTTTCAAGTAAGGTATATTTTGTTGGTTTCCACATCTCACTTATCTTCTGTCCCATGCCATGAGGAAATTATATTGAGGGTTCATGAGATTTTGGGATCAACCTTGCCATCATTTGGGCTGACATTCAAGGTTTACTCCTGGAACCCTTATCCTCAGAAGCCATCCATCCCTCTTTGCTTGGATGAGCATAAGGACCTTTTCCGGGGATCCTTAGCAGCTCCACCTTGGAATCCTCCTAGATCCTGGGCTCCTAAAGTGTTATACATTACTAACCCCTTGGGCTATTCTCTCTTTGCTATCCTTTAGTCCAAGCAGCCAGTCTAACTAGGTTAGACATTCTAAAGCCAGCAAAAAATTGCTGGCTAATCTTTCCACACATCCCTCCCATCTCTAAATGAGATAATTCTGTCTATCAAGTCCCATGGAAGCATTTGAGTATTTTTATATGTATCCAGTCCCAGAAACTCTGGTCTTCCCTGCAGTTCATGAGACATCAAGATAGATTATTCCTCCAGGCTGTAATGAGGAAAAGGTAAAAAGAAGACAACGTATATTACATAAGTACTATTACTTTTAGAATCCAAACTTGTAATCTTATCTCTATATAAAGTCATACGCCTTTTTGAAAATAGATCCTGACCACATTGGGCATTAAAGATCTCATGACATCTCTGCCCTCTGAAAAACTAATAGAAAAAACAAGTATCAGAGGGGTAGCCGTGTTAGTCTGGTTCTGTAGAAGCAGCAAAGAATCCTGTGGCACCTTATAGACTAACAGATGTTTTGCAGCATGAGCTTTCGTGGGTGAATACCCACTTCTCCGGATGCAAGTCATGCATTCGAAGAAGTGGGTATTCACCCACGAAAGCTCATGCTGCAAAATGTCTGTTAGTCTATAAGGTGCCACAGGATTCTTTGCTGCTAGAAAAAACAAAACGTTCACAGTATGAATTAAAAAAATGACTTTTGCAGTATTAATAAGTGTAATTCCTTGTAGACAACAGAAGAAAATCATTCACTGTGAGTTACAAAGTATAATAGATAAATTCTAGTTTATGTACAATATGAGAATGTTTCTTCCTGTTAACAGGAATGAAGAGTAACTATGTCATACTCTGCTATCAAACCAGTAGCACAGTTGTTAGTTATTAAGGGATAAATTGTAGGAAAATCAAACCAATAACATAGCAGTAATTCTTAAATAGTGATCCACAGATAACTAGTTGATCACTTGGTGCTGGGTCTTCTTTGTTTCTTGCTACCAAATTGTATCAAAAGAAGCTATAAAGACATTAAATACTTTCTCAACGTTGAATGCATGCATTTGCCTTTCTTTCCACAAGACATTTATACACCTGTGAAGGGGTGGAGGGTGGGCGTGAGAAGGTTTGTGTGATCACAGATGAAGTGGAGAAGTTCCAGTCAACTCTCTATCTCTCTATTAAGATGACATCCACACTATGAAAAAGACTGAGAATCATTGCAGTTTAGTATATTGACAAGTAAAGAATTTTCTATTAAATATCACGTAATGATGATGTGTGTAAAAGAGAATGGTAAAGGCAAATGATGTTGGGGGGGAACAGCAATCACATGTAAATCATGTCCATTTTGTCTTTTGCACTCACCTACTATACTCAAACACGAGTGCACAAAAATACAGCTGATATTTGACTAGAGAAGATTAACAAATATCTTATGTTCACAGTTGTATCATGTATGATTCTGAAACAAATTGCTGTTGTATGAAATGACTGAAAACTTGCTGAATGTTGAAGAAATATGTATCTTGTGGTTAATGAAATGCACCACTTTTCAGAGGGCCACCACAAGCACTTTATGCCATGCTCAGAATACAACCTAGCACTGGCTCTCTGCACGGGGATGAATCTCACCCCAGGAGAATATTTAACTCAATTCCTGTACAAGTCACATCTCTTTTTAACCACCAAAATAAGGATACAATAAAATTGGAAGTGTAAATGGTTATGTTAATGTCTGAACCTATGGAAACAGAGCAGGCTAGCCTTTTAGCTGTAAGATCCATAGTCAAAAGTGCTTTTTACTGGTGACCTTCTGCTAAGAATTCCTGTTGCATCACTTGGGGTATCACATTACATTTCTTAGGGTAGAAGTGAGCATAGAACAGACTTTTAAGAAGATCATAGTGCCACAGGGATGTTTAATGGTGAAAGCACTTATTGCACTTCTCATCTCTGAGAGCAAAGGTCCTGAGTGGAAAGGAATTTGGCAGTGGGCAGAGGCCAATGTCTCAAGTCAACTACATGTATCATTAGAAGTAATTTCTACATCTGTTCAATAGAGGTTAATTGTACTATCATAATAATGGAATTGCAGTACTTCTGAGCTTTCCACAAGATCAGGGCCAAGGTATCTATCAAGTACTGTACTTATAGGAAATACATATTGCATTATTCTGATTTGAAAAATGCCAACATACTGTATTAACCCACAAAGCAGATACCAAATGTCTGAGCAGAAATAATCACCCCACGCTTTCAAAATAAATAAAGGGATAAAGGAAATATTTAATAAAATGTGCCATGTCATTTACACAGGTTTTATATCAAGGTTTGATCATGTCTTAAAGGAACACTCAAAAGCTGATAGGCTAGCCTCTGACCCACTATAAGAGCTCCAGTTATCTGGTCCAAATATCTTGCTGAAAACCACTCCATTGTTTTCTAGTGGAATTTTATATTAAGGTTGCATTGTGAGTTTATTTGATAAACAAACAAACAAACAAACAAACAAACTGTGCATTGGTTTTGAAAGTAGAATAACACAGCAGTCTACTTTTTTTTCTCTATAATCACAGGTGTGCATGTTCCTGATGAAAGCTTATGCCTGAATGCCTTTCCTGGATGTGTATATTTACTCTAGGGTGTATGCAGGCAGATACATGAAATTTACAAGGATATTGCTCACTTAGTCAGAATTCTGGTAAATTTCATTTTACTGCCTCTCTAAAAGAGAGAAGACAGGCACTGCAGAGAATAGCTTTCATTCATGCACAACTGGGATCCAAACCACAACAAGTGCAGTAGGACATATTTTAGGCATACTGGTCTTAACAGTTCCTCTTTAAACTTGTTGGTAAACATATATTCTTTTAATTTAATTTGAATTTAGTGATTGTGGATGGAAGATACCAGCCTTGAAAACTGAAATACTCTATTCACATCAGCGGATCAAGTACAGCATGAACAGTGGTAGTGGAAGGTTTTCTAAACTGCCCCTAAACAGAGCCCTGGGGGGAAGTCTTCTACAGATAACAATATACAAGTACTGGTATATCAACTGGGATGGGCAAATTTTAGATTTCTCATCAAGAAAAAAAATCAAAGACAAAATATTTTGGCTGAAAAACAAAATAGTTTTATTTGGAAATGCCACAGTAGTTCAGGTTACTCATACTCTCATCCGCCTCTATAAACTGGGCTCCTCTTGTCTATTTGTGAGGGTAGGTAGTGCATCATGTGAGTCTTCGGAAATGTAGTCCAGCTGGGGAGCCCACTTATATAGGAGAGTGGGGACATGAGGCAACCAAACTACAGTTCCCCTGGAGCACTACAATGGCATATCTGAATCAAAATATTTTGATTCTCAACCAAAAAAATAAAAAAAATTCTGAAGAAAGCATGGCCACCAATCTACTAGAAACTGAACCGAAAGCACCGAGCCATTTCACAGAGGCCAGTGAATAGCCATCAGATAAATTCTTCACCACAACTAGGCTGGGCTAGAGCCACTCCAGCGATATAGGCTATTTGAACAACTGTAGTCAATGGAGGTTTCCAGTATGCAAGGAATGCTGGACTGGTCCTTACATGTGCACTTCAAGAAGAAAATTTGCAACTTGAGCCCATAAACCAATTTTAGTGACACACTGAAGTTCAGTGTATCCAAAATCATTGTAAACCATAAAAAAGTACCCACGTGTGGTATAAATCAAGATAATTATTCAACAATTAAATCTACAATGAATATATATTTTAGATTGCCAAGCATTATGTTTCGTTTTACAAGCTTGTGTGTGCATTCTTTATAGCTTACTGTCATGTAATGCTTTAGAAATGATACTTGATAAACAACAGCTGTATGATCTTGGAAATATTCATCAAGAGACAAATGCATCAGCGGTAAATCACGTTTGACTTGTACAATGCTGGTGGCCTGGCATATAAACTTTTAACTACTTGCATGTGGAACATTGCAGGACCGTCAAACTATGCTTTTGTGAGACCAAAATACATTCAGAAAACATACTTGGGTATCAATAGCAAGTCAGAATGACAAAAGTCTGTTGTGTACAATATTTAAAGTACAAGTCTTACAGTATGTACTATATTTATGACACACCATCATGCATACTGTTTATTTTTAAATTATAAGTACGCTACACTCATTTTCCCACAGTTTATTGGCACTGAAACTAATGGCTTGCTGTGGATATAGTACTTAGGTTTGTGCTAATACTAACAGAAACTAATACAAGTTGTAGCTCACATTCTTGCTCTTGCATGCTGGTTCTGTAGAACCTCTACTGATTCCTAAGTCCATGTCATAGTTAAATGATAAGTTAATTTCCCATTCTTTAAATGTATTGTGATAGACCCAGGCCAGTTGGGTACAGCAGAATAGCCCCCCTATTTGGCATCCAGGAAGTGGGCGGGCAAAGCCCGCCCACTGCTAAAGGACTCCCCCCAGCCTAAGGGGAGGATCCACAGGTCTGGGATACCAACTAATTACGGGGGACAACAAATGAAAAAAACAGGAGCAGGAGTGAGGTCATAGGGCTAAACGAAGGGAACCTGATGGGGACACCGAGCAGAGAATCCCGGACAACGCCCACTGCTCCTCAAAGGCGTCAAGGGAGCCAGTGGACGCCGCCCAGAGGAACTCTGCCCGGATGCGTGAACGGACAGAGGAGCGGAAATAGGCCCCACAGTCACAGGAAATCCCGTCAGCCAACCTCCTCTCCCTGGTTTTGTAGATGGCTAGTTTGGCCAGGGCCAAGAGGAGGTTGATAAGGAGATCCCGCGACTTTGTGGGGCCACAGATGGGGAGTGCATAGATGAACAGGTGAGGGGAAAAGTGCAACCAAAAACGCAAGAGGAGAGCCAAGAGGAGCCGGAACAGGGGCTGCAACCTGGCGCACTCTAAATAAACATGCGCCAGGGTCTCCTTCACGCCGCAAAAGGGGCAGGTGTCGGGGACAAGGGTAAACCACGCCAAGTACACGCCCGTGCTCACGGCCCCGTGAAGGAGCCGCCAGCTGACATCCCCGGCGGGCCTCAGGACCAGGGCAGAATACAGGCTGGCCCACTGGGGCTCCTCACCCTCGAGAGGTGGCAGGAGGTCCCGCCATTTTGTATCGGGGCAGGACGCGAGGGTGAGGTAGTGAAGAGTGTGGAGCACGAGCGTGTACACATGTTTTCTTGGCGCAGTCTGGAACAGAACCGGCTGCAGATCGGGCAGCCGGCTCGCAGTGAAAGGGCGAGGGGGTCGATTGGGTCCACGGGGCAGGGGCCCGATAAAAAGGTCCATGGGGCCCAGGGTGGAAGGTGGGTGGGGGGTGCCCTCTCGCAGGACCCGGTCGAGGTAGGCCCGAGCAGCGGGCAGTAAAGCGGCCTTCACCTCCTGAAGTACGCACCGGGGAGTACGAGGGCTGGAGAGCGTCAGGGGATCCAGCCAGTCTCCCCGGTCGTAGTCCAGGAGGTCTCCGACCCTGGTGACTCCTGCCAAGACCAGCCTCTGGCACACCGCGGGGGACTCCGCCACCTGCACATGGAGCTGGGGGTTGTGTAGCAGGGGCTCCGCGAGGAGATCAACCCCCACGGTGACCGCCACGGACCTGGTCGTTGAAAAGAGCTTCCAGGTCCGGAGGAGGTCTTGGTAGAAGACCGGCAGCCCAGAGAGGTCTCGCGGAAGACCTCTTGGATGGAGATAAAAGAGCTGCCGGTCGTATCGGAGCCCTCGGAAGCGGCGGAGGAAGGCGTGCGCCAATACGCTCCACGCCGGACTACCCGCACCATACAGGAGCCTCTGCAGGGCCTGGAAGCGGAAGACGCGGACCTGAGTGCGCAGGCACTTCAGGCCCTGCCCCCCCTCCTCCAGGGGCAGGCGGAGGACCCCTGCAGAGACCCAGTGCGTTCCTGGCCAGAAGGACTCCAGAACCGCCGTCCGGAGGTTGGCCAGGAAATCCAGGGCCGGGACCAGGGTGTTGAGCCGGTACCAGAGCATGGACAGGACTAGTTTATTCAGCACCAGCACCCTCCCTCGGAGAGAGAGGCACCGGAGTAGTCCTGTCCATTTCCGGAGCTGCGCCCTCACCCCGCCCTCTAAACCATGCCAGTTCTCCGGCGGAGACGGATGCGTGGCAGAAAGGTAAACGCCGAGATAGAGCAGTGGACCCGCGCTCCACCGGATGGCCTGAAGCGCGGGTGGGAGGGAGCTCACCTGCCACCCGTCCCCTACCACCAGGCCAGAGCTCTTGACCCAGTTGACCCGAGCGGAGGAGGCCGCCGAATAAATGGCCTGGCAAGCCTCCACCCGCGCCAAGTCGCCCGGGTCCTGGACCACGAGGAGCACATCGTCGGCGTACGCCGACAGGACCAGCCGCAGCTCCGGCTCCCGGAGCACCAACCCCGCCAGCCTCCGACGGAGGAGACGGAGGAAGGGCTCGATCGCCAGAGCGTACAGCTGACCCGAGAGGGGACACCCCTGCCGTACTCCTCGCCCGAAGCTGATCGGCTCGGTCAGGGTCCAGTTGAGCCTGACCAGACACTCCGCGGAAGCGTACAGCACCTGGAGAAAACCCACAAACTGGGGTCCGAAGCCGAACGCTTGCAGAGTGCCCAGGAGATACCCGTGGTCCACCCTGTCGAACGCCTTCTCCTGATCCAGGGACAAGAGGGCGAATGACAGACCATCCCTACACTCTAATTCCAGAAGGTCCCGGACCTGATACAAGTTATCAAAGATCGTGCGGCCTGGGACGGTGTAGGTCTGATCCGGGTGGACCACGTCCGCCAGCACAGACCCTAGCCGCATCGAGATGGCCTTCGCAACGATTTTGTAGTCCGTGCTGAGGAGCGAGATGGGACGCCAATTCCGTAAATCGCGGAGGTCCCCCCTCTTCGGCAATAAGGCGAGCACGGCTCGCCTGCACGAGAGAGGGAGGACCCCGCCCTGCAAAGACTCTGCCCAGACGGTGACTAGGTCTGGGCTGAGGACATCCCAGAACACGCGGTAGAACTCCACGGTCAGCCCATCCATGCCCGGAGATTTATTGGTGGGCATGCGATGGAGGACTTCCGAGAACTCGGCCAGAGTGAGAGGCAGCTCTAGCCGGTCCCGGTCGCCCGCGCTGACCGTCGGGAGTCCGTCCCAGAGCACTCTGCAAGCATCAGGATCGGTCGGATCCGGGGAGAAAAGAGCCGCGTAGCAGGACCTGGCCCTCCCGCATATCTCCGCTGGATCCGTGACGGGGGTGCCGTCCTCTGCCAGGAGGCAGGTGACGTGCTTTTTGGCCCCCCTCCTTTTCTCCAGGGCGTAGAAGAAGCGGGAGCCACGATCCATCTCCCGACGGAGGCGGATGCGGGATCAAACAAAGGCACCCTGGGCTCGATGATCCTCGAGGGCCCGGAGCTCCTCCCGCTTCTCCCGGCACGCTCCGCAGAGAGATGGATCCTCGGGGCTGGCAGCCAGACGCCTCTCCAGCTCCAAGACCTCCCGTTCCAACTGCCCTATCGCCGCATCCCTCCGTCAGCTGGCGCCCCGGGTGTAGTCGCGGCAGAAGAGCCGGGCGCGCACCTTCCCCAGGTCCCACCATCGCCGCGCCGAGGGAAAGGCGCACCTCTGCCCTCGCCAGGCCAGCCAGAACTCCCGGAAGGACGCCACGAAGCCCACATCCTCCAGCAAACTATTATTAAAGTGCCAATAGGCCGGCCCCGGCCTCTCCGCGCAGAGAGAGGCCGTCACGATGGCAAGGTGGTGATCCGAAAAGGGGGCCGGCCGAACGCTGGAGGAGTGGGCTCGTGAAAGGTTGAAACGTGAGAGGTAAATGCGGTCCAGCCGGGAGTGGCGCGACCGATGGGCCTCCACCCGGACGAAGGTGAACGTCGAGACGTCGTCCGGGTGGTGGTCGCGCCAGACGTCCACCAGGGAGTGGCGTTCGACGATTTCCCGGAGGACGTCCGCTGCGGCCGGGCACTGCTCGGTCCCTGAGCGGTCCCGTTCCTCGAGGGTGGTGTTAAAGTCCCCGCCCAGGACCAGGCACTCACGAGGATCCAGGGAGCCGAGGAAGGCAGACGCCTGCTGATAAAAACGCAACCTCTCCAGGCCCGATGTCGGGGTGTAGACGTTGACGAGATTAACCACAAGCCCCTCCATGCGGACCTGGAGGTGCAGCAGGCGGCTCGGCACAGCCTCGGCGACCCCCAGCACCTCGGGCCGTAGGTCGGGGGAGAACAGGGTCGCCACTCCTGCCGAGCGAACCGAGAGGTGGCTAAAGTAGACCCTGTCCCCCCACTCCAGCCGCCAGCTAGCTTCAGCGGCTGGATCCGTATGGGTCTCCTGCAGGAAAACCACAGAGTATCCCCCGTCCCGAAGGAAGGAGAGCACCTGGCTCCTGCGGAGACCCATCCTACAGCCCCGGGCGTTCAAAGTGGCAAAGATGATCGGCGCCATGAGGAGTGCTGGGGGGGATCCTCGCCGGCAGACACGCCCACGGCCTCCGTCGGGCCGCGCAGCAAACCGTGACCAAACCCGTAGGTGAGTAGAGAGTCACGGAAGAGGCAGACCCGCCGGTAGGCCGCGGCGGCCTGCTTCCCGGTCCCCTTACCCTCCCCCATGAGGGCCTTTGCGGCCCGGAGGATCAGATGGAAATCCCCCCACCGCTGGAGCGCAAGTTGGACTTTGTTACGGAAGCCACGGACATCCTCAAGGAACTCCTGCAGCTCCTCCCTCAGCGCATGGGGGGGGCGGGGTAACGGATCGATGACCGTCCCCCAGCGGGGCCCCCGTCACAGCCCTGTGGCCCACCAAGGCGGGCAGGCAGGGGGCAGACCCTCGACGTGGCGTCCGATGGGCTGACGCCACGCGGCCCGCCTCGCTCCCCAGTTCAAGAGGGGGCGGCGGAAGGAGAACAGCAGCCCCTGATGGGTCAGGGCAGGGAAAAACAACTAAGGCCGCGCCCTGGGGAATATCCCCAGGGGTGGCAATGGCATCACGGGAGGTGGAGGGGACAAGGGTGGGGCCAGGGGCCGGTTGGCCCACACCCAAGAGGGACACCCCCTGGGAATCGGGTCCGGGTAGCGGGGCATCGGCCGTCGCCTCAATGGGCTTGGCGGCCATCAGTGAGGTGCCACCTGCAGCCGGGCTGATGGAAGACCCCAGGGGACCCTCGGAGGCGGGAGCAGAAGCATCAGTCAGGGGTAGGGAACCCAGGGACAGGGGGACCGAGTTGAGGTTGCTCAGATCGAGGCCCGCTAGCAAAGGGTCGTCCTCCCCCTGCGTAACTGGGGTCAGACCCAGGGCCTCGATCTCCTCATAGATGGAGGGGAGATCGCCGTCCGCCACCCCGGGGCCCTCCCCGCCAACACCCGAAGCGACGCCCACCTCAGCGCTCACGGGGTCTTCGGATGGCAAGGGGGCAAGAGGGGCTTCCTTGGGGGCTCCCTCGGGAAGGGACCCCGGAGGAGGGGCAGCGTCACCGTCCGGTGCTGCCACGTCGTCCCCAGCCGGCACCACAAAATGGGCGTCGTCAGGGGGCAAGGCGGAAGGCTCGTCATCGGTGTCCCCCTTCCTGCTCTTCCGGGGGGTCTCCGAATCCGAAGAACGTAACGGGGCCTGAGCCTTCCGCTTGCCCCGCTTCCCCTGTACTAAGGACCAGCCCTCCATGGCATCATCCGGGGGCTGGCCAACAGGGGTCAGGTCTGGGGGCAAGGGCGATGGCTCAGAGACCTGGGGAAGCAATGGAGGGGCAACAGGAACAAGGGAGGCGTCTCCCTGGGGCGGGCCCTCTCCCACGCCCGGCGTTATCTCCGCCGCACCCTCTTCCACAGCGGTGGACTGAGAAGGAGGAGGGGCAGCTCCAGGTGCCGGGCAGCCAGGGGCACTGGCGGTGACAGGGCCGGCGCTTTGCCGGGGCTCCGGGGTCCCGGACGCTTCTCCGTGCCGGGCCAAGGGGCAGTCCCTCCGGACGTGCCCCATCGCCCGGCAGAGGTAGCACCGGGCCTCCCCTGTTGAATAATACACCCGGTAGCGGGCTCCCTGGTAGGGGACCACAAAGGACCCCTCGAGCGCCTCTCCGTCACGCGCCGCCGGCGGCAGTTGAAGCTGCACTTGCCGGCGGAACGAGAGGACGTGACGGAGGGCGGGGTCCTTGCAGCCCAACGGGAGAGGGCTGATGACAGAAATAGGGCGCCCCAGGGCAGAAAGGGCGGGCAGCAGGGCGGCATTGGGCAGGAAGGGAGGGACGGAGGTCAGGATCAAGCGGACCCCCAGGTCTTCCAAGGGCTCAAGGGGCACAAACACGCCCCCCACCGCCAGACCCGTCTCTACCGCCTCCTGGGCGGCGGCCTCCGACGCCAGGAAGAAGACTACCTTCCCGTACATCTTGGAGGCCGCCACGATGGCCGTGGGCCCCACCACCCTCGCCAATGCCCGCACGTAGGTCTCCACGTGGGGCGAGGCGGGCACCAGGAGGCAACGGACGCCGTGCTTCCTGGTCAAGGTGGGGAAGGGGCCCCGGCCGCCATAGACGGTAGAGGAAGCGGCAGCCGGAGAAGCAGCAGCAGGCGGGGGGCCGCCGCCACCTGGGCATACACCCTGGGGGCCGGGGGAGGGACACCCGTGGAGCTGGTAGAGGGATCAGCGGGGAGGGATGCCGCGGCCGGTAGCGGGGCCGCGGCAGTGGGGGTAGTCCCCGCCATGGAGGGCTTGGTCTTTTTAGCGGGGCCCTTACCCTTCTTCCCACCCCGACCTTTCCCACCGGCTGGGGGGGCTCCCCCCGAATCGGAAGGGGCGAGGGACGTGGCAGCAGTGGACGGCTCCCTGGTACTCACCACTGCAGGTGCCCCAGCGGGGGCGGTGACAGATAGACCAGCAGCGGCGGTTGAGGTAGTGGCTCGGGGAATGGACATGGGGGCTTCTAGAGGAGGGGCGGTGGGAGCATCACGAGGGGTCTCCCCCGCCGCGTCCCCCGCCATAACGAGAGCGGGGAGGGGGACAAACAGCGAGGGGAGGGGAGGGAAAGGAGGCGACCACCCCTCCCCGCTAGGCTGTAGGCAGGGGAGGAGGGTGCCAGAAAGGGAAGGCTAAAGGGACGTGGGGAACAATCGAGGACCCAGGGGCGGGAGGGTGTCAGGTCACTGACCCAGAGGGGAATTCCGGCTCCTCTAGTTGCACTAGGGGATCAGGGGGGCTAACAGCATAGGGGGGTGCAGTGAACAAGGGCAAACTCAAATGGGGGAAGGGCACAAGCGCATGGGAGGAGGCATGGGCACACGAGGAGAGGGGCTAATCAGGGCTGGGGGAGCACAGGGCTGGGGGGGGGAAGGTCGAGCTAGGAACGGGGCAGAGGGACCACGGGGCTAGCTGCAGGGCTGGGGCAGGACAATCAGGGCCGCAGAGGGAAATGGGTGGGGCAAACAAATGTGGCAAAGGAGAGGGGGCCAGGCCAAAGGGGTGGGGGTGGGGGGTGCGCCCACGGGCACTTGTGCAAAAAGTCAGTGGTGGCTGCTGATGTTGCAGGCCCAAACGGTGGAAGTGGGTGTGGCAAGCCAGGTGAGCAGCTCAGTCCCAGAGGCAGGAGGCCGAAGCAGAAGGAAAACAGCCAGCGGGGGTGGTGGAGGGGGCAACGATGGTGGTGGGGGTGAAGGGGGACACGGATGGACCTGGGGCAGGCTCCACGCCACACCCCCGGCGCCCCAACATACACAGTCCAAACCCCCACCACAAGAGCACAGTCTGAAAAATACTCAGTCCTGTAGTGCCCCCTCCACGGTGGTCTGCAGAGTCTCCATGAGGTCCTCCAGCAGCAGGCAGCTCTCTCCTCCTCCTCTCCCTCCTCGGGGCTCCAGCAGCTCCCCAGCAGCAAACACAGCAGCTCCAGCAGCTCCAGGCGGTGGTCTGGTGGCCAGGCAGGAGGGACCCCGCTCAGAAGATGGTGGTGGTGGAGCCCTCAGCAACAAGGGCTGGAGCTGGGGTCCCTCACTCCCCTCCTCCGGGGAGCAGGCCAGCAGCCCCCCCCCCCCCCCCAGGGGCTGTAGGTGGAGTAACAGCAGCAACTGGGTGGTGGTGGGGGGGAAATCCACTAGCCAGCCAGCAAGCAGGTAGCAGAGAAAGGGGGTGGGGGGTGGTGTCTAGCCCAGCCAGGGGAGCAGCCGGAGCAGTAGCAGCAGCAGCAGTGAGGGCCCAGCAGGAACAGGAACAGCAGCAGCAGCCCTCTCCCTCCTACCCTCTACAGCAGAGAAGCAGAAGGGAAAGTCTTCTGGCCACTGGAGAAAGAGCTTTCTGTTCCCTGAGTGACCAGAGCAGGGGCTGCTCCAGGCTAATGAGAAACACCTGACTCTAATTAACCTGTAAAGAGTCAGGTGAGGCCATTCAGTTAATGTGACCACCTGACTCTAATTAAGGCCCTGCTATAAAAAGGGCTCACTCCAGTCAGGCAGAGGAGAGCCAGGTACCCAGGGGAGAGGAAGTGTGGCTGAAGGGCTGGTTACTGAAGACACCCTCAAACCATCATTAAAGAAGCCCTAAGGTAAGGGTGAAGAAGGGAGAAGCAGGAGAGCTGTGGGGAAGTGGCCCAGGGAAATGTAGCAACTCTGGCAGTGAAAGGTCGGCTGCCAACAACTGCTACCATTAGGGTCCCTGGGCTGGAACCCGGAGTAGAGGGCGGGCCTGGGTTCCCCCCAACCCACCACTACAGGAACAGCTCCTGGAAGGGGAAGTCAGGTCCCTGTCAGGACAGGAGGCTGAACAGAGACTGTGGGAGTTCTCTCACCAACCTCCTTGCAGCCTATGATGAAAAGGGCTCAGTAGACCGTAACCCTGGCCCTAGAGAGAGAAGGGCTACATGGAGGGTCACAGTGAGCCACTGAGGCTAAGCATAAACCGCCTAGAAGCGCAGGACCCACAGGAGCTAGGTCAGAGCTCTGCCACAGTATTTAGCTTTCAAAAATTTTCCTGTGAAGCAGAACATAGAGTGAAATACTATATATCAGTTGTACTCTCAGATACCCTTGCATAATTTCTATTGGGCCAAATAGGACAGTTCACATAGCAACAGGAGTTTTGAATAGAATTAAATCAAGACTGCAAGAGTTCACCCACTGACACCAAAAACATTTGGAACAGAGTGTCAAACTGGGCCCAGACTGTTATTTTTGGGCACTTTATCTAGTTGAATTGCTTGTTATGGCAGCCTCTCCTCAATTTGTTGCATTTTTTAAATCACAGTGTTTTACATTTAAATATTTATAAGGTCTAGATTCTTCACTGTAGTTGTTCCTCAAATATTAATATTTTTGTTTTAAAAGTGAACAAACAAAAGATCCACAATGGTCTATATCCTATTCACGCCTCACTCAAGAAGTCCCATTAACTTCAGTGGGACCACTTGCATGATATATTTGCAAATGCTCCCTCTAAATCCACCCTTTTTTTTTGTTTTTTACACACACACAACTGGCATTTACTACAAAGCCTGCGTGCACATGCACACACACACACACACACAACTGGCCTTTACTACAAAGCCTGAGTGTGTGTGTGTGTGTGTGCGCGTGCACACACAGAGGCCTTTACTACAAAGCACATAGACTGTCATAATTTTCCTGCATACAGGACAGAATTTGTTCTAGAAGTTCACAAACCAGGCTAGCAAAATCATTGTTTTTATTACATGACATTCCAGCCCTAGTGCTGGACATCTTTGCATTGATTTGTGGTTGTCCCCATATTTTTACAAACAAATCTGGTCCTTGCCATATGTTTACCCTGGCATCCTATCTTGATGCATTTTTAACAAGACGCATTTCAATTCTTTCACTGCTTGTTAGACACTTTCATGGTCCGTGAACCTTGTCCTTTGAGGCAGTGAGCTTTTCCTGCAGGTTGCTGAGCTCCCTCAACTGTACCTTGCAGGATTGGAACTGGTAGTAAAAATAATAAGAACTCTACTGAAGCTTTTCCCCCATTAAGCCTGTGCTAATTGTATACATTGAAAGCAATAGGTAGAAGAAAAGGCAAATACGTGTGATTGAAGATATAGCTTAGGCCTGGTCTACATTAGGAGGTTATGTCGAATTTAGCAGCGTTAAATCAAATTGACCCTGCACCCATCCACACAACGAAGCTATTTAGTTCGACATACAGGTCTCTTTAGTTCGATTTCTGTACTCCTCCCCGATGAGGGGCGTAGCCCTAAGTTCGACATGGCCATGTCGAATTAGGGTAGGTGTGGATGGAATTTGACGCTAATAGCTCCGGGAGCTATCCCACAGTGCACCACTCTTGACGCTCTGGACAGCAGTCCGAGCTCCGATGCTCTGACCAGCCACACAGGAAAAGCCCCGGGAAAATTTGAATTCCTTTTCCTGTCTGGCCAGTTTGAATCTCATTTCCTGTTTGGACATCGTGGCGAGATCAGCAGCACTGGCAACGATGCAGAGCTCTCCAGCAGAGGTGTCATGCAATCTCAGAATAGAAAGAGGGCCCCAGCATGGACTGATCGGGAAGTCTTGGATCTGATCGCTGTGTGGGGCGATGAGTCTGTGCTTTCGGAGCTGCGCTCCAAAAAACGGAATGCGAAGATCTACGAGAAGATCTCCAAAGCCATGACAGAGAGAGGATACACCCGGGATGCAACGCAGTGCCGCGTGAAAATCAAGGAGCTGAGACAAGGCTACCAGAAGACCAAAGCAGCAAACGGACACTCCGGAGCCCAGCCCCAGACATGCCGTTTCTACGAGGCACTGCATTCCATTCTAGGTGCGGCCGCCACCACTACCCCACCAGTGACCGTGGACTCTAAGGATGGGATAGTGTCGATGGCCGGTTCCTCGGAGATGTTCGCGGACGGGGAAGATGTGGAAGGAGATGAGGAGGACGAGGCAGTCGACAGCGCTTACAACGCTGGTTTCCCCGACAGCCAGGATCTCTTCATCACCCTCACGGAGATCCCCTGCCAACCCTCCCCAGCCGTTAACTCGGACCCTGAATCAGGGGAAGGATCAGTCGGTAAGTGCTTTAAACATGTAAACATTTATTTTTAACAGAACAGGAATATTAACTATGCGAAAAGAAGGTCACTATGTACGGGGATAGAACAGAAATCCTCATGGGAGATCTCCACGAAGCTCTCCTGGAGGTAATTGAAAAGCCTCTGCATGAGGTTCCTGGGCAGAACGGCCTTATTGCGTCCTCCGTGGTAGCACACTTTTCCGCGCCAGGCTATCATCAGGTAGTCTGGTATCATTGCCTCGACGAGCATGGCGGCATAGGGCCCTGGTTTTTGATGGCTTTCACGCAGCATGCGGTCTTTATCTGTGTCACTGATCCTCAGCAGGGTGATCTTGCTCATGGTGGCCTGCTTTGAATTAGGGGAATGTTAGTATTGGGACTGCTTGCCTGTTCCTTTACATAACTATAACCAGCGGTTTACAGCCACGTGGTGGAGGCGGGAAAGGGGCAGCATACAGGGATCTTTCCCGGGGACAGCCGCGAGGGGGTGGGACGGGGCAGAGTTCATGCTTTCCGGATTGCCGGCAGCAGGAACTGGCCAACGCTAGGAGCATTGCTTTGATCGTGAAAGGAGGGCACTGCTATAAATTAAGTTTTAAGCAGCCAAAAGTCTACGGCTTACCATGTCTGCCTGCTACTCGAATTCTGCTGTCCTGCCCCGCTTGTCTGATCTCCACTGCAAGACCCCAGGCACTGAATGTGAAGGCCGAAAATTCGAACTTGTCCTGAGTGCGCATGAGATAGGTGCTGTGCATGGTCTTGTTCACAGAGACAGACTAGACTATGTTCATTGTTCGCAAAAATGTATCTTTGTAAGGAATTCACTCCCTTTTTCCCATCACACAGCTGCGACTGTCTCCCGACCTACCCCGGCATCCCCCTCACAGAGGCTGGCGCAGATTAGGCGGTGAAAGAAAAGGACACAGGATGAGATGTTCTCGGAACTTATGGGCTGCTCCTGAGCCGAGGCGGCCCAGCAGACCCAGTGGAGGGAGAACATGTCGCAGTACCAGCGCTCACACAGCGAACGGGAGGACAGGTGGCGGCAGGAAGACCAGCAGGCGACTCAAATGCTGCTTGGACTAATGAGGGAGCAAACGGACACGCTCCAGCGCCTTGTGGATGTTCTGCAGGACCGGAGGCAGGAGGACAGAGCCCCACTGCAGTCTATCTCTAACCGTCCTCCCCCGCCACAAAGTCCCATGCCCCCCTCACCCAAAGTACCAAGAAGGAGGGGTGGCAGGGGCCGTGAAAACTGTCACTCCACCCCTGCACAGTGCTCAATTACAGGAAGGCTCTCATTCCCAAAATTTTGATAAGTCCTTTCCTTCCCACCTCACCCAAGCCCCCATCCCAGTTTCATCCCCTAACTTTCTAGTTGATAATAAAAAATACTTTTCTGTTAATTACTGTTTCCGTCATGTTCTTTTAGAGGAGACTGTGTTTGAAGCGGGGGAAGAGGGTTGGTAATTGGACAGGACAGTCACCTTTACCAGGGTACAGACAGGGGGGCAGGTTCAGCAGCAGGTCACACACACAGTGCAGTCACTAGGCACCCTGGTCAGTCTGGGAGGTGGTTTTCATGTTCTGTGTGTGGGGGGCTATGTGACTTTGTGGCGGGGGAGGGCGGTTAGAGATCTTATGCAGCGGTCCTTATCCTGGATCACAGAGCCACGCAGCAGGGGATCTGTAACCAACCTCCCCTGCCACAAAGTCACATAGCCCCCACCCACAGAGTCCCGAAGAGGAGGGGTGGCAGGCTCCGTTGAAACAACCAGTCCGCCACTGCGGACCGCTCTAGGAGCAGGAGCCTGTCATTCCTCAAGTTTAGAAGCGGTCTTTACATCACTACACACCCTACCCACCACAGTCTGTGTCCCAGTTTCAACCCTTTACCGCGAAATCAGTAATAAAGAAAACGGTGTTAATTAACAACGTTCCATGTATTTTATTTTTAAGCGTGCGTTGGAAGGGGGGAACGGGGTGAACGAGGTATGTAACTGCAGAGGATAGTCAACATTAGCTGGGTAAAGAAATGGGGGCAGGTTCAGCTTCTCTGTAAACAAACGTAATAGTCACAGGTTACCCTGCTCCCTGAGGAACCTAGCTTTCAAAGCCTCCCGGATGCACAGCGTTTCCCGCTGGGCTCTTCTAATCGCACGGCTGTCTGGCTGGGCGTAATCAGCAGCCAGGCTATTTGCCTCAACCTCCCATCCCGCCATAAAGGTCTCCCCCTTGCTCTCACAGAGATTGTGGAGCACAGAGCAAGCTGCAATAACAATGGGGATATTGGTTTCGCTGAGATCTGAGCGAGTCAGTAAGCTCCTCCATCTCCCCTTGAGACGTCCGAAAGCACACTCCACCACCATTCTGCACTTGCTCAGCCGATAGTTGAAGAGTTCTTTGTCACTGTCCAGGGTGCCTGTATAGGGCTTCATGAGCCAGGGCATTAGCAGGTAGGCTGGGTCCCCGAGGATCACTATAGGCATCTCCACATCCCCAACAGTTATTTTGTGGTCTGGGAAGAAAATACCTTCCTGCAGGCATGTAAACCAACCAGAGTTCCTGAAAACACGCGCGTCATGAACCTTGCTCGGCCATCCGACGTTGATGTTGGTAAAACGTCCCCTATGGTCCACCAATGCTTGCAGCACCATTGAAAAGTAGCCCTTTCGGTTAATATATTGGCTGGCCTGGTGGTCCGGTCCCAGGATAGGGATGTGAGTTCCATCTATAGCCCCACCGCAGTTTGGGAATCCCATCGCGGAGAAGCCATCTATGATGACCTGAACGTATCCCAGGATCACTACCTTTGAGAGCAGTAGCTCAACGATTGCGTTGGCTACTTGCATCACAGCAACTCTCACGGTAGATTTGCCCACGCCAAAGTGGTTTGCTACTGACCGGTAGCTGTCTGGCGTTGCAAGTTTCCAGAAGGCTATGGCCACTCGCTTCTGCACAGTCAGGGCTGCTCGCATCCGGGTGTCCTTGCGCTTCAGGGCAGGGGACAGCAACTCACACAGTTCAAGGAAAGTTCCCTTACGCATCCTAAAGTTTCGCAGCCACTGTGATTCATCCCAGACCTGCAGCACTATGGGGTCCCACCAGTCCAGAATCGCCCAGAATCGCTGTTTACTGGGCCCAGAATCGCCGTTCCACAGCATGAACATGACCCATTGCCACCATGATGTCCACGGCGCGGGGTCCCTTGCTTTGTGAGAGGTCTGTGCCACTCTCAGACTTCATGTCCTCACCGCGCTGCCGTAGCCTCCTCGCCCGATTTCTCAGCATCTGACTGTGAAAAAGGTGGACAATAAGGTGCGAGGAGTTGACAACGGCCATAACTGCAGCGATGATCGCAGCGGGCTCCATGCTCGCAGTGCTGTGGCGTCCGCGCTGTCACTCACCAGAAAAGTGCGCGAACTGATTGCCCGCCGGCGCTTTCATGGAGGGAGGGCGGGAGTGACGTTTGAAAGACGACAGTCGACACATATTTTCCCCCAGCAGGCATTGGGGGCTCGACCCAGAATTCCAATGGGCAGCGGGGACTGCGGGAACTGTGGGATAGCTGCCCACAGTGCACCGCTTCCAATGTCGACGCTTGCCCCGTTAGTGTGGACTCACAAAGTCGAATTACTGTCCTTAGTGTGGATACACACATTCGACTTTGTAATATCGGTTCCACAAATTCGATTTAAGTAGAATCGAACTACTCTGGTAGTGTAGACATACCCTTAGAACTCACCATTAATGCCACACAGCTAAGTGTAACCCTTCTGCCAGGCCGAATTGATAGCAGCAAGGGCCGGGTTCAATACATAGGGGTCCCTTCCCTACAACGTAATGCAAACCAGCTCGAGCCCCCACCCAGTGACCTGGGAAAATCTTACACACACCCATGGGCGCCTCAAAGAGGCAATTTTTCCCCTCTCGCAAGCACAGAGTCTCGGTGTAGCAGAAAATGTTTAATAACATGAGATAAACAACATAGCATTAAGTTGGAGAAACACCTCAACTAGGCTGTGTCCTTTTCCCTGGGCTCTTGAGTCCAGCAACCCCAAAATCACCCCAAGACTCCAAAGTCTAACACCTCAAATGTCCCAAGAGTCCAGCAACCCAAAAATCACCCACAGTCCCAAAAGTCCCGCAACTCAAAAGTCTCTGTCCTGGGTCAGTGCAGCCCCAGAGTACAAGAGTTTATTTGCAGGGATTTTCCCCCTCCAGCCTGGGTAAAAAGGGGCACCTTATGTGGTCCAGGGCCGACTGCCCTGCTTCTCCATGGGATTCTGCTTCCGCCTTCCCCACAAACTGCTCAGCTCCGCTCCGCTCAGTTCCACCAGCTGCTCTGCTCCACCAGCCATCCCCGTGATCCGCTCCAGCCGTCCCCGCAAACTGCTCGGCTCCGCTTGCTCCATGGGCCGCTCCAACCATCCCACAAACTGCTCTGCTTTGCCAGCTGCTCTGCTCCACCAGCCATCCCATGATCTTTGCTTCAGTCTTCACGGCTGAGGATGTTAGGGAGATTCCCAAACCTGAGCTGGCTTTTGTAGGTGACAAATCTGAGGAACTGTCACAGATTGAAGTGTCACTAGAGGAGGTTTTGGAATTAATTGATAAACTCAACATTAACAAGTCACCAGGACCAGATGGCATTCACCCAAGAGTTCTGAAAGAACTCAAATATGAAGTTGCGGAACTATTAACTAAGGTTTGTAACCTGTCCTTTAAATCGGCTTCGGTACCCAATGACTGGAAGTTAGCTAATGTAACGTCAATATTTAAAAAGGGCTCTAGGGGTGATCCCGGAAATTACAGACCGGTAAGTCTAACATCGGTACCGGGCAAATTAGTTGAAACAATAGTAAAGAATAAAATTGTCAGACACATAGAAAAACGTAAACTCTTGAGCAATAGCCAACATGGTTTCTGTAAAGGGAAATCGTGTCTTACTAATCTATTAGAGTTCTTTGAAGGGGTCAACAAACATGTGGACAAGGGGGATCCGGTGGACATAGTGTACTTGGATTTCCAGAAAGCCTTTGACAAGGTCCCTCACCAAAGGCTCTTACCTAAATTAAGCTGTCATGGGATAAAAGGGAAGGTCCTTTCATGGATTGAGAACTGGTTAAAGGACAGGGAAAAAGGGTAGGAATTAATGGTAAAGTCTCAGAATGGAGAGGGGTAACTAGTGGTGTTCCCCAAGGGTCAGTCCTCGGACCAATCCTATTCAATTTATTCATAAATGATCTGGAGAAAGGGGTAAACAGTGAGGTGGCCAAGTTTGCAGATGATACTAAACTTCTCAAGATAGTTAAGACCAAAGCAGATTGTGAAGAACTTCAAAAAGATCTCACAAAACTAAGTGATTGGGCAACAAACTGGCAAATGAAATTTAATGTGGATAAATGTAAGGTAATGCACATTGGAAAAAATAACCCCAACTATACATACAACATGATGGGGGCTAATTTAGCTACAACGAGTCAGGAAAAAGATCTTGGCGTCATCGTGGATAGTTCTCTGAAGATGTCCACGCAGTGTGCAGAGGCGGTCAAAAAAGCAAACAGGATGTTAGGAATCATTAAAAAGGGGATAGAGAATAAGACTGAGAATATATTATTGCCCTTATATAAATCCATGGTACGCCCACATCTCGAATACTGTGTACAGATGTGGTCTCCTCACCTCAAAAAAGATATTCTAGCACTAGAAAAGGTTCAGAAAAGGGCAACTAAAATGAATAGGGGTTTAGAGAGGGTCCCATACGAGGAAAGATTAAAGAGGCTAGGACTCTTCAGTTTGGAAAAGAGAAGACTAAGGGGGGACATGATAGAGGTATATAAAATCATGAGTGATGTTGAGAAAGTGGACAAGGAAAAGTTATTTACTTATTCCCATAATACAAGAACTAGGGGTCACCAAATGAAATTATTAGACAGCAGGTTTAAAACAAATAAAAGGAAGTTCTTCTTCACGCAGCGCACAGTCAACTTGTGGAACTCCTTACCTGAGGAGGTTGTGAAGGCTAGGACTATAACAATGTTTAAAAGGGGACTGGATAAATTCATGGTGGCTAAGTCCATAAATGACTATTAGCCAGAATGGGTAAGAATGGTGTCCCTAGCCTCTGTTCATCAGAGGATGGAGATGGATGGCAGGAGAGAGATCACTTGATCATTGCCTGTTAGATTCACTCCCTCATGGGCACCTGGCATTGGCCACTGTCGGTAGACAGATACTGGGCTAGATGGACCTTTGGTCTGACCCGGTACGGCCTTTCTTATGTTCTTATGTTCTTATGTTCTTATGTTAGCCATCCCCACAAACTGCTCGGCTCTGCGGGTTGCTCCAACCATCCCACAAACTGCTCTGCTCTGCAATATAGCTTCAGGCTCCCCCACTAGTTAGCACAGCTCTTTAGTGATTTCAGCTCTTAGTGAGTTCAGCTCAGGAACCCGTAACTTAGATTCTTGAGAGAATCAAAAAACAACTCTGATATTCAACAGTGAAGAGAGAAGAGGGTGCAATTGGTGCTTCTAGCTCATACAAGGAGCCCACACCCTTGTCTAGCGAGTGTCACTCAATTAATGGTGAGACTCCCTGTCACAAAGCAGTTTCACAGTTCCTCATCCACACAATTAGGGTGATAACACTCCACTCCTCCCACCCCAACAACAAAGAAACTGGGGATCCACAGCTGCCAAAGCAACCATCCCAGGCTGCTGTGGGCTATGCCAGGCGGGGTGGGTGTGCCTATGCAAACACGATCAGCCCCTGAAATTCTTTTCCACACTCGCCATAATTCACCACCAGATGTCAGGGTAGAGCTCATCCTGACTCTGCTTACATAAGTATACATCATAACAAGCTTTACTCTGTAAGTTGCTTTCAATTAGTTTTTGCCAAATATAAGGGTATACTCATAAGTGAAAATACTGCAGGTAAGTACAAGCACCAGAGTAAAATCCCTATTATTTTCAGGTTTACATATTGTTATCACTGACTGAAAAGTATTAGTAATAAATAACCTACCACAGCTTTATACATTGCTAACTGTATAGAATAAATTAAAATAAATTATTTGACAGTCTGATTTTTAATTGTACTATTTATCGTGTCAGTATTGGAGTTTGAAACACTGGGTCACTTGATCTCACTTTAAGATGTGGTATATCTTGACTTTAGTAAGGTTTTTGATACTGTCTCACTTGACCTTCTCATAAACAAACTAAGGCAATACAACCTAAATGGAGCTATTACAAGATGGATATAACTGGTTGGAAAACCATTCAAGAGTAGGTATCAGTGGTTCACAGTCAAGGTGGAAGGGCATATCAAAAGGGGTCCTGCAGCTATCAATTCTGGGTCCAGTTCAGTTCAATATCTTCATCAATAATTTTGATAACGGCATAGAGCAGGGGTGGCAAACTTTTTGGCCCGAGGGCCACATCTGGGTATGGAAATTGTATGGTGGGTCATGAATGCTCACAAAATTGGGGTTGGGGTGCAGGAGGGGGTAAGGGCTCTGGCTGGGGTTGCAAGCTCTGGGGTGAAGCCAGAAATGAGGAGTTATGGGTGCGGGAGGGGGCTCCAGGCTGGGGCAGAGGGTTGGGGTGCAATGGGTTGAGGGCTCCGGCTGGAGGTGTGGGCTCTGGGGTGGGGCTGGGGATGAGGGGTTTGGGATATAGGAAGGTGCTCCAGGCTGGAACCGAGGGGTTCGAAGTATGAGAGGGGGCTCTGGGCTGGGGCAGGTGCTTGGGGTTTGGGGGTGTGTGAGGGCTCTGGCTGTGGGTGCAGGCTCTGGAGTGGGGCTGGGGATGAGGGGTTTGGGGTGCAGGAGGATGCTCCAGGCTGGGATCAAGGGGTTCAGCAGACCAGAGGAGGATCAGGGCTGGTGCACGGGAGGGGCTCAGGGGTGCAGAGTCCCGATGGTGCTTACCTCAAGCAGCTCCCGGAAGCAGCAGCTTGCCCCCCCCCTTCAGCTCCTATGCGGAGGTGCAGCCAGGCAGCTCTGCGTGCTGCCCTGTCTGCAGGCGCCGTCCCTACAGCTCCCATTGGCTGCAGTTACTGGCCAATGGGAGCTGTGAGGGTGGTGCTTGGGGCGGGGGCAGCGTGCGGAGACCCCTGGCTGCTCCTATGCATAGGAGGTGGGAAGGGGACATGCCGCTGCTTCCGGGAGCCATGTGGAGCTGCCCCCGATCACGCTCCCTGGCTGGAGCGTGGGAGCAGGGCAAGCCCCAGACCCCACTCCCCAGCAGGAGCACGAGGGACGGATTAAATCAGCTGGCGAGCTGGATGTGGCCCACGGGCCATAGTCTGCCCACGCCTGGCATGGAGAGTACACTTAGAATGTTTGAGGAGGATACAAAGCTGGGAGGGGTTGCAAGGGCTTTGGAAGATAGGATTAAATTTCCCAAATGATCTGAACAAACTGGAGAAATGGTCTGAAGTAAATAGGATGAAATTCAATAAGGACAAATGCAAAGTACTCCACTTAGGAAGGAACAATCAGTTGCACACATACAAAATGAGAAATGACTGCCTAGGAAGGAATACTGCAGAAAGGGATCTTGGGGTCAGAGTGGATCAAAAGTTAAATATGAGTCAACAGTGTAACACCATTGCAAAGGAAGCAAACATCATTCTGGGATGTATTAGCAGGAGGGTTGTAAGCAAGACACAAGAAGTAATTCTTCTACTCTATTCTGTGCTGATTAGGCCTCAACTGGAGTGCTGTGTCCAGTTCTGGGTGCCACATTTCAGGAGAGAGTCCAGAGAAGAGCAACAAAATTGATTAAAGGTCTAGAAAACATGACCTATGAGGGAAGATTGAAAAAATTGGGTTTCTTTAGTCTGGAGAACAAAAGACTGAGAGGGGACATCATAACAGTTTTCAAGTACATAAAAGGTTGTTACAAGGAAGTGGGAGAAAAATTGTTCTCATTAACTTTTGAGGCTAGGACAAGAACTAATGGACTTAAATTGCAGTCCTGCCTTGAGTGCAGGGGACTGGACTAGAAGACCTCTTGAGGTCCCTTCCAGTCCTACAATTCTATGATTCTGCCGGTTTTACAGCAATGAGACTCTCTTTACTTCAATGGAGTTACCTCTGATTTATGCAGTTATGCAATGGTGTAAATTAGATCAGAATCAGGTCCTAAATCTACAGAAATATCTAAAGAGACACTGCATTTCATTCCAGCACAGACATATCTCTTATGTGGTCATTTTCAGGCAGCATATTATTCCAGTGATTTACTTCTCAATGAACTTACCACTGAGAATCAGCAGCTCTACAAATCTTCTGACTAGCTAACTTTCACCTTCCCTGCTAATTTGTGTACTTACGAAGAAATGCAGCTATAAATCACAGATAACACAGCTATCTTAGCAAAACTAAATGTCATCCCATTTGTTTGACTTCCAGTCTCAAACAAACACAAAAAATGCTGAGAGGTGGGGGAACAGTGAGTAAGAGCACTGCACAGTGGTGCATTTAATTTTTCCATTTGTCATATCACGTCAACTCATGCTCTTCAACTTCTTGCCATTTAACATGTAAGCAGGAGTATCTGTCAATATAATCTTCAGGACATCTACAAACAAATTTAATCGACTGAACACAGGAGTGACTAATAAACTCCAAAGAGAATTAAAAATGTACTTTGGAAGCAGAAGAGATGTTAGCGCTGTATCCTGGCATTTATCTATAGCATTGTCCTGCAATCTTGCACTAAGTGCCCTCTTCTTATCTTTTGCACCAATGCACATAAATCTTCACTTGCATACTGTATCATGTATTTCATCCAATCATCATCTACAACATAGTGACACAGATTAATACATAGAAGGGAGTTTTGAACCATGCACAGTTATATGACACATTTCAATCCAGGTCAAAGCTCCAAAGACTAGTTTTAATAAATGAAAAGTGGACTCTGTAGTGTGGAAGTGTGAGGAAGCCTGTGACATTTAATTTGGGGAAGTTTTCCCCAAATTAAATGTCTATTTAATCCGAAAGCTGTCCATCCAGTCCAGTATTCTGTCTCTAACAGCGGGCTGGACCAGGTGCTTCAGAGGAAAGCAGAAATATCGTAGATTCAGGTTTCAGAGTAGCAGCCGTGTTAGTCTGTATCCGCAAATAGAACAGGAGTACTTGTGGCACCTTAGAGACTAACAAATTTATTTCAGCATGAGCTTTCGTGAGCTACAGCTCACTTCTCTGTAGCTCTGTAGCTCACGAAAGCTCATGCTGAAATAAATTTGTTAGTCTCTAAGGTGCCACAAATACTCCTGTTCTTTTATCGTAGATTCAGTTTCCTCTTTTTACAGATCACACAGTATGTCTCTGTTGTCTTAATGCTGCTCCTCTTCTATGGGCTTCAAATATTTTGGCTGTTTTTAGTGTCCATTTATTTATGCTACTCATCCTCAGCAACTATGTTCCATAACACGTGTGATACCCTAGCTTTATGGATGTCAATGTCATCCTCTTGTTCATTATGGGGAAGAAGTATTGGAATTTCATATCTTCATTGTGGCTATTCCTCTCCTCAATCCCAATGCCTGGCATCTCACAAGTAATAACATTTTATCCATGGAGATGCATTTTTCTTCAGTTCTGAGATCTTTGTTTTGTGCACAGTGTACAATAGTTTAAAAATATGTACAATGTTATGACTATTGTATTTTATCAGTCGGAGGTAGGGACATCATGTTCGGAAAAGTGGGCTGTTTGTAAAAGAAATTATGCTGCTTTCTGCTTTAGCTCTATATCCGGCAGGTAAACTGACTGATATTTTAATTTCCTTGGACTCTTTCGAAAGCTCTCTAAATGAAGGTCCTGATGAAAACATAAAACTTTAGTTATCATACTTTATGGTTATTACTGTGTACACATTAAATGTGAATTAATGCAATAAAACAGTACATTCCACATTAAAAATACTGTGAATTTCACAGCTCTTGAAGACATGGCGTATGTATCAATGTAATTATGGGTTACAAATCCTTGGTGAGAGAGGTTGAATTACACCTTTTGAAATTCCCCCATTGTGTGAATTCAGAAAGAGGAATCCTGTCTGTATTTAATTTATCTTCGGCCTTTCAGAAAAGCAGTATTGATGTTTGATTTATCTTTAATTTGATGACAGTGAAGGTAAATGAGCACATGCCATATAGTAGAGTCAATGAAAATATTGGGCCTTGCTTCTCTCTGGAATTTGAGGGTTGCATGAAGTTGTTGCAGTCAAGTAAGCAGAGGGGCTCTGAGGCATTCTTGCAGGGCAGATGTAGACGAACACAACAGGGAACCCTCTGCAGTGCTCATTACACCTGCCGCCTCCCAACAGCTTCCTTCAGGATGCCTGAAAAGTCCTGGTTTCTCAATTCATCAATCAGAAGTGTTAATTTTACAAATAACTAAAAAATGCTTACTTTTAAGTACAGTTAGCTTGCAAAGTTGCATACTAAAAAGTTAGAAAATAGAAGAATTAAGGTTGCTCATACATATGCATTAGAATACAGTTATTCATTACATGAACACATGCTATTTTTTCCTGGCCGAGGGCTATAAGGAGACAGAGGACTTTTTTGTGTGTGTATGTGCCGGGGGTAAGGCTCTGGACTAGAATCCAAGAGTACTGGGTTCTAAACCTGGCCCTGCTCCAGATTTCTTATGGGATATTAGGCAAAACTTTTCCACTGGGCATATGCACAAGGGGGCCCAATTAAATTTGCACAGGTAACCTAAATTCTGTCATTTCCTAACTTTTAAGTGATTGACTTTGCAACATTAACATAGTTTTTTGGATGCAATATACAACAATATGGGCCACATTCTTGAAGGGCCATAGTCTGCTCTCAGTTACTTCCAGGCAACCGATTATACTGATGTTTCCCTGGGGTAAACGATAACAGAATATGACACCTCTAATGTTCTCTCAGAAACATCTAGTTGTCGGTAGCTCCTATTAGTGACATATGGAAAGGGGAAGAATCTTCTTTTATGGGTGAGCCAGAGCTACTCTTTTCACTGAGTTTTATAAATCTTTTTTCCCCTCCAGTAGCAGGAGTCCTGCTAAACTTGTAAAACATATTTTAGACTGTTAAGGAAATATAAAAGTGACAACCAAATGTTAAAAGAAAAAAGTTAACATGAATCAATCATTATGTTCAACTTCTGAACTCTAAGAACAGCATTCAGTGGCTTCTTGAGAGAAAACCTTACAAAAGGGGAGGCAGTTGTTTCAGATCAGAATTTTATTAGTACAGACAATAGTAGATAAATGAGTTGAAATGGATGGAACTCTGCTTTTTAGTGAAGAGTCATATCCACTATTATTCTATTAGCACCTCTACAGAGCTCCCACTTCACTCCTCCCTTTACAGCATTCTCCCACTCTCATCTTTGTGCCTTCTTTCATGCTGCCCCTTATGCCTGGAACTCCCTTCTACCTCTCGTATACAGGGCAACCATCCTCTCTTCATTCTAATTGCCCCTTCAATCTCATACCTTCCATGAAGTCGATCTTTGTGTTAATTAAGCCATGTGTTAACCCACTGATGTATAAAATGCTGTCATAACTCCATCATTTAAAATATCCCTATGCCCAAAGGCAGGAAGGATGGCTTATTGGTTAAGCTATTGGACTAGGCCTCTGGACACTGGTGTTCAACTCCTGGGTCTGTCACAGACTTCCTCTGTGACCACTGGCAAGTCAGTTATACCCAACTCTCCCATTTGTAAAATGGGAATGTTACTTCCCTAGCTGACAGCAGTGTTGTAAGGATAAATTCTATTAATGATTGGAAGGTGCTCATGTATTATGGTAATGAGGGCTATATAAGCCTCTAGAGGAACAAAGCATCTTTTGCCTGAACTGTTTTGCTTTCTCCTTATGGCCTCTGGTTGAGCCCATTCAACATCCACTAAAATCTGTGGGAGACTCAGGATCAGGCCTTTGACTCTATGGTCCTCCGGGCAATGACTTTTGGTTTGTATAGTGCCCAGCACACTGTCAGTGGTTAGTGCAGGGGTCGGCAACCTTTCAGAAGTGGTGTGCCGAGTCTTCATTTATTCACTCTGATTTAAGGTTTCACGTGCCAGTAATACATGTTAACGTTTTTAGAAGGTCTCTTTCTATGTCTATAATATATAACTAAACTATTGTTGTATGTAAAGTAAATAAGATTTTTAAAATGTTTAAGAAGCTTCATTTAAAATTAAAATAAAATGCAGAGCCCCCCGGACCGGTGGCCAGGACCCGGGCAGTTTGAGTGCCACTGAAAATCAGCTCACGTGCCGCCTTTGGCACGCGTGCCATAGGTTGCCTATCCCTGGCTTAGTGAAAAAAACAATCAAACCATGGGCTAACCATTCTTTCTCAGTCACTTCTGCTGCATATAGTAATGTTACCCCTTTTTGGCCCAAGCAGTGAGTGAAAGTGCTGCTTGTTTCCATGAGGAGCAGAAATTGATGTTATTTTTTTATGCCATCCTCTCTATTTACCAAGAATGTAAACAATGTCCTGTTTCCCTGGAAACACACAGTAGGAATCAAACAACAGGAGGCAGTTTCCTTGCTCAAAAATCCAAGCCTTTTTCCAGTCAGCACTCTGTACAAAAATCTTTCTCTTCACTTTCCCTCAGAGCCAAGCAACCAGTACTTCTCTGGCTGTCTTGCTGCCTTGTCTGTCTGCTTCTGGCTCAAAGACACACATAGCTCCACAAAAATAATACCTAGTCCTGGCATTTGCATTCAGCCCAAAGCAAAAAAACCCAGACCACACGGTCCAACTTCTACTCCAGCCTCGACGTGCTGGTCTGTGATTTGGGTGGTGTCATTTGTTGTTTTGGGTCTTACTAAAGAATGAGGCATTTAACTACTCCCTCATTTAGCCTGAATAATGGAAAGTGGCTATTACACCCACTAGCTTCACAGATGTTTGTGACTGCCCATAGGTCAAAGATAAACTTCCTGGGAGCTAGCCAACAGTAAATTACAATGTTCCTACTGAGACAAGGTGGGCGAAGTATTATCTTCTATTGGACCAACTTACGTTGGTGAGAGAGACAAGCTTTCAAGCTTACACAGAGCTATTCTTCAGGTCTGGGAAACATATTACACCATGTCTACACTTACAAGCTTACAGTGGCATAGCTGTACCGGTACAGCTGTGCTGCTGTAAGATCGCTCTTGTAGACGTGTTATGCCGACGGGAGAGAGCTCTGCCGTTGACATAATAAAACCAGCTCAACGAGTGGCGGTAGCTATGTCAGCAGGAGAGCATCTCCTGTCCACACAGTGCTGTGCACACAAGCTCTTATGCTGGGAAAACTTAGGTCGCTTAGGGGTGTGTTGTTTTCACACCCCATGAGTGACAAAAGTTTTGCTGACATAAGTGTTAGTGTAGATATGGCCTTAGAGTGTCACAGCTAGATACAAGGTGGAACAGATTGTTTCACGTAAATAGTTAACACATATTTCAAGGGACCAGTCAAAGGGAAATGGCCCATTTAAACCTCCCCAGTCATGTGGAGGTAGCTGGGGGGAGTTAAGTGGGTTACAGATTGTTGTAATAAGCCATAAATCCAGTGTCTCTGTTCAGTCTATGATTTTTAGCGTCTAGCAAAGTTATGAATTTAAGCTGCCAGGAGAAACTGGGGGGAGGGAGGAGTTGTTTGAAGGCCAGAGGGGAGGTTTCAGGAAAGATTTCTTTCAGGATGTAGTCTCCATGTAATCTCGAAAGCGTGTCTCTCTCACTAACAGAAGTTGGTCCAATAAAAGATATTACCTCACCCACCTTGTGTCTCTAATATCCTGGGACCAGCCCAGCTACAACAACACTACTTACAACAATGTTCCTGCTCTCATTCAATTTGCTTTCAGCGCTGCTCTTTTCATCTGAAAGTGGCTGCTGTCTATCAATTTGCATAATGTGACTTCTGTTGTTAGTCTCAGTGGGTAATCTGATAAATATGATAGCAGAGGTACAAGGGGTGTAAAGAAATAATTGACTATGATAACAAGTGGTATATTTTCTTAGCTTCTAAACTTTTCTTTGCTGCCACAGCACCTTTGGGATCCTTTGCTATTATCACTATAATCAGCTGTAAGCACTAAAATTTACTGTACAGGTATTGTAGTTAAAATCTCACATCCAGGTTGTCATAGCTATAAAGAAGATATTGCTATAAACATTAAACTCTGATAGGGCTTTTCACGTACATGAACAGACAGTAGAATAAATACTGAAAAACCTTATCTTTTATATAGACATATTTATATATACAAGGACCAGAAAACAATCATGACAAACACTTTTATTTCTATTTGACACAAAATGCTTTTAACAATATAGAATCGTTATCAGTCAATAATCCAAGAGGTGGCTGTTGATAATAGTTCTCAGGGAGATGCATTCTTTTATGACCTTTAAATGCTACAGTCCCAAATGATGATCCAGAAAGAATGTCCCTCATTTCAATATCTGCCATGAACAAATCAAAATGCCTGTGGGTATAAGTAGTGTGCCTGATGCTGGCTTATAGCCGTAACTTGGCTTTGAGGTACTTTACGAAATCAGAAGCAAAGGGTATTGCAAACTGAATTCTAAATCATTACATTTGGGTTTGACATTTCCTGTTGGAACTAGCACTTATTTGTTATGTTTTTAAACATTATAGTGGTGATTTTTCTTAATCGCCAGCTTCTCATCTTTTCTCTAATTTTCCTTTACCAGCTCATCAGATAAAATAAGATGCTTCCAACCATTGTTACAATATATTGCAGTATTTGTCTAGCTGGGAGTAGCGTGATTTTGCCTGGGTCCATTTACCCAACTATGTGGACTTCCAGAGTTAAATTAATAAGGATTTTTAGAAAAAAAAATAGGAAGGGATATAAAGCCTCATGCTTCAAGGCAGACACCGACCGAAGGGGCTAGGACAAAACTTTCCATATGGGCAGGTTACTCCATAATTGCTTAATTCAGGATGTTTTGCTTCCATCCTCTGAAGTATCTGATCCTGACCACTGTTGGATACAGGACACAGAGGACAGTGAGCTAGATGGACCATTCATCAGATGCAGTAGCTCCTATGTTCCAGTGCTTTTAATACTTGCTTGCCTCACTTCAGCTGAGACTACTCACATACATACAGTGTCCTTCATTTGGCCCAATGTGGTGATATCTTCCTCCAAAGACACAAAAACAGAAAGAGCTCGATTGTAGCTGAAGACACTTGCAGTTATCATGTAGTGTCAATTTAAATTTCAGACCTTAATTACATACTACAATTCAGTCTTGTTGGCACCAGCTGTAATATAAACTGTGGCTCAGCCAGAGTGGGGACTGCAGTACATCCTAAGAAATGTAATCTGGCTGGGAGACCTGTTTCCGAGGGAGAATGGATGTATGAGGCACCTGAACTACAGGTCCTATGAGGCAATGCAGTGGCTCTGGTGGAAGCAGATTAAATGTTGAACCAAGTCTCAAATAAATATTTTGATTTAGGCTAACCCCAACTGAAATGAAATGTTGCGTTTTGATTTTCCCAATAGAAAAAAAATCAGAAAAATATCTACATTTTTCCAAAGAAAATTTTGATTGTTTTGGAAGCCAAGTTTTCTGTCAAAGAATCATTTCAGTGGAAAATTCTCAACCAGCTATAATTGTGAACTAGCAATGAGATTCATAACGGAAACTTTTGCAACCCTAACTACAGTTTTCATTACTAGTGAAAGCTTTGGTAATACATAGCTGTGTTATATTTGAAAGACATGGCAGTAGAATATGGCTGCATCTGTTTACCAACACAAAAAATGTCTTATGTAACTAACAAGGTTTTCAAATTCACATTCTTGACCACTTCTATCCAGTATAAGATGTTGCTACTCTCCTAAGACTGGTGGGACTGTTGAACCATGATCCCATGGTTCTTTCCCTTCTTGTTCCAGAAAACAAACTTTGTAAAGATAATGACCAAGAGTTTTTGTTATAATAAGGTCTAAAGAACCTGCATACAGTGGAAATGAACTACTGTTCTTGTGACCAGCCAATTGAACTGTACCATTTACTTTACAGGTATGGGCATGGTTGGGTAAATCTGATATTGATTCAACAGTCCAGGAGACAAGAGACTCTGGAAGCAGGAGTGATAATGGCTCAACCACTCAAATTCTTATCAAAGGGAATTTTATTATTGGTGCCAGGGAAGAAGCTTTTTTTCTGTACAACAAATGGGGGAAAATTCCCACAAATCTGACAGCTGTTTGCCCTGCAACCTAATGCAAGATAAAACATCTATAGTGTATCTAAGCTGAGTTATATCTATCATACTGATTCATTTGCAGAGTACACCTCATGCCTATTGCTTAACTCAGGGTGCATTAGGAGGGGAATCTAATAGAAAACATAAGAAACTCCATATCATGGTGTAAAAAGTGCTGCTGCTCTGCTTTTACTGACCTTCTTTTAGAAGAAGTTGCTTTCTCATATTTAATAATCCATTATACTTTTTATGCCCCCCTTTCATCCACAGATTCCGCAACCATTAATGAATGAATTAAGCCTCCCATCATCTTTGTGAAGCAGGTACATACAATTATGCTTATTTTTCACAAGGAGAAGCTGGGATATAGAAAGGTTAAGTGACTTGCACAAGACATCCATAGCAGAACTAGGAACAGAACCCAGAACACTTGGTTCTAAGACTTGGGTTTCTTAACTACAAAACTGCTTCTTCCTCTGTCCTTATTTTACTTTCAAGTTACTTTATAGCAATTGTACAGAATGCTGAGGAGACAAGATGTGGTACAACTTCATTTTGGGGAAATTTGACTAAAATCTAAGTTCCAAAAGCACTGTTTGATTAATGGACAGATCAAGTTAGCCACCTATTCTTTCTCCTGTAATAGAGACATGCTATCAGTTCTGGCCTGCATGATCAGGACCATAGTTATCAAGAGGACCAAACAGTGTTTGCTGCTGTCATATCATCAGAGGATCTATGGTTTTAAGTCCTTCTGATGACTTTATCTGGCCATTGAATCAATGATTTGCATGAGTAGATGGAAGTGAAGGGGAGAGATAGAGAGAAACTGTTTCTTCCCTCCCAATTATCCAAACTATTTTCATAATTATTTCATCGGAGGGACATTGGAGAAGATGAGAAAGACTGACCAAGGCACAACTCAGACATTTCTCTTCCTAAACCCTTTATGTCTACTGTGAAAATAACACTGATATGAAATAAAGTGAGGGAGGCAATAGCTGGGGTGGATAAAAATACATGATTTTTAATATAAAAACCAATTTTTTTATTTAAATTGGGCTTTGATTTAAATGAAATACATTAAAAAACTACTTAAAATTAAATTTGAAATTATTTTTTTAATGGGCATCATCAGCATGGAAGCATGTCCTCTGGAATGGTGGCTGAAGCATGAAGGGGCAAATGAATGTTTAGCATATCTGGCACATAAATACCTTGCAATGCCGGCTACAAAAGTTCCATGTGAACACCTGTTCACACTTTCTAGTGACATTGTAAATAAGAAGTGGGCAGCATTATCTCTCGTAAACGTAAATAAGCTTGTTTGTCTTTGCGATTGTCTGAACAAGAAGTAGGACTGAGTGGACTTGTAGGCTCTAAAGTTTTGCATTGTTTTGTTTTTGAATGTATTTATGTAACAAAAAAAATCTACATTTGTAAATTGCACTTTCACAATAAAGAGATTGCACTACAGTACTTATAGTGGATTGAAAAATACTATTTATTTTGTTTATCGTTTTTACAGTGCAAATATTTGTCATCAAAAATAATAATATAAAGTGAGCACTGTATACTTTGTATTTGGTGTTGTAATTGAAATCAATATATTTGAAAATGTAGAAAAACATCCAAAAATATGTAATAAATTTTATTTGGTATTCTATTATTTAACAGTGTGATAAAAACTGATATTAATCATGATTAATATTTTTAATCACATTTAATTTTTTTGAGTTAATCGCGTGAGTTAATTGTGATTAATTGACAGCCCTTATTATCAATGAATAAGAATCATTGTATCTTTAGAGAAAATAACTAAAAAGTACAAATAGAAAACATGATTTAAAACAATTATTTAAATCAAGATTTCCTGCTTGTTGATTTAAATAGTGATTAGAATTGGTGATTTAAATATCTTAAATAGTTAAATCATTCCACCCTGCTCACCACAGAGGGGAAAAAAATCTTCAGCCTATTTTTTTATGCTAGAATTAAGTTTGTGTGAGCAGACGCCATTGTCAGCAGTAAAGAGCTCTGTCCTGGGATATTTAGCCGTGATACTGCACTTCTGTGAAGGTCATCACTTCTTTCCATCACCATGAGTGATTGACTCAACAAGAAGTTCATATTGCATCACGTACTTTCAAAAATGATTCATGTTAATGGCATGCCTCGGGGGATTGATGCTGAACTGAAGCTACATGTAAAGCTTAACAAATGATATAGCAATATGAAAGTCTACAGACCAGAGCTCACCTAGACACAAGTTGATGGTAAATATCAAGAAATAAATACAACTAAAAGTCGTAAAATTGGATGGACAATAAATCTGACAGTTCAAGACCTTTGGGGGCACGAATCATAAAAAATAAAATTACTTTCACAGGCATTCCTTGATTTTTGCCACACATCTTTTATAGAGTAGTGAACAGAAGACATTTTCACACTTCTGACATCTTGGTGCAGCTTAAGCAGTGTCAAAAAAAATCAAAGGATGATATTGAAGAAACATTGCTTTCCCCCCTGCCCCCATAACACTATCACTTGTCCCTATCTGGTGCTTACATGAAATTTATTTTCAACAAAATGGCACTTGAAACCTTTTTCAGACTTCCAAATGCAGCAACATAAACAGTGACACAGAATAAACGTGAGATATCTAATTCACTCCAGTAGCTCTCTAGGGCTACTGTTCTTTTTCTCTCTCAAAGTTCAACAATCTGATTTTTCTGTTTATACAAAAACTATCATTGTTTAATGTTAAATAGGTCTGGGACCCCATTACCTGGGAGGTCACTTATCTGCTTTTGAAATCTTGTGAAATTCTTGCCTTCAGTGACTTATTATGGCAATGAATTCCACAGTCTAAGTACACATTGTATGAAAAAGTATTTTCTTCTATTGGTTTTGAATTCCTGACACTTAGTTTCATTGACTGTACCCTGGTTCTTGCTGTCATGGGGGGCACTGTGTGTTGGGTGGGGCCACCCCCATTGGCCTAGTGTGGGGTTGGTACACCCTGTCATACATCCCTCCCAGAAAAACCTAAGAACCACCCGCTGTAAGGTCTTCTACCACCCCAGGTGTCTGGCTCAGGGTACCAAGGTGAGCCAGACGCAGTAGGCCCCGCTGGAAGTTCCCTGGCACCAGCAGTTGTTGGAATACCTCTTGGATTTGTGGACCCTCACCCGGTATAGCCAGTTATTGTGGACCTCAAAGTGGGGCCTTTGGGGCACTTGTTGGTTGGTGCCCCCCTCCTCCTAGGTGTTGGTCACTTGCTTCCATGCATGACTCAATTTTGGATCTTCCCTCTGCTCCCTCATGAAGTCCCAGTCAACTATCATCCATTTGCACCCAGCTCCCTCTGGTGCTTCCATTTCTAAGAAGTGAGGCCCGGGATCTTCCACCTGGTCAGGGTTCTTCCTTCTGCCCTTCATCCTCCACTTGGCTTTGGAGCCCCTTTAGCCATCGTCTCAGGTTCGTTTCTCCCAGGAGCTGGCATCCCCTCTCTTGCATGAACTCCCTGAACCATCACAAGTCACGTCCCAGGACCTCGGGGTATGCCAGCTTCTCGGCCAGGCTGACCCAGCATGTCTCCTCTTGAGGACCCACCTCCAGCTTTACCCTGATGGCGGGGTACAGCTGTACATCCCTGTGGATATAAGGGCCTCTGTCCTGCCCGGTGACTTCATTAGGTTGGCCTGAATGAGTGTCTGGTTGCACCCCAAGTCAACCACACCTTTTACTAGTGTGCCATTGACCCACATAGTGACCAGAAGTTTGGGTGGACCTCTCTTCTGGGCTCACATGTCTGCCACCCAGGCCTGGCCATAATTAGAGTCCATAAAGGAGCAATCACATCTGAAGTGCCCTTCCTGGCCGTACTCATAACATCTGTCCCTCATTGTCTCTGTTGCAAAGTTCTGTCATGATGGCCTGGGCCTGCTGGATGGGGTTTCCTGCCCCTGGGGTCTTGTGCTGGGGTTCCATGCAGCTCCCGGGTTGGGGGCTACTCCCTATGGCCTGGGTCTAATCAGCCCCCTCCCCCATCTTTGGGTTTGTGCTGTCTGTCACATGGGTCCCTTCTGTGGCTTCTGGGATTCCCTGGTTTGGGTGCCTGTAGCCCGGGATACTCTGCGACTAAGTCATCTTCCCTCAGGGATACCACCTTTGCACGAATAGTTGGGTGGTGTTGATGGACCCACTCCTTCCCCTCAGGGGGAAGGATTTGTGTGAACTATTTCAGGATGATGGCTTCCACCACTTGAGGTCCTGTCAATTTCTCGAGGTCCAACCACCTCCACCAATAGTCCTGGAGTCACTGAGCAACTGCTTGAGGTTGAGCTCCTGAGGGATATTTCTCCCATTGAAATTGTTTGGGGCTAACTCCAGTGTATGGTCTAAGATGGCAGCCTTCACTTTGGCATAATCGAGGGCATCAGTAGGGTCTAGGTTCTGGTGTGCAGCTTGTGCCGATCAAGTATGGGGCCCCTAGTGTAGCCCAGTGCTCAGGAGGCCAGCAGGCCATGGTAGTAGCTCATTTGAACGTGACCAAGAAGGCCTCTGGGTCATCTCAGGGCCCGATCTTAGCCAGCCGCACTGGGAGCCCCATCCAGGTGTTGTCTGCCCCGTGGCTCACCCTGGCAGTGCCAGGCGATCCTGATGGTTGTAGGAGTGCCACCATGTGTTGAACCAGACGCTCTGGTTGGGGTTGGGGTTGTGCCGCTAGCTCCCTGATCAATTGCTGCTGTTGTTCTTGGTGCTGGGCCATCTGTTGTTGTTGAGTGGCTATTTGCTGTAGCAGCAGGGTCTGTTGTTGCTTGTTGAGTAGCCTGCTGCTGCTGGCTTTGCAGCATCCACTTTAGTACTTTTTCAGTATTCATACTGACTGTGGGGTTTTCTCACGTTGTCCTCCTCTTGTTGGTTCTCTTAACAGGGTGTGAACGTTACCCACATTCTACACCACATGTCATGGTGCGGGGAGAGAGCCTGTGTGTCAGACAGGGCCACCCCCATGGGCCCAATATGGGGTTGGTACGTCCCATCACACAATTGTCAGGACTCCCTATTGGATCCGGCAATTTTGATTGGGGAGGGACTCAGGGCTCCTGATGGGACCTCGTACACACTCCGTTTATGCCTCCCAAGCCTCCTGGCTGGGACAGACAATTGCAGCTCAGACTCTAACCTTCTGGGCAGGATAAAGCCCACAAATAGTTTGCAGACCCTGGGGTGGGTGTGACACTCTGTATCCCGAAAGCAACACCCTGGCACCCCCATATACACCAGTGTTATATAATTGCAACAAATCTTGTCTAAAATATGCCATATGAGGTGTCAATGGAAAAGTTATGGTTTTGATTAATATGATTATCCTATTTGTATGCATGTATCATTTTTGTATCTGAAGTTATGAATATTGACTATGTACCTGTATTTCAAATGTGTTTGACCCTGTGGTAACTCCCACAAGGTAGTTTACATCCAGTCTAGCCAGCGCAGTGTGAATGGACTATTCAAGTTGATGGCCCATCAGTGAACACAATGGGCCATGGAAGATGCTTATCTCCACCTGATGGACTTTCCTGTGGACGTTCTAGCCAGAATATGGGTAATGGCCCATGCTATGATTTATCGAAGTATGCAAGGGCATGAGATCAGCTCATGTGACACTGGACTCCTTCTTGTGCCAGTACCTTTTCACTAACTGTGCTGGGGGGGTCGTTTGGGACAATTAAGTTCCCTCCACGTGGCAGAAGCTATAAAAGGGAGAAGCGACATCAACACTTGGCCTCACTCCCTCCATAACTCAACACCTTGAAACATCTCAGGAATAAAGACTGAACTGGGGAGGTGGTCCCAGGCTGGAGAGGAATCCCAACCTTTGTATGGAAGATTGGTGAACTGTTTGTACCATCAGGGTGAGACATGGTTTGATTCAAATCCTGTCTAGTTTATTGAACTTAGATTGTGATTTTGTTTTATTTCTTAAGTAATCTACTTTAATCTGTGCCTTTATTGTTTATAATCACTTAAAATCTGTCTTTCTATAGTTAATAAATCTGTTTTATATTTTTTACCTAAAACAGTGTGCTGCTTGAAGCGCTTGGGGAATCTGCTCAGTGAAGAAAAACTGATGCATGTTCTCTCCACAATGAGGTAGGGAAGATCTAGGTAATAAACTTATATTGGTCAGGCTTCTGACCAGGGCAAGATGGCACAGCTCTGTGGTCCTAGGCTGGGGAGCTAGCGGGAACTGGCTGGAGACTCTCTATTGTTGCTTCATAGGTAGCTGGTGAAAGCACTCATGTAACTCTGCTGGGTGTGTCCCTGCCTGTGAATGTTTGTGTGAGTGCAGGCTCTGGAGGGGGTCTGCAGCTTGTCACAGCCTCACAGTGTGAGAGGCAGCCCAGGTTGGTAAGACAGAGGGCTCAATGGTACCCCAGTTCCAGGTTGCACCCTGGGGAGCCTGTCACAATGGGGAAGAGCAAATGCTCAGTCTCTAGTCTCCTAAGCCTGCTGGCTAGGGCAAAACATAGCAGTTAGGTGTCTCTGACCCTCTGGGCAAGAGCAAACAGTCAATCTGCAACTCCTGGGCAGGGCAGAGTAAAGCAAAGAATCTATGGCCCCTGAGTTTCCTGGCAGGGGCAGGCAATAGCATTTGGGGTGCTCTAACCCTCTGGGCAGGACAGAGCAAACAATTAGTTTGTAGCTGGAGCCCCCAGCAGCCACACCTAGTGGCCAGTGTGGGGGGCAGGTTGGGGAACCCAGGCCCACCCTACACCACCGGATGCCAACCCAGGGCCCTATGAAGCTGGGAAATTCCCAGGTAAGGGTTCAAGCACCAGCTTCTAATACATTCCTGGGTCACTTCCTACCACAAGGCTCATCTTGAGCACCTCCTCAGCTGGCAGTGGCTCGGCATCCCCATCAGTCTCCATGGTCGGCTGGTTGTCTGCAGTGTAATCTGGGTCCACAGAGTCGCAGGTGGCTCTGCAGGAGCCTGCTACACACGTCCTTCCCCCTCCTCAGCTAGCCCCGACTGAGCTGGGCTGCCTCCTTCTATCAGTCCCTTCCACCTGGAGCATGAGCAGCATGGGTGAGGGGGCATGGTCTCCTGGGCCCACAATGATTGGTCAGGCCCCGTTGGCCCAGTGTGGGGTTGGTACACCCCGTCACACTTGTGTTAGTGATGATGATAACAGAAGTTCCCTATCTATCTTCTTTGTAGCATTCATTATTTTATATATTTCTATTCCCTTTGTAGGATAAGCAGTCCCAGTCTTTTCAGTCTTTATTCATATGAGGTTTTTTCCAGGCTCTTAATCATTCATGTCACTCTTCTCTGATCCCCCCCACCCCCCACACACATACTTTAGTTCTGCAATATCTTCTTTGAGATGAGGTGACCAGTACTGCATACAGTATTCCAGAAGAGGTTGCACCACTGATTTCTATAATGAAATTATAATAAAATGGGATCCAGTATGGTTCCTTAGGGTGCCCAATTGTTATCTTCCCACCATGATGAAAATTGACCATTTACATCTGTGTGCTTTCCGTCTTAGATCCATAACAAAACAATACAGACAGTCTTAAGATCTCAGAGTTATTGTTTCAGATTGTGTACTGACTGAGGCACAAGTTTGCACTACTTATGTTCATTCTGGAGTTTATCTTCACAACCATAAGGCTAGGGAATTTTTAAAGTTGATTTTTAGTGAAGGCTTAAATTCTAGAGCACAAACTGGGGCTATGTCTACACTGGCAGTTTTGCTTTTAAAACTTTTGTCGGTCAGGGGGGGTGGAAAAAAAACCTCACCCTGACCAACAAAAGTTTCATCAACAAAAGCACCGGTGTGGACAGCGCTGTGTCGGCAGGAGATGCTCTCCCACCGATGCAGCTACCACTGCTTATTAGGGGTGGTTTAATTATGCCGAGGGGAGAGCTCTCTCTCCTTCTGGCATAGAGCGGCTACACGGGGGACCTTACAGAGGTGCAGCTGCAGCGGTACAGCTGTGCCACTGTAAGGTCTGCAGTGTAGCCATAGCCTGGAAACCTCATCAAAACAAGTACCTTCTCACCAAGTTGTCATGAGATGGTCCAAATCCACCCTTATCTATCAGAGAGGGAGAGACTTGGCATAGGGTGGTTTTCTGTGGTTGGTCTTTTCTCCTAGCAGGTCCTTGTCTCCACTTTGGTTTGCCCTGTAGATGTAATTCTTTGATATTTAGGAGTTAACCAAGTTGGATGGTGGGGGTTTATTCCTTCATGTGGACCACAGGAAACATCACAAAGTACTGTCTCAAACAAAGGCCTCTAATATGCTCCAGAGCCCCTATATATCTGACCACCAACACCCACTACTTCCAATGAATGATCAGTTTAGTATAATCCTCAACTGCTCTTCAATATGATATTTATCTGTAATTTCCTAGTGACATTCTTCACTCTAATATCCCATGCGCAGTCAGGGCAATCTCATATTTGAAAAACATCTGATACAAAACTAGAGAGACAATGGAGGGGAGGATAATATATTTTATTGCACCAACTTCTCTTGGAGGTTCTTCTTCAGCTATTCTTGGTGTAAGCTCAAAAGTTTGCCTCTCTCACCAACAGAAGTTGGTCCAATAAAAGATATTACCTCACCCATCTTGTCTTATAATGGGGCCAGCAGGCTACAACAACACTGCATGATATAATACTAAAAGAAATGGCTCTTTAATAGAGTAGCTTTGAAATTGCCTGGAGATTGAGCCATTTTGTTTTGTGACCAGGCAGAGTTTTGTGAACACATAAGAGGGGCCAACCAAAAGAATCCCTCCAATGAACATCACTTAGAAGGAAACATAAGGGACTTAACAAGATAGAGGACATGCAAAGAGCAGCCCAGGATAGACAGTGATTACAGAGCCTTTGTTGTAGCATAAGCGATGTTTGATGGTATGGGAAGGTTTCAGTTTCAGTTGTGCTTGCTTTTGCTACTGCACAAGGTACTTGCAGCCATGTTGTCTAGTAGTACCATTTTTCAAACATTTTGCTCCTCTAGTTTTTCTTAATTGTTAGATAATCAGTGAAACTACAGATTTTGGACACTGTGCAAATGATGGTATGCAGAAATTTCCACTTTTGAAATGGTAGTCCCAATATCTGTTTTAAAGAGTGTGGAGGGGAGGGGAAAGTGGGGGAGAGGAATAGAGCATTTCAGCATGGGATATAATCTCACCAGAAGATTTTTGTTTGACAACATAGGATGCAATCTTGGCATACTAATAAAAGCATCTGGATCAATAATAAGAAAAATAAAAGCTTGAAGAAAAATCTCCTTTCTAGAAATCTAGACTCTCTGGCTTCATGAGTAGTTCTTCATCAGAATTCATGAAACTTTCCAGTTCATCACCAGCACTAAGTTTCCATTTCTGTAGCTAGATGAACAAAAATGGCTGAGCATCATTAAAAAAAAAAAAAAGAACTTTTCTTCATCTAATATGACCGGCTTTTTGGTTAGAAATAAGACCGCAATGTCAAACCTTAGATTGGAGAAATCCCATTTTAATTCTATTAATCACCTGTGCCAAGATTCAGCAGCTCTGGCTGGGTCAGTGACTGTGTGAATTTAATAGCTCTCCTAAAATATTTCCCATTTCTTTGAGACTTTGGTGACTTCCTCTCCTTGTCCACTGAGTCCACAATTAAAGTCTGGCATATTGGTTCTTTCCAAGCACTTTGGGATCTGTGCCTCAAAAGTCTTACATAAGAGCAAGGGGATATTATTATTATTTTATTATCTAAGGCAGTCTGATGGTGTGGGTGCCTGATAGGAATCTGACAGAACTTTGACCTGTAGGATGGATTTTGTTGTTGCTGGTTTTTTTAAATTCATGCTTGTTTGCAACAACGCAATAGGGACTGCTCTGCAGCTAAGGATAGCTAGAAAACAGCATGTTCCAGCCACTCTCTCTCCACTATCCCAACACACCCCTGGCATGCCCTCTACAAAAGGGACAACAAGAGAGGCCAGAGCAGAGCTGTTCCAGTGTCTCCACATTGTCCAGAGAAACCCCTCACAGTGGTAATATTCCCCAGAGGCCAATTGTGCCCTTTATTCTCCTGGAGCAGCCTAAAGGGACCAGAGTAGAACACAGTCTCATCCAGGATAACAACTAACAAAGCACTCAACAGATTTTTCAAGAGCACAAATGGGAGTTGGTCTCCCCAACTCCCATTGACTTCCAATGAAAACTGGGCACCTAACTGCCCTCGAAAATCTCCTCAACCAATAAAATGCCAAGCTAGAAGCATTACATTGCTGGAGCAAGCTCTCACTGACTGATTTATACTGAAGATAAGACTTTCTCTGAGCTTGCGGACACTTTTTTTTACAGATGAACCCTTTAGTGATTGTCATGTACGCTGTGTCATTCAAGACTGTATATGATTGAAAGGAGAAGAAACAATATACAAGGCAAATATTCCGATCAGTCATTAAAATAAAATAAAATAAAATAAAATAAAATAAAATAAAATACTATTTTTGTGTCAAGTAAATCTCTGGTTAAACATGTACTGTATGAACTGACTGCAGGTGCCTACTCTGGTGTGAATCCTTTCACATTTCCCCAATCTCAGCATTTCAATTTATTGTACACTAATTAGATAGAATTGTTGGTTGATGTAAAGGAATGAATACCCAGTAATTACTTCATGGTAAAATGTAATGAGTTTCGAATGCTCGCTTACTGTAAAAAATTGCAGCATAATAAATAGAATGCCGTTTTCTAACAATAAACTAGCAGTGAATTCTGTTAGTGTATTTCTTCATGAAACATGTTTATGTGATAGTCTTCCAATTTTATGGCTGAAGTTTATCACCATAAGGTGCATTTCATGACAGCTGAATAACTACATTCAGTTAGACTTGTCACCATGTGCCTTCAGTATCAAGACACATGCTGATTGTATCAAATGCTGTTGACTGTCTTAGTGCTGGAAATAGAAAAGATGATTACATTGTTCTTCTTAGATGTGATGTAATATTATTCGCATTGCAAGGAACTGAAGGTCAAGGTTGTTTAAGCACATAGGAAACACCATCTGTTGAAAGCTTCATAATGTGATGATAACATGCTAATAGGCACAGAACTAGTTTTACATTAATGTTTTTATGATTTCTTACACAGAGGCAGTACACAGGTATTCTGAAAAGTGAGCAAGTCACCTATTATTGCATTTAGATAGAAAACAGAACAATGCCATGTGATAGTCTGCACTCATTTATTTGCATCACAAAGGGAAATAAGAAAAAAACTATTCATCAGTGAAATTATAGTAAAGCAGTGATATGCTGTCAATATTTTTACAAGGGGAATCCTACAAAAAATTCCCCTTAGCTTGTGATTAAATCTTGTGTAAAAAAAAGTGATGGGGCTATGGAATCTATTGATTTGATTTTAAATAATAAAAGCTTGCTCATAATCCTAATCACAGCAGGAAAAGCCACTTGGCAAAACAATTTACATTACATGCCTATAGTTGAAATGTTTGTAATTTGCTCCTGAATAATACAGTGAATACATGGATGCTATGGCACAGTATTAAATCTGTGTAATTTGAAAGAGGGTGTAAAGAAAGACCTCATAGATGTTCCAGGGGGTAGCTTTCCCCTAGCTGTTGTTTTTTTTTTTTTACAGATACTTGTTACATTGTGAATTCTACCGCATTCCTTGCTGTAAACCTGCTGGTCTCCATGGGCTGGAGGTGGATCTGAGAATTTAGCACAATCTGCCAAGACCTGAATGTGTCACATTATATGTGACAAAGACCCAGAATGAGGGGGACAAAAAAATTATTCATGCAGGAAACAAAATGCTGTGGGACTCACCTCTGTAGGATAAATTGGTCATTCTATAACCTCCGCCTCATGATTCTTTATTTCCAATGTAAATACTTTTTCAATAGTAAAACGGAGGGGACACCAAACCTGTGTGGAATGTAGGTAACTTTGGAACTGAGTGACGTCCCTCAAAATGAGGAACAGGTGAAAGGTGCAGCAGGACCATGATGGTGACACTGTAAGATGCCTCTACCTGATTGGAGGTGGCATGGCACCCTGGTTTAGAGGCAATCCTTACTGGTTGCCTGATTACAATGGAAGCCATAAGAACAGGTGAAAATAGGGGGTTTGACTTCTTTAGCCCACTCTTGAGAAATTTTAGCTTGTTACTGCCTAGCTTGCTTCCTTCCCTGAGCTACAGTACCTACAGCTCTACCTTATGTACAGCCAAAGAGAAGCAATCAGTCAAAGAGCAGCTGATTGGTAACGACATATTTTAGGCTGCAGTCTGAGGCACAGGTAAGTAGGCAGATGGAGGAGGAGACTGCTGGTGCTGAAGTAGTGATGTCATCAGGAAGAAAAGAAGAAAATCAAATGGATCTTTAAACATTAGTTTAATCTAATCTGATACCATAAACGTTAAAGTGCCTTGACCATAACCATATGGTATTGCATTGTGTAACCCACATACCTCCTGGGTGTGGCGTTCTGTCCCCTCTGGTGACACCGAGACCACTTAGAGATTAATGAGTCTGCTAAAGCCTTAGCTAAGGGCCATGTGGTTTTTAGCTCATGCAGTAGAAGCTCATGCATTTAGCTCCAGAGATCCCAGCTTCAATCCTACCCACCGACAACTGGGGTCTGTTGGTGTTACAATTGCACAGGGCAGAAGTACTGTTGTTTCAGTGCCCTAACTGCATTTTCATCCTTCAAGATGTTCAGGTTTCTTTTAAGTTTAACATTTTATTCTGAATTTCCCAGGTTTAACACATTTGGTTTTGGAATAATTGCAACATCCACTAATTTATTTCACCCTATGATACTGGTATGTATTGTCAACCTTAACTCCATTTTAGGGTATGTCTACACTACCTGCTGGATCGGCAGGCAGCGATCAATTCAGCAGGCATCTAGACACGATAAATCGACCCCCGAGCACTCTCCTGTCAATTCCTGTACTCCACTGCCGCAAGAGGTGCAGACGCAGTCGACGGGGGAGCGACAGCAGTTGACTCACTGCAGTGAAGACACCCTGGTAAATTGATCTAAGTACATCGACTTCAGCTACGTTATTCACGTAGCTGAAGTTGAGTAACTTAGATTGATCTTCCCCCACCCCCCTAGTGTGGGAATATATATGTTAGTATAAGGACCTTGGAATAGCTACAGCTGTTGAAATTATTTTATATTGTAAAACACTGTATTTAGAGATGGATTTAGAAGTGGTGTTAATATTTCTTTTGTTTTTCTATTTTTAGTATTGGTATTTTGGTTAATGGGAGCAGTCTTTAAAATACTATGATGTTCTGGGGATCACTTAGACCAGTAAGGGGTTCGCTGTCACCACCTGCCTTGTAATTTTGGGTGCCTTAATGCTATGATGTTATGGCTCAACTCTGACACCAGTAGCCAGTCTACAAGCATCAAGGCTTCAACCGTGGCTTCCACCTGCCTACTTATTCCTTGCAGGGACACCCCATTAGCCCTTCTGGTTCTAAGTCCATCTCCTGTGTTCTTATCGGCTAGATACTTGGACTTTTGCCCTCTGGTTTGTGACCCCGGAAGAGTGAAACCTGCCCCCAATTATCAGTTCACACAATTTGCCCAACCGAGACCTGCTTGGGGTAAAAATAAACAAAGTTTATTTAATAGATAAACCCTAGATTCAAAGATGAAATAGTACGGAAAAGCAAACGTATCCAAGTTACACAGAAAATAAACATAAAGACGCAATCTGAGGCTTTACACTTCTCTATTAGCTAAATTCTCTTTTCTGATGGCTAGTGCCTCTGAACTGTTTCCTAGTATGTCTTCTGTCCTGGGCGGGACTAGTGTTCCACAGACAGCACTCCACTTTAGTGTTGGCCCTCAGTTTCTGGATAGCTTTCACTTCAAATTCCTTCCCTTTTAACAGGGTTTGCATTTTTTTCTTTCTTTCAGACTATGGTAATTCATGGTTATACGGAATTGGGAAACTCCCTCCTTTCTTAGGTTATGGCTACACTACAGAGCTTACAGCGATGCAGTGCAGACACTCTAAGCCAACAAGAGAGCTCTCTCCTGTTGATTTAATTACTCCAGCCCCCATGAGAGGCGGTAGCTATGTTGGCAGGAGCTCTCTCACTGACATAGTGCTGTCCTCATCAGTGCTTAATTCAGCGTCACTTATGTCACTCAGGGGGGTGGTTTATTCACACCCCTGAGTGACATAACTAATAGGGACCTAAGCTGTAGTGTAGACATGGCCTTAGTTTTTCAAGACTGGAGTTTTCTTTTCAGTTTCAATGTCTTTCCATTAACTTTAATAGTCCACCATTGTCTTTCACTCCATTGCACAATGCTAGGTATAGCTGTGCTACTGTAAGCTCTGTGGTGTAGCCATAGCCCTGATTACAATGACTAAGTTCTACACCTATACATATACATACATTCATACCCATAACTTGTGAACAAATCTCCTAATGACCATCAACATTACAAGCTTTCATAAAAGACATTACTTGACATATATTTATACACAATAACATTGTATACAACTAGTTCATTCATGTGCTTATTCTTGGGGTTCAGATCCTCTGTTCTCCCTGTGTGGTGTGTTGACCCTGATTATTACAAATACATATTTACAGATAAGCACATTAACAATAACGTGTGTAAAATATCACACATGGAGCTGCTCAAAACTTGAAGAGTGTAAATAGTAACACTAAACAGTCATGTTGGGTTATGTTCTCTAACAAACACCTCCAGTGAGACCAGCTCAAAACTGGTGTCAGAGAGAGGAGGGAAATAAGGGGCAGAGAGACTGCAAGGGAAAAAGTTAGCTGGGGCCATAAAGACATGAAGGGAGGGTGTCCACCAGCTGCTGCTTTTGAGGCTTGCTGCTCATGGTGCCACATCCCCAGGGCTATCCCTAGCCATTTGGGTGCCCTACACAGCTCCCCCAGAGTCTCACCCCGCAGAGTCTGGGAGGCAGGAGCTGTGGGGGGGCCACTCTTGGGGCCCCCCCAGGCCCAGAGTGGGCAGGGGGTTTAGCGGGGGGCTGGGAGCAGCCGGCTCCGCTTCCCTCGCCCCAGCCCCAGCTGTGTCGCTCGGGGGAGGGGTCTTGGAGGAAGGGATCCCCCACTCACCAGCAGCGGCAGGAAGCGGAGCAGCCCAGCTCACTCTGCTCCGCCAGCTCCCAGCCGTGGCGCTCCGCTTCCTGCCGCTGGTGAGAGCCAGGGGAAGTCCTTTCCCCAACCCGAGAGACATGGCTGGAGCCGGGGCAAGGGAAGCAGAGCGGGCTGGGGCCGTGTCTCTCCACTTCCCGCCGCTGGTGAGTGCGGGGGGCGATCCTTTCCCCGCACTCCCCAGTGGTGGGAAGCGGAGCGCCGCGGTTGGGAGCTGGCAGAGTAGAGCAGGCTGGGGCCAGGTTGCTCCGCTTCCTGCTGTTGCCGGTGAGTGCCGGGTCGCTGGGGGAAGAGGTGGAATGGGGGCGGCCCGGGGGCGGAGCAGGGGGGAAGGGTAAGAGGCAGGGTGGGGGGGAATTGTCCGGGGCCCCACACCCCCCTAGGGACGACCCTGCCCCTTGCAAGTGGGGCTGGCTGAGGGATAGGGCTGGTCGCCAGGGCTGGTGCTGCCACGTACGCAGCACGCAGCAGCCTGAGGTACCATGAAATTTGGGGCAATTTGGTGCCCCAAATTTCATGGTGCCCTATGCAGCTGCGTATGCCTAAGGATGGCCCTGCCCATCCCTGTCTCCCTGGGACCAGTGAGGAATTCAGGTCAGGGGTTAGGATGTTATCCTGGGATTTAAGACGAGGAATCAATTTACTGCCATGTCACAGCGCTGGTCTATACTACAGAGTAGGTTGACATAAGGCAGCTTACATCAACCTAATTCTGTAAATGTCTGCTACACTAAAATACAGCTTCTGCTGATGTAACTTGCCCACTGCACTGACTTAATAACTCTACCTCCATTAGAGGCGCAGTGCTTAAGCTGATGTAAGTTAGGTCCATGCAGTGTCAGTGTAGACACTGAGTTGCTTACATCTACTGTTGCTGCCTTTCAGAAACTGTCCCACAACGCCCTACATTGGGAGTGAAATTGGTGCAAGCGCTCCTCGTGAGGACGCGCACCACTGACTCAAGGAGCGTAGTGTGGACATGCAAAAGCAGTTTAATTACTGTGATGGCTGTACATTGACTTAACTTAGGTCGACTTAATTTTGTAGTGTAGACTTGCCCACAGACTTTGTCTGGGATCTAGGGTAAATCCCTTAGGCCCAGCCCAGTGTGAGGGCACTGTTTACAAACCAGCAGTTGCCAGACACACAATGGCCCTGTGATGCCAGCATGCCCCTTCCCCTCGGAGGAGTGGGCCCATGCCATGCCACAGAGCTCCTCGCCCAACCCCCCCCGACTCCCTATGACCAGCGCCCCGCCCAGACCTCCCCCAGAAATGCACACTGTCCTGCACACCGTCACCCCGCCCAGCACTCCACTGCCACAGCCCCAACACAACTGCCCAGCACCCCCCTCCCAGACTCTCCAGAGACCCACTCCCCCATGCCTTGCCTCATGGCTGCACTCACCGGCCCTGCTGGGAGGTGACTGTGTCTGCTAGGCTGAGCTGACAGCGAAGCCAGGGCTGGTCCCGGGGCCGGGAATTGATCTGTCCCTTCAGGAGTGGTGCGCTCAGCCAAGTCAAGGCCTGGCTACCTCAAGACACACTTGCCCGGAGGGTCCCAGCCAAGCCCCCCACACTGTCCACCCCTGCAGGCTGAGACTGGATAGGCTTCTGCACCGGTCCCAGGTGGCTCAGCTCTGGGGAGACAGGCGGGGCCCCACAGGCCTGGAGCCAGAGGTGCACTGGGGTCCTGCCAGGGGTCAGAGAGGAACAGGGGGGTGGGGCCAGGGGGCACAGAGGAACCCTCAGCCAGCTGGCAGGCAGGCAAGTGGTGGGCGGGGAGAGGAGCGGGGCCTCAGGGCGCAGTGCAAGTGGAGTAAGCTGGGGCCCCTTCTGAGCATGGGCCCAGCTCCATGGAGCCACTGGCACTATTGTAAACCTGGCACTGGTCACAAAATAGGTGTCTGAATGCCTGGAGCGAGGCAGCTCTGCACGTGCCCAGAAGCAGTAACTTAAGCACCTAGGGAACTTTACAGTGGACATTTGGGTGCTGAGTGAGTTTAGGCACCTCCTGGGGTTAGGGAGTAGCTGAGAGGGGATTTTGTGGATCGCAGCAGTGCTTAAAACTGGGATTTAGAGGCCTACATTTGGGGTTTAGATGCCTTACTTAGTCTCTGTGTGCCTTATTAGCACCATTTTATGGAGAGGTAACTACTTCCCTACCCAGAGACAACCAGGGCCTGCCTGATAGTGTGCGGGGGGCACAGAGTGAGGGCAGCTGGCTTCAGCACTGTTACTGAGCGTGCTCAGTCCGTGCGAGCATGCTCAGTACAAGCCAAGCAGCAAATCTTGAGGGGCACGTGACCCTACATGCCCCGCCCCCCCCCGAAGCATCACCTCTGTCCCTACCGCTCTGGGGTGTTGTGAGGATAAATACATTAAAGACTAAGGTGCTCAGATAAAACAGCAGTGGCACCATATAAGTAGCTAACAGACTATTCCAGTCATGCTCCCTCTCACCCCGCCCCTACCCCAGACCTTCGTGCCAGGGGGTCACGCAGAGACTACAGAGCCTCCTCTGCGTCTGGCAGGGTGTGCCTGTGGAATTCACAGGGACGGGTGTGGCCACAGTGCAGGTCTGAATTCCCTTCCTGGTATCCTGGAAGTTGAGAAGTATGGTGAAGTCAGCAGACATACTTACACAGGTAAGGTTTCAAGATTCATTCTTTAAATTGCAGTCGTGTGTTATTTTATCATACAATTATTAACAACTTCTCCTGTTAGTTGGCTAGATTCCTGAACACTGAGCCAATCTGTAACAGAGACAACACCGTTCTGGTTTATGGTCTGTCCATTTTAAGAGAATTGTGAAGAGTTCAGATTATGTACGAGAACCTGGCAGTCAGAATTGTTGGTTTGGTGGGGTTTTTGTTTGTTTATTTTTTAGTTGAAGAGAAGAGATGGCAGGAAAAGAAAAGAAAGAAAACGGTCAATTAATCTTCAGCGCCTAAATAATTGTTATAAAATTTTAGTAAGAAAATATTGCATAATAAAGAAATAATCTTCTTCTGCCCTGTAGTATTTTAGCCTGACAGTCTTGCCCTTTGTTCATATTATCAAACAGCCTGGGTCAGAATATTCAGCCCCTATTACTGAACACACCTCATGTTACTTTCTAAATTCACTATACAGTATTCAAATGAAGGCTTGAAAAGAAAAATTACCTATTACACCAAAGTCTTAAAACAAAACAAAAAGCACATATTGCCTGTTTAGGGACACATTTGTTGCCTGCTGTTGCCATTATATATGAGATTTCAGTCCTGCAGTTAGCTATAAACCACCTTTCCTTTTTCCAGAGAGAAATAAGAGACGCCTAAAGGGAAGCAAGAATGGAAAGCATCCTTTAAATGACCGATTTACAATTGGTAAGGAGATACAATATGAAAATTGGACCTTTCTTATTGTGTCACAGTCAAAGCTCTCTGAGGGCTCTTGCTTTAAGAGACCACCCACCCTCCACCTCCCAGGCCAGCCTGATGCCTCAGAGGATTCTCTGCACCTTAAGGGCTTTAAACCACGATTTGAGGACTTCAGTAACTCAGACATAGGTTAGGGGTTTATTACAGGAGTGGGTGGGTGAGATTCTGTTGCCTGCATTGTGCAGGAGGTCAGACTAGATGACCATAATGGTCCCTTCTGACCTTAAATCTATGATAACATGACATGAAGCTGCCACGTGGTAGAATCAGGTTCTAAGCTACTGTTTTAGGCAAGAAGTTTTTTTTGGAGAGAGAGAATGAGGGGGTGCATCATAAGCACCTCTGTCTGATTTCCTCCTAAGGACTGTATACAGCAGTAGCAGTCTTGGTTCTGGTAGTCCATCCTGCTACAGCATACACAAGGATGAGGGAAATAATAGGGACCCAAAATAAAAGCTATTGTGAGGAAAAAAAACCTTAACGCTCATTCAATCCAGCCATCAGTGTGATGCTCTTTGTGAGGGGGAGCAAACCTTCTTAGGCCGGTTAGGTGCTGGCCTACATGACCATAAAAATAACTAAATAAATAAACACCCCTTCTCTGTAGTACAAAATATTATAGTTTGTGTTCAAAGAAAGCCTGTAGGATTTTAGAGCCTGCACTGAGTCAGTTTCTCTCTGAGATCAGTTCTGTATTACATACAGGAAGCCCAATCTCATTTCCACTGAGGTCAGTGAGAATTTTGCTATTGACTTGTATGGGAGAAGTTGTCAGGCCCGTACCCGGGAATACTTTATTCCAGAGGATTCCACCTCCACCTAATCTGCACACTTTGAGTACAAGAGAAATTTTGGGCCATGCCACTCTGCATTGTTGTGCAAGAAACACATGTTTGGTTCTCAGCCTTTATATTGTCTGGACCAGTAAGGGCAGGCAGCACTGCAGACCCAACATGTGGGATGGTGGTGGGATTGCCTTGCATCACTCACCAGTGATACCTGTCACTGAGAAAATTAGTCTAAAAAGAGAGGAAGGATGTTTTTCTGGTCAATACACCAAGGGGTGGGTGTGTGTGTGTGTGTGTGTGTGTGTGTGTGAAGAGATTTAGGTTCAATTCCTGGCTCTTACACAGGTTTCCTGTGTGATGTTGGTCAAGTCTCTCTGTACTTCAGTTCCCCACCTGCGAAATGGGTCTAATAATATTTCCTTTGTCTGTCTTGTCTATTTATATTATAAGCTCTTTGGAGCAGAGACCTATAAATGAGCTCCTTGCTGCTCCCCTGACCAAGTTTCTGCGGAACTGGTCCCTCTCCATTCCCCTGTGTATTTATTAAGGCCAAATTATTGTTTAAGCCACCATGTCTGATAAGTATTCGGAGTAGAGCTACCTCACTTTCTCTCTCAGGTTCTTGCAGTATGTCAGTATTTTCAATTCCAGGGCATGCTTCATGAAATCTTCCCCCCCGCCCTTGTTTCTTTTGTCCATACTTCCTGCCACTCCTCTCTTAGTTCATTTTTAATTAGGTTTTTAAACTCCTGTTAACTTAGGGATCTTTAGGTCATTTTTTTCAGTTTTACAGCATTTTTTTCTACTTTGTCTGCCACCTCGTTTCCTGGTAACCCAACTTATTCTGGAATCCATGCTGTTTCATTGTTTACTCTCATCTCTGCCAATTCTGTTGTTAGTAATAATATCTAATTATATAATTTCTGCTATCTGAAGTCTCATTTTTAACTCTCAGTAGTCCTAACAGTGAATCTGATGAGATGACAAGGGAGGTAGGCTGCACATTCAGTATCCAATATAACACAACCATTATCCCTTCCAGTTTAGCTGTCATAACAACTACAAAAATTGATAGTCTTTATTCCAAGTGTTGGGATGCAGAATGCTGTCCTCACTCTCCTGGTTTTATTATCTTTGCACCCATCTGTATATATTTGACAGTGTTTGCGTTATTTATCACATATATATCAATTCCTCCTCCGCTTTATGACCTCTGACAGGTCTTTATAGGCTCAGGTGTAGCCCTGCCCTCTTTAATTAATTCAAGGGAGGCTCACCTGTTCTGACATAGGGACACTAGGCCTGGTCTACTCATGGGTACCAGCTACCATGTGACTGGGAGAAAGGGTGTGACAGAGATAGGGGCACAGTGTTTTTCTGTTGATTTTAGGGCTAGGGGTTATCAGGGGATTGTGTTATCCCTTGAGCCCTCCCATTTGCCCCAGAGGGAGGAACCCAGATGACAGCTGCCCAGAGCCAGCCCATCAGACAGCTCCATTTCAGATCTGTCATTCATCTGTGCTGTCTGAGACTGTGCAGCTCCCTTAAAGATCTTCACAGGAGACAGCTAGTCAGCCATGGAGACCTGCCCTCTTCTCTGTGGAGCTGAGGGGGCATATCAATGTGCAGGTTCCGTGGCATATCGGCCGCAGTGTTCAAGGAAAGCAGTGTCGTAGACTCTACTTTTTGTGTTGTCTTTTTTTAGGATTCCCTCCGAGAACACTTCCCTCAGCTTATACGGAACACCTTGTCCAGTTCTGGGAGAACACTTCATCCTGTTCTCTGGGATCCAAAAACTGCAGTTTAACTCCAGATTTCATCACTCAGGTACCTTTATTTGGCATACAGCAACGCTATGCTGAGTTGATCAGATTCAGGCATAGAGGATGGGTATTGGGTGTACCACAGCTCTAAAGTTACACAGAAACCCTCTACTGTCATATAAATTTACACCTCTCATTGCATTTACTATACATTGCATCACACATTTTTGGCTTGGCTTGGTTGCTTTGCAGGAACAAATCCCTGTGCAGCACACTCTGTCCATGCATTGTCCAAGCCTGACCTCCTCTTTACATTCCTAATTTATCTTGTCTATTGTTAGTAAATGGTTCCCTGCAGTGTTCTCCCTCTTATTTAGCTGGATCAGACATTCTGTCGTTTTCAATCTAATAATCTGTTTACGTCCCTACTTCCATTCTTCAAGAAATGAGGCCTTCTTCCAAGTGTTGATTACTCATGTCAGGCCAGGCCTCAACTCAATCTTTAATTATATGGTCACACACCATTTTTGCCAAAGGAACCCTGCTTTAACATACCTAAGGATCTTCAAAGTTGGGGAAGGCACATGGCTGACAAATTCTTTGCTCTAGGGTTTTGCCCGAGCAGGATTTAGGGCATGGCTACACTTGCAGATGTAGATCACTTTGAGTTATACCAGCCTTCAGAGAGCACGGTAGGGAAAGAGCTGCAGTCTGCCACACTGACAGCTGCAAGCGCACTGGCATGGCCACATTTGCTGCACTTGCAGCGGCATTGAGAGTGGTGCATTATGGGCAGCTATCCCACAGAGCACTTCTTCCCATTCTGGTGCTGTGGCTTGTGGGAAGGGGGCGGGGGTGCGGGGCATTCTGGCTCCTGTCCCAACGCACCATGATGCATCAGTTCGCATCCCAGCAATCCCTCTGCTTCCGTCCACATTTGGCGCCATCTTTAAACGTTTTTTGTGCTGCGCACTCTGTCTTCCCTTTTGGTCTGCAGGAATGGAGCCCGAACTGCTGAGGAATATGCTGATGAGTCTTGCCAGCATGTCACCATTTGGCAGTCGAGTTACTCCTTAAGATCCAAATTGACAGTGAGGACTCCGATGATGATATCGACTCGAGTAATGCATACGACACGAGATTGCTTGTGGCATTCACAGACATGCTCACCACCGTAGACCACCGCTTTTGGGCTCGGGAAACAAACACTGAATGGTGAGATCACATCGTCATGCAAGTCTGGGATGACGAGCAGTGGCTGCAGAACTTTCAGATGGGAAAAGCCACCTTCAGGGGACTGTGTGATGAGCTCGCTCCCACCCTGCGGCGCAAGGACTCGAGATTGAGAGCTGCCCTGACAGTGGAGAAGCGGGTGGCTATTGCAATCTGGAAGATGGCAACTCCAGACAGCTACCGATTGGTCGCTAACCAGTTTGGAGTGGGAAAGTCTACTGTTGGAATTGTGTTGATGTAAGTTTGCAGGGCCATTAATCACATCCTGCTCAGAAGAACCGTGACTCTGGGTAACGTGCAGGACATTGTGACTGGCTTTGCACAAATGGATTTCCCTAACTGCGGAGGGGCGATAGATGGGACAAATATTCCAATTCTGGCACCAGCCCTCCTAGCCTCCGAGTATGTTATTTGGAAGGGATATTTCTCTACAGTTCTCCAGGCACTTGTGGATCACTGTGGGCGTTTCATTGACATTAACGCAGGCTGGTGTGGAAAGGTGCATGATGCACGCATCTTTTGGAACACTGGCCTGTTCAGGAAGCTGCAAGCCGGGACTTTTTTCCCAGACCAGATCACCATAAGTGAAGTCGAAATGCCCATTGTGATCCTTGGAGACCCCGCTTACCCTTTAATGCCATCGCTCATGAAACCCTACACAGGGAGCCTTGACAGCAGCAAGGAGTGGTTCAACAACAGGCTGAGCCGGGGCAGAATGACTGTGGAGTGTGCTTTTGGCTGTTTAAAGGGTCGCTGGTGCTCTCTGTATAGGAAGCTGGACTTGGCTGATGACAGCATCCCCACAGGTATATCCACGTGCTGTACCCTCCATAACATTTGTGATGGAAAGGGTGAAAGCTTCACTCAGGCATGGACCTCAGAGGTTCAATACCTGGAGACTGAATTTGAACAGCCAGAGAGCAGGGCTATTAGAGGGGCCCAGCGCAGGGCTGCAAGGATTAGGGATGCCTTGAGGGAGCAATTTGAGGCTGAATGCCACCAGTAATGTCTGGTGCCCTGCATGGGAGTGAAGTGCAGTGGTTCCAATGTTAGTAGGAATCTGTGTTTGCTACTCTGACTTGCAGTGCCTGTTGCTTTCCTGGGCTAAGGTATCTTTTACTTTATGCAATAATAAAGAATGTTTTAAAAGCCAAAAAATCCATTTTTTGAAAAGAACATTCATTTATTGAAAAGAAACACACTGCTTGGGAAACAGAAAGGGCAAGGGGTAGGGTGGGGAATGGTACAATGACAGATTTGCGTATGTCCTGTTATCATACTCAGCCTTCCTGTTGGGAGTGCTGTGCAATGAGTGCTGCACTTCAGAATGGCTATACTGCATGGTGATGAGGGTTGAATGCAGTGAGTAAGGGTCATAGTTTTCAGGGCTGGGTGGTGAAGCTACAGGTGTTGGAGGCAGCTGTTGGCGATAAGAACCCGGATATTGGGGAAAGTGGGTTGGAGGTGACATGGGGGCACAAGGGAAAGAGTTTTGGGACAAGGGCTGTGAGGGGGAGGGGGCATGGTAGTGCTCTGCCTGAATGGCTACAAGAGTTTGGATCAAGTCCGCTTGGTGCTCCATGATGCTTATCAGCTGATCCGTGCTTTGCTGCCGGAGCTCCGCGCTTTTGTGCCAGCGATCTGCATTCTGCTAGCAGATCCTCCTTTCACTCTCCCTCCACTCCTGCACTTTTAGATTCTCGTTAAGTGACTGCTGCATTACTTCATGCAGCATGTCTTCTTTGTTTCTGTGTGGCCTCTTCCTGATTCTTTGCAGTCTCTTGGCCGGTGATAACATGGATGGCTGAGATCTCAAGGTTGCATCTGTAAAGGCAAAATGCAGCATTTAACAGAGGCAGCATTGTTCACACCAGACAGGGCAATGATTCCCCTGTATTTAAGGATGGCAAGCACAGTCTACACAATAGCATAATTTGCCCTTCCCAAAGCGAATGCACATAACCCACGGGAGCCCCAAAATGGTGAGTAAGCACAGGGTCAAGGGGGACTAATTGTTTCATGGCTGTATTGTCCTCTGGGTTTCTGTGCCTTGGAGAGAGCCAACAGCTTCAGGGAGCCCCTATAATGAACACTGTCCCCACATTTTCCACAGGAGTTCATCCTGGAAGATATCTCGCTGCTGAGGGTGACCTGGGAAGCAAGGGAGGGTCTTCTGCTACAATGCGGTTTCCGCCCTGGCCCATATGCAGCTTGGCTGTGTGCAGCAATGGTCCCGCCGCCCCTCACAGCACAGTGGCGCAGACATGTTAGCCTGACTGGGACAAGGACCACAGTGGCTTTCCCAAGAAACCTGCACAAGCACATTGCCCATATTCTGGCTGAGACCTTTGAAGAGATTACTGAGGCCGATTACCGCGATGTGAGAGAGCACATCAATGCCCTATTCCGCATCTAGGCATGCATGAGCCCTAACCCTCCTCACTCTTAACCCTCCTTGCCCCAAGAGCCCGCACTGAATAATTTCCTTCCCAAAATAAAAGCCGCTTACCAGGAAACTCCTCTGGTGTTTGTGCTTCCCCAAGCACCGGCTGCCGCGACTGGCTACCTTCCTCCTGGCTTGAGAACAGCTCCTGGCTGCATGCATCTATGGATGCCGGGCTGTCCCCACCACTCCTCACCACTCTCGCTCCCGCTTTGTCGAACTGGGCTCTGAAGTATCCATGGTGGTACTCGGAGTATCGCGTCCAGCTCTTTGTAAAAACGGCAGGTTGCGGGGGCAGCACCGGAGCGGTGGTTTGCCTCGTGGGCTTTGCAGTAGGCACTCCGCAGTTCCTTCACTTTAACCCTGCACTGCAGTGCGTCCTGGCCATGGCCCCTTTCCATCGTGTCCCTTGATATCTGCTCAAAGGTATTGTAATTCCTACAGCTGGAGCGCAGCTGGAAATGGACAGCTTCCTCCCCCCAAACACTGATGAGGTCCAGCACCTCGCCATTGCTCCATACAGGGGATTGCCTGGCACGTGGAGGCATGGTCATCAGGAAAGATTCGCTGAGAGCACTCCATGACTGGCTGAGCAGGCAGGAAGGGGATTTTCAAAATTCCAAGAGAATTTAAACGGCGGGACTGACAGTTGGTCACCTGAGGGCAGGGCAGTAGTGTTCAAATTGATGACGAGAGTTGCTAGAACAGGCATTGTGGGTCACTTCTGGAGGCTGAGCAGAGTGCATTAACAGACCAGGATGTCCACACAGTGGGGGCGCATCAAACGTTATTCCAGGAGCGCTCTAGCTGTGGAGTCAGAGCACTCTACGAGCCTTGCCAATGTGGACGTGTTGTGAGTTAGAGCGCACTGGGTTGCTTTAATGCGCTGTAACTCGCCAGTGTAGCCATGCCCTTAGGAACTCAGCTCAGGCACTTTTTTTGCAAGCTTCTCTAATGCTCCCTGTAGGATATAGAGTCACTGCCTCTTGTCCCAGCACCACAGCTCACCAGGATCCTAGTCTGTCTCACACTATACAAGTAAACAAGTAAAGTTTATGGTGCAGATTTTCCTCACTACTCAGCAGGCCTCAGTCAAGGCTGGAGCTATAGAGTTCCACTCAGCTACATGCTGCAGACATCTGTGTAGCAATATGTGTCCAGTTGGGTTCCAGTGTTTTTGGACAAGAGTGTCAACATTCAGGTAGTGTCTAGTAACACAGTTCCAGACTATGGAATTCATACATACTACTTGCAATTTTTGGAAGCTGATAGATTTTTGAAGTCCTAGAAACTGAATTCCCTTATGATTTCCCACCCCCATCTCCATCATTAGCCTTTATAGCAGTGGGCTCCAACCTTTTTACACCCAAGATCATTTTTTGAATTTAAGGGGAACCGCCTCTTCCCCAAGGCCCTGCCCTTTCCCTGAAGCCCCACCCTGCTCACTCCATCCCCTCGCCCATCGCTCGCTCTCCCCCACCCTCACTCACTCTCACCGGGCTGAGGCAGGGGCTGGGGTTCCGGAGGGGATGCAGGATCTGGGCTTGAGGCCAAGGGGTTCACAGTGTGGGAGGGGGCTCCACACTGAGCCTGGGGCAGGGGATTGGGGTCCAGGAGGGGGTGAGGGGGTGCAAGCTCTGAGAGGGAGTATGGGTGCAGGAGGGGCTCCAGCTGGGGCAGAGTGTTGGGGTGCAGGAGAGGATACGGGGTGCTGGCTCTGGGAGGGCGTAAAAGCTGGAGCAGGAGTTTGGGGCTCAGGAGGGGATTCAGGGTGCAGGAGAGGATACGGGGTGCTGGCTCTGGGAGGGGGTAAAGGCTGGGGCAGGAGTTTGGGGCTCAGGAGGGGATTCAGGGTGCTGGCTCTGGGAGGGGGTAAAGGCTGGGGCAGGAGTTTGGGGCTCAGGAGGGGATTCAGGGTGCAGGAGAGGATATGGGGTGCTGGCTCTGGGAGGGGGCTCATGGCTGAGGTGTGGGGTGCTGGTTTCAGGAGGGGGGCACTTACCTTGGGTGGCTCCTGGTAGGCAGCATCATGAGCCAGGCCACCCTGCCAGCCAGTAGTGCACCACGTGGCCACGCTGCTTCTGCAGCCCTTGAGGGAGCCACATGGCTCTGTGTGCAGCCCCTCTCTCCAGGCACCGCCTCCACAGCTCCCATTGGTCACAGCTCCCCATTCCCAGCCAATGGGAGCTGCGGGGTTGGTGCTTGCAGGTAAGAGCAGCGTGTGGAGATCCCTGTATGCCCCCCACCTCCGCAGGGCCATGGGGATGTGCTGGCCCCTTCCAGAATGGCGTGGGGCCACAGCAGGCAGGGAGCCTGCCTTAGCAGCAGGCAGCCCTGCTGCGCCGCCATGGCCGGAGATCACGATCAACTGGGAGAGTCTCTAGGATCGACCAGTCAATCACAATCAACAGGTTGGTGACCACTGCTTTATGGGATTTCTTGACTTTTGGGTCCATCACCATATTACCTTAATACTCTAGTAACATAGTTTTCATACAGAATAAAAAAACAATTCTGTGAAAATGACTATGAAGAGGCATGCAGTGTAGTTGTAGCCGTGTCGGTTCCAGGATATTAGAGAGACAAGGTGGGTGAGGTAATATCTTTTATTGGACCAACTTTCACTGGTGAGAGAGACACTCTTTCGAGCGACACAGAGCTCTTTTGCTCAGAGCATCACCTGAAGAGGAGCTCTGTGTGGCTTGAAAGCATGTCTCTCTCACCAACAGAAGCTGGGGCAATAAAAGATATTACCTCACCCACCTTGTCTCACTATGAAGAGGCATGCACGCTAGCACTCCTGAGGCCATACATGAATTTCCTCTAACAAACACTTGAGAAACACTGCACTAATCTTGATGAATTGAGACTTTAACTGGTTTTATGTTCCTTTAACTTACAGATTTCCCCATTTCATTGGTTGTGACGTACAAACAAGTAAATTGAGTATAATAGAAGTTGCTTTTATGTGGCATCTTGCACACTCAAAGTATCCCAAAGCTGTTTACAAAGTAATGAGTAATTCAGTGATTGTGGAGGCAAACAAGCACTCATCATGTGCTCACCAAAAGCTCACAAAGCCTTGAAATAATCATTATAATGAGAGAGGGAATTTTTGGCCAAGACACGCCACTTACCTCCATTCTTTTAAAAATGTCTCATGGGATTTTTAACTTGCCTTTGGAGAGCTGCAGAGCCCTGATTAGTCCTTAGCCAGGCAAAACTCCTTAGAAGTGAGCAAGGATGATTTTTGGCTTACATCTAATTATTTATCATTATGATTGTGGTACTGTCCAAAGACCCCAAGCAGGACTGGGGTTCCACTGTACTTGACAATGTACGGACACATTGTCCTTGCCTGGGGAACTTGCTATCTACTTTAAGACAAGCTGTAACAAGTGAGTGTAACACACAATGAGAGCCCAGATGTGAGGGAAGACAAGGGTAATAGTAAAACAGCACATGGTTACATACATTACTTATGGGCATAGCCAATGGTTCTGAATAAGTTTCTTCAAAAGCATATGCACTGGTTTTCTTTATCAGTTGGCAATTTCCTGTAAGCATCACTGTTTCTAGTCTTAATCAAATCATACAGCTAAACAATATGCAGGTTTACTACTTTGTCTGGAATGGTTAGGTTCCGGCATTCCTATGCTGAGACAATACCCCTTTTGATTATTGACATATGTGGCCAGTTGCACCAGTGTATTTGAGAAGAGAATTTGGCCTATTGTATTTGCAGTTGAGTATTTCCCTGAGCATTAATATTAAGTGACACATTGATTACTGCTCTGATGGAATATTCATTCTCACATTTCCATATTACATGCTGGGATCTTGTTTAGAAGTCTTTCGTGTGGACTTGTTTTGAAAAATGATCCTTGATTCAGTAACCCAAGAACATAAAACAGGGTAACACTTTAAATGATGTGCCTTGAGCTTTAATTTGGATACAATAAGCCAGTTTTTGTCATGTTTATTAAATTCAGCTGACTTTTATATGAGCACCCTCTGAGGCTCATGAATATGCAGATTGTAAGTCTGGTTGGTATAGAATGAAACCCAAAATTACATTAGCACTAAATGTGTAATTACATTTTGAATAATCAGTTAACAAGTATTCTAATTAGCATTTAACAAGAGAGCTATGTGGTAACAAGTTAGATATTGCTCTACACCAGGGGTTGCAATAGTCAATTGTGTTTAAGAGGTTGAAAATGAGGCCAGCAGTGCATCCGAAGAATGTGCTCTGGGGTCTGCTCACATCCACACATACAAACAGGGAGACAGAATACCTCAATGATTGCTTGATTCAAAGCCCATGGATGTCAATGGCAAGACTCCCATTCAGGGGTAGATTGACTGCGAACCACACCGTGCCCTGGCACGGGGCCCCCCAACAACAGGGGCCCCAGGGCCGGGCACTCGGGAAGCCTGCTCCATGGGGGGAGGGCGCGACTATGGGGGCAGAAGCTGTGGGGGGCAGGAGAGCAGGGAGGGAGGCTCACCTGCAGCCTCAGGGGAGCAGGCGGGAGGTACAGGTGGCGATGAGCGCCTCGAACGTGGGCTAGAGGATGCAGCAGGAGCACAGGGTGGCCGTGCAGCTGGCTGGAGTAGGGTGACCAGACAGCAAGAGTGAAAAAATCGGGAGATGGGGTGGGAGGTAATAGGAGCCTATTTTTTAAAAAAAACCCAAATCAGGACTGTCCCTATAAAACCGGGACATCTGATCACCCTAGGCTGGAGAGAAGCAGTGCTTTGAAGGGGAAACCACTGCTTCTCTCCGGCCACCAGCTGCGTGGCTGCACCCTGCTCCTCCAGAGTCCTGCGGCCTGCGTTCGCGCCACTCTCCACTGCCTGGTGAGTGGAGGCTCGGTGCAGCCCAAGGGGGTGGGGGGCGGCTGGGGGATGGGGGCCGCAGGAGCTGGCGCAGAGCCCGTGGCCAGGGGAGGCCAGCAGAGATGAGTGTGCGGAGGCAGCAGGGCGCTCAGGTGGCTGCCGATGGAACCGTGCCCCCCTCACCTTCAGGTGAGTGTTCAGTACTGTTCTCGTTCACCCCTGCCAGTAAAACTCTTCATGCAAACAAATGTTTGAGCATAAGAAAATATCTAATGTGGGAAGGATACAACAAAAGTCATTGATTCCATGCTTGGCAGTGCAGAACAGGGGCTGCTGGCCCCACAGCCTGACTTACTTGGAGTTTCTCCAGAGAACAATGTGCATCCTTCCTTAGATGAGTGCACGGAGGCAGCAGGGCGCTCAGGTGGCTGCCGATGGAACCGTGCCCTCCTCACCTTCAGGTGAGTGTTCAGTACTGTTCTTGTTCACCCCTGCCAGTGCTGGTGGCTATTCCCCTCGTGGAGGTGGGTTTTTTAGAGCACTCGAAGAGCTCTCTCCCAGCGCCATGCTGTGACTACACAAGCTACACAAGCTGTGGTTTCACTAGATACAATTGGAAGTGCCTCTTTACAATTGATTATTTTGTGCCTTAATTGTGCCTTAGTTGATTATTTTGTAAAGAAAAAGTGTAGAAAAAAGCTATCTGAAAAAATATTTTTTTCAAAGTGAATAAGTTTCTTCAGAGGAAGTTAACTTTTTTTTTTATGCATCATCTCTACTTCTTATTTTTTCATGTTAGCGTAATGCAAATACAAGCTTTCTTCTAGACCAGAAGTTCTCAAACTGTGGTCCGAGAACTCCATTCAGGTGGACCGAGGAAAGGTTATCATGTTTTTTTTTATAAAGTGCTCTTATCCAAAGCACTTTACAATAGTTAGCTAATGGTACAAACATTATCTGGAAAGATCATTAAGTGGTCCGCTGAGACCCTCAGCACTTTTCAAGTGGTCTGTGAAAAAAAAGTTAGACTACAAAAACAATCAAGGTACCTCACTTTATTTTCATGTACTTCCCATTACTTATAAAATAGGACAAGGATGAAGAAAAAAAGAATGATGTCAACCTACGGTATTTTCACTTGCTCAGTTGCTTTTCAAATCACTGATTTTTTTTGTCGATGTTTGATTTGCCCTCCAACTTAAGTGTTCTAAACTTTTTAGCCTAATAAATTTTTAATACATTGATTCAAATGAAAAGCATTGTGACTATGTGTTTACAGGTCCTCCTACATAAATAAGGGGCCTGCGGTTGTTTCCACTGAAATCAGTGCCCGAGGTTATAATTTTGAATGTTGAGGAAATTAACATATTTTAAAGTAGTGAGTTAAAAAGAATGAATTGTTGCATCAGTGAAAATAACACATTTATATTAGATCTGACTGTGGATATAGTGCTGGGACAGCAGTCCAGGAGAGCAGCGGCTAAAAGTTAAAACTGGTGGTAGAGGCAGGCACTAGAGGGCACAAAGAAATGCACAAGAGGCATCACCCCCACCCAGTGAGGCTTGTGCTTCAACCCCAGGTGGCGGGACTCGGGCTTCAGCTTCAGTCCCAGCAGCAGGGTTTGGGTTTGGGCTTCAGTCCTGGGCAACGGGCGGTGGCTTCAGCCCTGGGCAGTGGGAGTTGGGGAGGGAGTGCCATCTCCACCCTGACTCACCTCAGCAGGCCACACAGCCTTTGGGTCAGTGTCAACACCTCTACGTTACACTGTAATACTTTATTGTTAAATTGTTACACTTTTTTTGTTGCTGTAACCAAACCCTCATTTTGTACATTTTAACTATGGCTGTTCCATGATTTTTGCCTAATTTTACAGTGACAAAATTGTATCCGTACTTATTAGTATTACAAACTCTTCATTCTTTACTTCTTGCTACCATTCTGTCAGGGGGTATATGTGAGCAGTGGGAGAATCAGGCCCAAATTTTCGCCTTCTCCTCTAGAGCTCTCTGAAAGCAAAGAGGGAGTCATGACTCAGCCATCTCTTGGACTCCAGCTTAACAGGGCCTTACAAAAATATACCCCCTGACAGGAAAGTTAGTGCATACCACCTGCCAGTTGATAATCTCTTCATTCCTTACTTCTTGCTACCATTGCTCAGAATGTAACAAGGTACGAAAATTCTGACATTAGGACATGTAGTATGATACAGATTGTCCCAGTTGGATGGGGTTTGCCTCCCTAGAAAGTGAGCAAGAAGTATTGTTATTCACGTATCACTCAAGCATATGGATCTCCTTACAGAAAAATCTCATGGCCCTCAGGATATTCCCAGAGGGTTGTGTGTTAGTCTCTGTCCCCTCTCTTTCCTCCTGACAGCACTCAGCTGGAGTCATGTTGCCAAAACTTCCTGACCTGCAAATGGTCTTTCCTCTATTGAGTGGGTTTGCTGACATGTGGGGATCTTCAGGAATTAGAGCTAGCAGGTTTGGCATTAATTCCCGTAGTTTCTCGTGGGTTTGTCATGGGGATGATACCACATATAGCCACCCTTCCCTATCTTTATCTCCTTCTTCTGAAGCCATAAACCCTTAGGCTTAGGGAGCCCCAAGGGCATACTCTTCACAAGGAAAATTCACCCCAAAAGACTGATATTTCAGGGAGTCAGGAGCATGTGGAAATGTGGGGTTAGAATGGAAACTATTTTACAAGTGAGAGTGGGCACTGCTAGGAACCTGCTATAATACACAAACTGTTTAAAACTCTTTAAGTACCAAATGAAAGTTACCACCTAGAGCTTTTCTCCTTTATTTCCCCCCTCTCCAATAAAATAAATGATGTCCGGGTTTTTTCCATTTCCTTTCTTCTTTTTATTGGCCATTTTCTTCCTTTTGCCATTCTAATTGCTCCAAAGTAGAGGAAGTTTTGAAAAGTTACTGATAGCAGGGAAAAAAGAAAAGGAAAAAAGGGTAAAAAACCCTAAAAACAAAGAAATATCTTTCATTCTTTTGGCATAATTGGCATAAAGGAAAAGTAGGAAATACAAAAATTCAAAATTTCAACATTCAGATGTTTTGGTATTGAAGGAAAAAGTGTTTTTTTTTTAAATAAAATTAAAAGACTCTTGTGAAAGTTTTCAGTTTTGAAAAAAGGCCATTTTCTTTGGAAAAAAGCTTTGAATTAAAATTTTGACCAGCTCTAGTAACTAAGGATGAGAGAGAATAATAGAAATACTCTTCCATACAAATATCTGGGTTGTAACAAATTAAATAGTGCTTCAGTTTGTCCTTTTGCCTAAGATCAAGGGCCCAGTTCTGTTCCCATAGAAACCAGTGGGAGTCCAGTGTATTATCAGTTTAATATCTTATATATCTTCTCTCTAGGGATTAAATCCTGGACTGGGAATGGGATGAAATCAGTGATTTAACAGGTCTCTTAAAAATCTTACAGCAGACTGTATGACTTCATTGTTTTGGGAGTGTTATAACACATATAGCAAGTGCCATCTTCTGGTGATGAAATTTTTGCAGCACCAGTCAATGTCATGACACTGATATTTTTCGGGAGCCAGAATGAGTGATTCTACTTGGGATTATGCCTAGCATATAATTTAAAAAAAATATATAACTTTGAAATGCAGTGAAAACCATTAGCCAATCAGATACATTAAACCAAACATACATCTCTTTTGTTTGCTGATACCAGTAGCCATTTAGTAAAGAGCTCCAGGACTAACACATAAATCAATACGCATCTTAAAATAGTTTAAATGTTTGAATTTATTTACAAATATTGCATAATTACAAACAAAAGAAGCTGGAACCAGAAAATGTAATGATTACCAAGGGGTCTATAAGCTAGTTTGGAAATAAAGGCAGATATGTAGTAAACTGATTGTATTTAACTGAGATAGATTTATAATACTTAGCATATATGAAAACTTTTCACCATGTGATCTTAAAACTCTTCTCAACCAATTAATTAATCCTCATAACACCCCTGAGTGGTAGGTAAACATATGTAGCCCACAGAGTGAGGGAGAGTTGAGAGTCGGACCCACAAGTTCTGACACACAGCAGTCTGCTTGATTAGACCAGTAGTTGGATTCTCCAGTGGTGATCCACAGAGCATTACTTCCGTCACTAAGGTGAAGCAACCATCACTCTTCAACCAGTGAGAGTTGCTGCTAATTGTAGTCTGTTCTAGAACTCTGAGAATTTCCCAAAGCTTTTATTTGACTAACTGAACCTATAATAAAGAACAGGAAAAAACAAGTTTCTTTTATACAGCTGCTTCATGTCTTTCTATATCTGGTGACTGCTGTTCATTCAACTGTGATCAAATCTGCAGAGGATAGGGTGACCAGATGTCTCGATTTTATAGGGACAGTCCCGATTTTGGGGTCTTTTTCTTATATAGGCAGGGCCAACTCCAGGCTTGTGCTTGGGGCGGCAGATTCTACAGGGCGGCATGGCCACTTTTTTTTTTTTATTCGCTGCTCTGGCCGCCCTGTAGGAGGTGGAGGAGGGGAGCCCCCTGCAGCAAACTTGGCAGGGCAGCCCGCGTCCTTCCCTCCCCGCCAACCGCAGGCGGCACCCCGCTGAAGCACTGGCCGGCCCCTTTCTCTCTCTCTCACCCACGCCCTCCCCTCCCCCCCCATTAGACCGGCGTGCACTCTGCAGCACAGGGAGTCCCCCTGCACCCTGGCTCCAGCCGCCCTGTAGGGTTTTTTTTTCCCCTGCTTTGCCAGCCACGCCATTTCCCCCCCTGCTCTAGCCGCGCCATTTTTGTTTTGTCCCCCCCCGCTTTGCCGCTCCAGCCGTGCCAGATTTCCCCCCTGCTTTGTTGCTCCAGCTGCACCGTGTTTACCCCCCCACACACTTTGCCGCTCCATGTTCCCCCCCTGCTTTGCCGCTCCAGCCGCGCTCTTTTTGTTTTGTTCCACCGCCTACCCCCACACCCGCTCTGCTGCTCTGCAGGGTTTTTTTTCCCCTGCTTTGCGGCTCCGGCGGTGCCCCCCCCCTTTTTTTTGCTTGGGGCAGCAAAAAAGCCAGAGCGGGCCTGTATATAGTCTCCTATTACCCCCGCCCCCATCCCGATTTTTCACACTTGCTGTCTGGTCACCCTAGCAGAGGACACCAAACTAGGAGGCTAAAACCAAAAGCAGTTGGAATTGCAGGCAATGAGGAGAGAACATTAGTAATAAATGGAAAGCTCTATACCCATGGACAGGAATTAAACAGCACAAATACAAAATGCAGAGATATTACCTAGCAGCTGCACTTATTGCATGAAAGTGAGTTTATTTTCCTCTGGCTCCTTAATATTGCCTTTATCACATTTTCATATAATCCATCACTATAGGTGCTGCAGGGAAGGTATGGGGATCTGATGTAAGTGGGTAAGTGATCATCAAGACGATCTTTATTTTAAGAAATTATTGATAGTATGAAAGAGTTTGAGAAGCCCTGCGCTAGACCACTGTCTTTGCATGGAATTAAACACACCTCTGAGTAGAACAATATGAAAGAGGCTCCCAGGTTTACATAATGCTATAATATTGTAAGATGTGCTTATAGATAGATAGATGATATACTTGCTAGCAGTATAGTCCAGTAACTGGATATCCATTACTGATGTTATTTTTATACTTTTTCTTACTAAAATGTAACACAATTTTTCTGTAAATCTTTTGCATTGGTCTGATGTGAAACTCTCAAGGTTTTTAGAATGGTCTTGCAGGGCCTCTCTCTTTGGCTTTTATATAGTTTTGCTCAAGCATTTATTGGCCTGTTTTGCTGATGCCAGCTGTGGTGGGAATGTCAGACATGGTTGGTTGTTGATTTTTCCATTGTTGCTTGTTAGGGAATTGAAAGCATGGCCTGCTTTGGTGTCCAGGCAAGACTGAATGTGTGTTGCGTTTCACTGAGTTTGCGATCCCGTCGATCTCATAAGGCACAGGATGTTTCCATCGCACTAATTGCTCAGTTTGTAAGGCTCCTTGTTACAAATGTTTTTGCGCTTACTGAGGCATGTGTCTGTGTTTGTTTCATTTTTGTAAACAGTGCCTGCTACAATTCAGGCTGTTCATCTGGTTATACAGACGTCTAATTGTGGCAGTCTTCCTTCTTTTTCCTCTTCAGTGTAATGGTGCGCATACTAGCTGTACTATTTGCAATGACTTGTCACCATTTTCATTATCAACTCAATATTTGGGAGATTGGATGCTAATGTCTTTCACGTTACCTTTTTTTTTGAAAAATCAGGATCAGTTTTGTTCTGCATAATCTTAATTATTTTGTTTGTAAATGTGATGGTTTGACACACCATGGATTGAACTCAGGACCTCCAGAGCTAAAAGTGTGAGCTCTACGAGAATGAATGGTCTTTGTGGATTGCCACAGAGACGGACATGTGAAACAAGCTCATCGCACAAAAGCCTTTATCCACCTCTGATTTTGGTTCTTGAGTCATTACCAGCAGGAATGAGGAATATTTTGTTTTCCAACTTTCACCTGCTTGACTGTAAATCTTCACTGAAATCTCCTTTTCCTCACGAAAATAATTCTTGCCCTGCTTCCTGCACTGGGAAGGAAATAAAATAATAAAACATTGCAATTGCTATAATCAGTATTGGAGAAAAAAGACAATATACGTATGCCATAAACAAGTCTCAGCAGTGCAAGGGGGCATCACTATTTCTTCTCGCTGAATTCCCCAACAGCCCAAGTTGATACAGGAGTTCAGAGGGGATCCATTTAGTCATTCACCCCATCCCTTCATCAAACAGAGGGAGGGGTCTGATTGGGAAACTGCAGGCATTAGCAATATTAACATGAGGATGATCTTACATTTAACATCTTTCAAATGGAGACGAGCCTTTCACCTGTTTGCTTTCTTTACCAAGAATTGTTCAGCACAGCAAGGCTTTCACTGGCTGCTTTAGGGATGGGAGGAGAATTAGAGTTGTGCCAGTCTGCCAAGTTGCCTCTGATGTGCCGACTTCCCTATTTATAGGTGGAAATGGCTCTCATGGTCTGCAATAGGCATCAGCTTAGTACAAGCTATTTCTAGGTAACATGCAAGGGACATGTGGTAGAAATTCAGTAAGTTACTAAAGGTTTTTGAGCAGATTTTCCATTTCTAAGGTAAAGCCACGTGAGAAGAGCATGTGGCCCTTGAATTTCTGTAATAACAACAAATGTTTATTTCTAGAGTTCCCTGCGTATTGAAGGCCTTTGAAAAAATTAGTAAAATGAGTATAAAAATAGACATGAAAAATCAAAGGAAATCTAACCTAAAATAGTCAGTAAAGAGACAAAAAATATCTAGACACATGCACAACTTATCCCGTTATGCTTTTATTATTACTGTTTCTCTTATCTAATTTCTGTACTTTGGAATATGCAATGAAATCATTTAATCCAATATGCTACAAACTCTAGGTCAAAACTTCAGCTAGTATTATTCAAGTTCTTTCTTCAGAGTTTTCATTTTTAATTTCAGACAGTGACATGGTATCCTGGGGTTTACTTCAGTTGCACTAGAAAAAAAAAGCTATAAATAAACCTGAAAGCTCAGAGAAGGTTTCTCTGCTCAGTCGGGGACTCCAGCTGCTTGAATCATGCCTGGCCCTACCACAAGCGATTAAAAAAAAATCCTTCTAGGCAGTGTCCCTAATGAAGTGTCATTTGAACCTTTTGACTTATACAGTGCATTCCAAGATACAAGTTCTGACCACTGCTAAAGTCTGTTTGGTTCATGCTGCTCTCAGATACTGTGTTGTGATAACTTCTGTGCCTGTGAATTCATCAACTGCTCTGAAATGGGATCTAAACTTGTGTCTGATGAACTAAAGATGGGCTACCAGAGGAATAGCCATATTTAACATTCTTATACCAAAAAAAAAAAATGCTGCCTGAGAACTTGATATTGAACTGCACCATTCAGTACAGCTGGCTTTGTACCCCTATCAGCCAATTTTTCTAAAGATGATATTGATTATTTTTTAAAATATGTCATTCAGCAGCAATGTGATACATTAACACAAAGGATGTTACATTTTTACCTCTCTGGGTTTTAAACAAAACTAAACCAAAAGGGTCCAGTGTTTCAGTCCATGTGGGTCCTGTGGATTCTCCAAAATTATATACAGGGGAGTTAAGAGTTCTGTAAGTTAGTCCATGGTGAGATATAATGAAATCTTCTCTGAATCTTCTTGCATGGTATCTGGGCAGGAGGGAAGCCATTCTCATAAAATTCTTCCTCTTTGTCTCTGGAGAGAGACATCCATTTTAAAATTACATTTCAATCCAAGTCTGCAGCCCTGGGGAGAAAGAAGACTCCCGAAGCTGCATATTAAATATGTACAATTATTAAACAGGAAGTTCTAATAACTTTTTGATTTACATTTGACCGACCCTTCAAAACAGTACCATTTCCAATTATGTGGTATTTTGGGAAGGTAAATCTTCAATGTGAGGTTTAACATGGCTGAGGGGCAATTAGGGATGGTTTAAAAATACTTTATCCAAAAATGTGTATCAACAAGATGTGGCCAATCATCATATTGTTTGCTGTACCTGTTACTCCTGCCCCTTGTCTACTTGTTTGTCTTAGAATTTGTTTTCCTGAGTTTTCTTTGACCACTGCTAATCTGAGAGACCAGTGACAGTTTTAGAGACTGAAGCCACCGGTCCTAGCCATAAATGGTGTGTCCTAATGTCTCTCAATTAGCAGGGAGTGACCCACAAGTGAGTCATGAGGGCACATCTGCTGGGCTCTACCCACTTCAGTATACAATGGGTGCTAAGATCCAGTGGGAGGGAAGAAGCAGCTTTGCTCCCTCCCTATGGCCGCTCCCATTGCTCTGCTCACCCTTGCCCTACCCAACTCCATGGCAGCTCCCTCCTCAGACAGTGCTCAGCTCCATCAGAAGCAGCACTTCAAAACGCTGTGGAGTAGCTTTCTCCAGAGCTGATTGTAGGGCGGGGAGGGGTTGGAGGAGTGGGAGGAGAAGGAAGCACCTAACAGACCTCCAGTGTCCCTCAGCCAGCACACCTTCCTCAGCACCCAGTGACTCCCATTCTATCCAGCTACCTTCACACCCAGTATGCAGATATAGCAGGTAAAATTGCAAAGAGAATCTCCACTAGTCCTACCCTCTCCCGTGTCCTTTAAAGAAAGCTGTTAGCATTTAGGAACCTAATGTGGGCTACCACAGTCATCATGTCTGCACAGTGCAGTTTGGCCACATATTGTAAATTAGTTGTACTCTGACTGCCTAGCTGTTGTTGAGGGTACCTACACTGATACCTCTTCAAATGACATTTCTTCACTTACTGAGTACAGAACTGCCAGTCCTCATCTTTGAGGGTAATTAGCAGATCAGGTTACTCACTTGCTACTTGTGGGTAGAGGCAGCTAATGGTATTACATTGCCCACACGGTTCTGAAGCTTGTTCAAAATCCTTAGAAAATAATCTCAACCAGGATATTTTCAGATTTTGTTTTATGAACTAGAAGGAGTGAACACCATCATAAATGCCAGCACTTAATATTGAGTGCTAAGAATAATGGTAATATATAGTCATTTATGTTAATACTATCACATTATCTTGTGATAGCTGTGCAATTAACATGAGTCACCACTGTACCAAAATCTCTTTTGTCTCCAAGTACTCCACAAATATGCTGCATACATTGTCTGCACGTTTGCATGGGAGCAAGGGCTGCTTTTTGTAATTGTGTCCTTTCAATATTCAGAGAGCCCCAGAACTGCATGAGTTGTCAGAGCATGGAACAGACTGTTGGAGTTTTTCTAATGGAGGAACATAAATGCTGTAAGTTTGTGCACCCAAATTTACTTCCAGAAGAGACAATGCTTTCCTGGACGACAGCTGCTGACCCGGAAAGCACTATTTCCTGGGGGGAAATTAAATTGTTAGGGAATAATTTGCATTCTGCTTGTCGTACACCATGAATCCAAATTCAGATCCACTATGTTACATTGACATTATTCAAAATGGGATAATTTACTGTTTTCCAGAGAGGCTAGGGAATAAAATACCCAGCACTCATGTATGTGATGACACTGGAACATTTCAAAATGGAGGGAGTTCTGCACCTGACAAATGAGCAACCCAGCTTTAAAAAAAGTCCAGTATATTAAAAATAACACATAGAAAGTATAATCGGTGGGGAAAAAGCTGGCCTAAGAAACCAAAACCTGTTTCTAAAGTTGAATGGGGCCCTTTTAGACAAACGCTTGATAAAGAATAGACCCACTGTCACTCATGTGCCAAAATATATGAATATATCAGTGTTTGGTCAGAGAGGTTATATGATGAATGTAGAAGAAAAATGAAAAAGAAGAACTGACATTGCTTGAAGTTTGCATCTCCCCCTTCCTTCTCCTTCCCTCTAAGATAAAGGGCCGGACTCTCATTTGCATTAAAGCTATTTTACACTGTTCTGGCAGTGTAAAGGGGCCGTAATATGGGAGAAAACTATACTACTCTCACTTGAAGACCCTTTTACACTGCCAGAGCAATGTAAAGTGGTCTTTATATAGATATGAGAATTGGGCTCAACCCTTGATGTAATATCTTAAAGAGATCACATATGAAGAAACTAAAGTTCAGTACAAAAAAAATTGCCCAGCACTTTGAACAACTATCTCCTGTGGTCTCAGAGAACCTGGGGACAATATTATGTTAGGGTCAGATAAATATTAAATAGGGAGTGGTAAATATATACTAGAGAGGTTTAACTATAATCTTCTGAATTTACACGGTACAGTCTCTCCATTTAGGAATTCCAAGTAGAAGAAAGATTCTCCACAGTGTGATAGTTTGTGACATCCCACACCCTTCTTCCCCTGAAGAAATAAACGTAAATGATGAAATCAGGAATGCAGAAATAAATGTGTTATTTCCACCACTGATGATGCCATCATGCACTTGTTACCAGACTTGTGAAAATAACAGGATTTACTGTAATCTTTTATGCTTGACTAGTGACGTATGAAAACTGTCTATCTTATAGCCATATAAACTACAGCTAACCAAACTATGCAAAGGAAATACACAGAATGACTAGGAATTCAAAAAGCATTATGAATACAAATAATAGGAGCAGAACCGCCGATCAGAATATAAGATACAATGGATCGAGTGCAATGCAAGTGAAAGGAAGTCATAATAATAGGAGCTTGGTGGGGTACAAGCTCTGTGAGATTTGGTGATCTGAAACAAGGGGGTTCTGCTAGGTTATGGTTGTGCTGTGCAGCATACTCCTGCGTCGAACCTATAATTTTCCTATTGGAAATGTACTTGGGACCAAAGGGACTGTAAGAGGGTGGCTTGCCCTTTAAGGGCTGGAGGGCTGGGGCTACTCAACCCTGATTTCAGACTGAGCCAAACCTGAGAGAGATCAGGTGATTGCCCTATAAAGAGCAGCAGGTGGCTGCAATGAGGGGATGGGCAAAGGAAGGAGGGAGGGAGGGAGGCTGTAGAGATGTGAAAGGCTCCTACAGAGAAGAACAAGGGAGTGGTGCTAGAGAAGAGCTGCAGCGAACAGGAGACTCCTGCTAGAGACCCTGCCCAAGAGAAGAGTTTAAGTCTGGATGCCAGAACCAGAGGGCTGAGGAAGGCTGAGCTTCAGCCAGGTAAAGCCTGGAAGTACTGAGCCTAGCTTATTCTACAGATCCTGATTGGGAGAAGGGCTTAAGAGCCTGGAAATGAGGGGACTGAAGAGGACTGAGCTCCACCCAGGTAAAGCCTGAGAGACTGAGTTGGGACGTAGCTCTGTGAAGAAGGGACTCCTTACTTGAAGGGAGAGAGTGACTGTGCTGGGGCTTAAAGCCAGTATGTAAGAACTCAATAAATGGGACCACTAGAGGTCCCATTACCTACCTGCTTTAACTACCTGTGAACTGTGAGATTATTAAGGGGCCCAGAAGAGGGGAGAAATTGGTAGCAGGGGACTGTAGTGACCTGTGGCTCAGGCGGTGGCCAGTCCTGTTGCAGGGACCCTTCAAAGATAAATCAGAATAGCTCATTCTTCATATGAGCACACGGACTTGAACTGAAATAAGAAAAGGTGTGAATAATAAGCAATGTAGTTATTTCAGTATGAGTTTGTGTGCAGATAAGTCTAGATCCATCTGGATATTTACACTAACTAGCAGGGATGTCAAGTCTTGTTCCATTTTATTTTTGTTGGAGGACTTCTTGGAGAACTCAGATCTGGGTTGGGAGTTTACTCTGATCTTAAAGGGTGAGCCTATGGTGTTGAATCTTTAATAAAGAGAGCTTTTCTCAGATTTGGGATTTAGCGATGTGTCTACAAAAACTAAGACAAAGCTCAATGAGCTGTAAACAGCCCAAATTAAAAATCCATGTACCTTCTTAATCAGGTTGCTCTTCCCAGATGTCATTCTTCTAGTTCTCCAGTCATCCACAGAATCTTGCAGGATAGGCAAGACCTGACTTTCTAAAGTACTACTAAGTAGGAACCACCTCCCCTTGCATTCTTAGGCCTTTTTAATATATCATGAAGAATAACATAGGGCACAAACCATTTTCTTTCCTTTACAGGTCCCCTAAAGCTGCTTAAAGTCCATTTAATGGTTATTGCTGGCTATCTGTATTGGGAATCAACCAGTGGCAACATCGCAAGTGTGATGAGAGCCATGCAGCATACAAGACATCCACAGTTGTTTGTGGGCTATATTTCCCTGCTCATTCAACAGCATGAGAGACAAACCCTTCCTTCTTCTCCATTAGCAGGATGAAAAGGAAACTTCATGGGTGGCCTCATTAAAGTCAATGTTCTTTTTTCCCCATTGATTTCAGCCAGGACTTTACTGGGTGAATTGATAGACAAAAAACTGCTTTTTTAAAGATAGGAGAATTATGGTCCTGAATGATTACTAGGAAAAAACAAACATTTCATATATCCAGGGCTGGCTCTAGGCACCAGCGAACCAAGCATGTGCTTGGGGCAGCACAATTGCAGGAGTGGCATTCCGGGGGTGGCAGTTGCGCTCTAATCTAAATGGTTCTAATCTAAATGGATTTAACTTTAACAATTACCTGCATGTAATAACTAACCACCAATGAATCAGACTTCAGAGCCTTTATGGATAGCAGAAATAAAACATGAGTGATCAAACAGGATCACATTGTCTATGCCACAGGAGCCAAAACACTTTGAAAACTAAGCAAAGATAAGCCTATGAGTAACAGAATTGAAACTCTAAACATTGTGTCCCTAGAAAGCTATTTAAACTGATTTATAGACTGTGTTTCAGTCATTTTTTGACAAAACACCACCAGATGGCAGTGCAGGAGAAAGAAAGAAAAGACTTCTGAAGGGCCATGAACACAAGTGGCAAGCATACTTGGTTTTATTTATCTGGTCGCTTTTCGCTACTGAAGTATTGGCTTAATATTTTCCTTCTATCACTCTATTGGGGGCAGAACATGCAACTGCCTTACGTTAAACACGATTATCCCTTGTTAAAGGAGTTTTTGTCCTTAGTAGTATTTCTCCGCCTCGTGCCTAGAGGGGTGAAAATATTATTTATTTTGCCTGTTTTGATGAAGTTACTTTAGAGGGGAAAATAAGTCCTTGAAATCTGAGTTTGGCCCCTCGTGCATATTCAGCAGCCTAAACCCAGACAAAATGTGGGAGTGTGCTGAAATTCTATCCATAATGATTTTACTTTACGTGCTTTCCCTCCCTATAAATCAGTGACATTGCACACTATGGAAGGTTAGCATTGCAATCCCCTAGCATCTCTGTAATACACCTCATAAACACAAACAAAATTGGAGGTTTCCTCGGCGATTGCACTAGCTCTGAGCAAAGATAAGAACTGGTATCCATCACTGTTGCCCTGCACCTTCACTGTGCTGGTATAGGCAACAGGTGCTGCGAGCAGCTGCAACTGTGCATTTGAACCTTCCTGTGCAATCTGGTCCTGCTGTCTGTCAAATTGCACACCTACTGGCTACATACTGGCCTGAAAACACCCAAGATGGTACTTTGGTTGCTCCCAGCTCTGCTCCAGGCCCTGATCAGGGCAGGCCCCTGAGAACAGCAGAAGTGGAACTTGGTTACTCATGGCTCTACCCAGCTTCCCAATGCTGGTCAGAGCAAGCTGAGAACAGCTGAGGCTGTACCAGCTGCTCTTAGCTCTACCTGGTCCTTCTGTCAGTGCAGCTTGCCCAGAGCAGCACAGGAGGACTCTCTAAATAAAGTTTGCATTTTTCAGTCTATTTTAAACTTCTGCCCCCTGTGCCTTCACTTGGAAAACAAATAATAAACTCCAAGGGTAGCACATGTGGTTGCATACCCACAGACACAAGCATGTGTCCTCCCTCCTCATATATTTTTGTACTACTGTAGCTCCTGAATCACAGTTGGGAGCCCCTTGTACAAGACATTTTTCAGAAACACAGGAAGACACTGTTCCTACCCCATGAGCAAGCAATCTAAACTGTGTACTTGTGACACAAGAATGTACTTCCTTTATTAAGGGTTGCCATGACACCCTGTCTGCTGCCCCAGCTGCAACTCCCACTCTCCTGAGATCTGCAAAAGAGAACCTAGAGGAAAGGACACTAGTGTAAGATGTGCAGCTAAGCTACTCTTTGCGTAAATATGAACAGAATGTGAATGCACGCTATATACCATAGACTGGCCACTGCTCCTAGGAGCTGTGCCACCCACAAGCCCAGCAGTTGTGTGTGGACATGGAACACTGGGTGCACCTTACACGGGAGCTTAGTATGGGCTCGCTACACCAGTGCTAGTTGCAATAGTGCAATTCATAAATGTAGCCTCTGCCTCAAGGTGCATCTGTACTGGGGAAAATGGTTTTCTGCAATGGTGCAGTTCCATGGGGGCTACTGCACATCAAAGTCCTACTGCAGATACATTGCAGGCATTTTTATCACTATGGGTTCATCTTCATAGGGAAGTTAACTCACTTTATAAATCAAAGTACTGGTTCTAACTTGAGTCCCATTCTCTCTCACAATTCCTTAACTTGATGGTGCTTTTAACTTGGATTGGCTGCTTCATCGGGGTAGGGACTACAGCTTGATTTCACAGCTGATGAGTTGTGGTAATGCAGTCAGTGTGCGGTTAATGCAATCACTGCAGCGAAATCACACTGTGCAGCTCAAGTGCGGCTGCTATCATTCAAGTGAGGCTAATTCAAGAGGAGTTAACTCAAATGTAGATAATTTGAATTAACTCTGCAGTGAAGACGTAGCCTGTGTCATCTAACCAGGAATCTTTCCCCCACGTTCTCAATGTTTGGCATTTTCCCTTTGTTTGATCTTTAATTGAATTTGTATTTTCTGGTGGGACCAGGGAAGATAGAAGGCTACATACGATGAGTACATTAAATGAACACCAAACTGCAAGGTTGCTTAATTTACAACATAGTCTGGATCCAAGCTCCTTTCCCAGCTTCCTTGCCACCAATTGGCTCTGTCTAAACCATCCTTGTTTCCTGTGCAGCAGCATCCAGCAGAAAGTGGGCATTCCCTGGGTGCCATTCAAGTGATAGAGCACTCCTGTAACACCCTATGACTGTCTGTATCTAAATACTAAAGTGCCGGCACATGGCATCAGGGCTGGCTCCAGGCACCAGCGGAGGAAGCATGTGCCTGGGGCGGCACATGCTAAGGGGAGGCATTCCATCAATTTTTGGGGTGGCACAGTCAGGATGGCTTTTTTTAAATTTTGTTTACTTCGGCAGTTTGGGCGGCAGTCCAAGCGGCTCTTTTTTTTTTTCTGAGTGGGCGGCAAAAATGGTAGAGCCGGCCCTGGCAGTTACCCACTTCATGCAGCTATTTTGGGAAGTGCACATGTAGTGTATGGATGCAAGTTCTGCAAGGGAAGCAAACATAGTCCAAACCTTTCAAAATCTGCCTTAAATGTCCATCCCTTTCCTTCTTCTACCCACTTTTCTCTTCACCCAGCCACATTATTGTTTTCCTAAACTACAGACACTGTGATAAAAGGGCTGCCATGCACTGATACGGTGGTCACCATTACATCTTGACAATTGCTACTTGCAAGTAATTCATGTTACTGTGATGCGTATGGTCAGCTAACCATATGGATATACTGGGTGCTCCTTGCTAATGCTAACAAGGCTAGAGGCCAAATTGGAAAGACATTAATGGTGACTGCTCTATTTCTACATTTTTTGCACACCGAAGATTTCCATTTAGCTGAACAGAGGCATGATCCAAATACTACTGAAGTAAATGGGCTTTGATTTAGGCCCTAGATGTCTTGGGTGGGAGCAAGGAATGCTGGAGCAAGCCCTTTATTTTGTACTTACTTACTTACTTAACCTCATTAATGATGCACCTTTTCAAAGGGTGCTGCAGCAGTCATACTCCCTTTAATTCACAATTCAGCCGTCAGGGCCGGCTCCAGGCACCAGCAGAGGAAGCACGTGCCTGGGGTGGCACGTGCTAAGGGGTGGCATTCCATCCATTCTTGGGGCGGCACAGTCCAGGTGGCTTTCTTTTTTTTTTTTTTTTTTGCTTGGGGCAGCATGGTATTCAAGAATATGTAGCATAATTCCCGGATTTTGTAAATGGTTTCCTCTGGCTGCCCTTTAAATCATCTCTTAAAAGAGGACAGGCCTGACAGGAGGTTGCATCTGGGTAGCTGTTCAAGTGAAAGCTGAGTAGGACGGAGATTTTTGGAGCGGGTATCTGCCCTGTGGAACGCTTAAGCAGAGCCCCTGTTCTAGTGTGATTTAAGAACATAATTTGTCTGAGTTAAGCTCAGATGGTGCATAGGAGAAGGACCATCCTGCTCTGCCATCACAGCCATCCAGTCTGTCCTGACTCTGCTTTGGCAGAGCTTGTTTGATACACTGCAGCACAGTTTCTGCTCCTGGAAGACTGCAAGACATGTGCATCTCCAAAAGCCACCCATTCTTTCCTGCATCATCTTTGGTCTCTTTACCAGCTTCCTGATCCTCTCTTCACAAAGCCCCAAGATTTCTGGATGGCCATCCATGTGACCCAGCCAGGGACCTGTGTGGCAATTTTAGAATCATGGGGTCATTTGCATGCCACATATTCATAAGAACATAAGAACGGCCATACTGGGTCAGACCAAAGGTCCATCTAGCCCAGTATCCTGGCCTATGACAGTGGCCTATGGCAGGTGTCCCAAAGGGAATGAACAGAGAGGTTATCATCAAGTGATCCATGCCCTGTCACCCAATCCCAGCTTCTGGCAAACAGAGGCTAGGGACACCACCCCTGCCCATCCTGGCTAATAGCCATTGATGGACCTATCTTCCATGAATCACACCAAGATCCTGTGTATTATGCAAACCTGGAGTGAAGAAGATCAAATGAAAAAGTGAGATGTTAAAAAGAAGAATAAAGATGGGGGTAAAAGCAGCAAAAGGGGATGGGGGAGAAGCCTCACAAATAAATAGACAAAAGGGAGGTGAGGGAGTGAAAGAAATAAGAAATGGTGACATGACAAACAGACATGGATTATCAAGTTATTTAGTTATTTCTCTAGAGAGATGAAAGAGGAATGGAAAATAATTTGTTTCTATGCAGAGTAAACATTAATGGTATCTTCTTTACAAGGGTCAATCTGCATGTCTGAAGGAAGAACAATGAAAAGACTTTTTCAACTTTGTAAAGTTGGAGTTCATTTGCAGTGGGCTCACTAAGTCTCCATTCTTTAAACCATGATGTTCAGTAAACCACACATTTTTGGAACTGTGCCTGGTTACATTAGTGTGTCAATACTTTGTGTTACATTATGTAACTGGGTATGCTGCAGTAAGATCACTGAAGCAGCAAGCCTGCAATATTCCAAAAGACCAACTGAGATTTTCCCCTCTGTGTTGTCTTGACATAACCATTACTTTTAATAAACCACTGTAAATGAATTTGTTTTATTTTTCCAAACAATATCTGCTACCTATAAAAAGATTTTCAGGTCATGTTGGTAGGATTTTTAAATATGGTAGAGAGAGCACCTACTGGGGAATCTGCTAGCACAGTGAAAAAGCAGAGTCTGTTCTGCAATATTATGGTACTTGGAGACTCGGGACCAAATTCAACTGTGATATAAAGCAGGTGGAAACCCCACTGAATTTGGGAGTTGTGCTTCTGTAGGACAGAAGTGTATTTGGCTTGTGGTCTCCAAATGAACCGTGCATCACTATAGTACAGGAGAGGAGGCAGGGTGATGTCATTTGTGTTTAATAATTACATGAGAAGATGTGGAACCAGGAAGTCCTGTATTCAAGTGTTGTATGAGCCACTCACTTAGGTTCAAGTCGTGCATGGTAAATGCCTTCTGATTGCCACTCAGAACCTCATCGGTTCAGGCACTCAGTTTGTGGCCTGGTCATGTACACCTGCCTCAGCTAACGCAGTGTGGCTATACATTTAGGGTGATAACAAACACTGCTGCCTTGAAAACCGAGGTTGTAGCTGAGTAAAGGTTTCTGGGCTCAACAACAACCACCAGGTGAAAGAGTCATTTTTTGTGAATCCCATTCTACGAAGGCTTTTTCTGTTTTTTGAGAGAGTTGATCTGAATGAGAATAAGTGTTACTGTTTTAATCTGGATCGGGGAGAAATAAACACAATTTTTTCTTGCTGGATTGGAGCCTGATCTTTCTCCCATTGAAGTCAATGAGAATGTCACCACTTCTTCCAATGGGAGAAGGATTGGGACCTTGGTATTCTACAGAGAGTGATTTCACAAAATAGAAGACAGCTGGGATGCTAGAGGCTCTCTGTATAAACTGTGTGACATTTGCTTTGTATTGCTCAGGGCAGAGTTTAAGATCCAGAAGTGCACTACAAATAAAACTGCATAACTCATTTTACTCTCTCTCTCACACACACACACACACACACACACACACACACACACACACACACTCAAAAGTTAAATGACAGATTAAGGTTGCCTATACAACCTTAATTTGACCCCTTTGTGCATATGCATGATAATACAGTCTTTAATTACATGGTCACAGACTCCTCCCCCACCCCAGGACTTCTGCCTCTTTCAATACACAGAAAGGATGGTGCTCAGTTAGTGAGCAGCTACTCAATATTTTGTTGTGTTCATTGTTCAGTGCATGGTACAAGGCCTTATTTACTGCACACTATTTAGACTCTGCTCTGATGACAAAATTATTAATTTCCTCAGGGGCTTTCTATGGCATTCATCAGTAGAGAATCTGAGTGACTGATGAACATTGGATTTATTTTCCCATGAGATCAGGGGTTGATATCCTTATTTTACACATGGGGTACTGAGGCAGAGAAGGGTTGTTAGGTGTCCTATTTTGGGTGTCCAATTTGAAACACCTAAGACCTGATTTTTCAGAGTACTTAGTGTTATACAGCACTTTGCATAGTCAACAGAACTCCCACTGACTTCTGTTGCAGCTGTGACAGCACTTCTTCAAATCAGACCCCAGGGTATCAAGTTTAGGCACCTAGAAAATGAAGAACTTGCACGCCAGTGGAGAATTTGGGTTATCATCTGATTTCCATTTCTGCCAGTCTCTTTCCTTTCATTGATCAAGGTTCTCTTAGATGTCTGTTCTAAGGAGGCGCCACAATTGTGTTTTTTTTTTAAAAAACCCTGTAACATCCTACTCCATGGGCCTGATCCTGCATGGTGCTGAATGCCTGCTGTGTGGTGCTCAACACTTTCAAATCCCAATGAATCAATGGGAGTAGAAGGAGTTCAGTACCTCCTAGGAGGTGCTCAGCTTCAGGAAGTATTGAGCCCCAAAGCACAAAGTCTGTTTTGTCTATTTAGCTCAGTCTTTTGTCACTGTTTCTTTATATACTAATACATTCATTTTGCAGACACGGTTTCTGTTGATCATTTAAAACTTTGCCAAGAATCAGAGAAAAACGTTTAGCATTAGGCATATGGTCAGAACTGCCTGCATACCAGATGTGGATTAATGAAATGCTACTTGTGTGGTTCATACCATTGCTTTCCTGACAATCCAATGTCAAATAAAATACAGGTTTTGAAAATGTACTTACACATAATTATTTTCATATTTTAACATAAAATAAAGTATATTTTAAAATACCCCGACATAGTAAACCAATACTGTGCTAGATCACACTAGCACAATATTAAAGTTTAATGTTATGGGGAAAATTCTTTTAAACATGTTCTTAAATTTCCCATTGTGATTATTCTGAATAACCCAAATCTATATTGTCTTTCTTTGGAAGGATCACAAAGTACTATAGTACTGAACGGCAATCACTTCTAGAATGAAATGTGGCAATGTTCAACAGCAAATCTGCATGGCAGTTCAAGACAGGAAGAGCAAAATCCTTGATCAGATTGTAAATGTGATGTGACTGTGGAAAAGACAAATGCCATCTTGGAATATATCAGGTGAGGGATTTCCAGTAGAGACAGGGAAGTATTACTGCCATTGTACAAGGCAGTGGTAAGACCTTATATGGAATACCATATCCAGGGGTTCTCAAACTTCTTATTTCTGAGTCTCCCCCTGCCCCCAACAAGCTATAAAAACTCCACAGCCCATCTGTGCCACAGCAACTGTTTTTCTGCATATAAAACCCAGGGCTGGTAGCAAGCAGGGCAATTGCCTGTGGCCGCACACCACAGGGGCCCCCGCAAATCTAAGTTGCTCAGGCTTCAACCCCACTGTGGCAGGGCTTCAGCTTTCTGCCCTGGTCCCCAGTGAGTCTAACGCTGGCCCTCCTTGGCAGCCCCCTGAAACCTGCTTGCAGCCCCCCAGGGGACCCCTGATCCCTGGTTGAGAACCACTGCCATATACAATTCTGTTCACTCATGTTCAAGAAAGATGAATTCAAACTGGGGCATATGCAGAAAAAGGTTATTAGGCTAATCGGAGGAACCGAGAGCTTATTTACAAGAGCAGACTAAAGGAGCTCGGGTTGGTTAGCCTAGCAAAATGAAGGCTAAGAAGGGGATATGATTGCTCTCTTTAAATATATTGCAGGAGGGAGTAAACACCAAGGAGGTGAAGAGCTATTTAAGTTGAAGGACCATGTGGGCACAAGAGCAAATGAGTATAAACTGGCCAGGAATAAATGTAGGCTGGAAATTAGAAAGTTTCTAATAATCAGAGGAGTGATTTTCTGGAATAGCCTCCCAAATAGGAGAAGTGGGGGCAAATAACTGAATTAGTTTTAAGAGGGAGCTGATAAATTTGAGTGGGATTTTGTAACACAGTTGCTGGCAGGGGGCTGGGCTTGGTCATCCAGGTGTCCCTTCCAGTCTTATGTCCTAAATCTCATGTTTCAAGGCTGCAGCCAGTCTCTGGCTGGGGTCAGAAAGGATATTCTCTCCTTCCATCCCGAACATATTCTGGTTTCCCCCCTCCTTCCTCTGAAGTACCAGAGATGGCCACGGCTGGAGATGGGACACTGGATAAAGTGGGGCAGTGCCCTGAGATGGGACAGAAAATTTGTTTCTGCAGATACTTGACTGCTGTGTCTCACTCATACATCAGGGTCATACCTTAAAAATGGCAATACTTCCAAACTGCAAAAATGGCAATTCTCCCCACCTTTCACCAGGTCAAATTGGAATGGACATTGGGGTTTGTTTTGCCTTCCTCTACAGCATGAGGCACAGTCACTTGCTAGGTATATCTCACCAAATCAATTCTCTGTCATTGCAAGGGCCTCAGGCAAAGGTGCACCCCAGTTCCTCCTGTTCTCTGCCAGTGGTGCACAACAGGTTAGTCTGTGCTATAATACTTTAACCTAATACAGGTTGTGTGACTCAATGCATGGGAAACTGGATGGAGTTTAGTGGCCTGTGATGTTCAGGAGATCAGATTAGATGATCTAATGGTCCCTTGTGACCTTAAACTCTATGAAATGATAGGAAGACTTAATTAGTTCACTCTTTTGACCATTAGCTTTGCTTATATGTTCAATTCAGGAGACTGCTTTGGGAAGCGTACCTTTATAAGAAGCAGTTGTTTCAAGGAGGGGAGAGAGGGAACTTGGTGAGCAGGAAGTGGGGAGGCTGTTCCAAATGTTGGAGCAGCATGAAAGAAGGGGAGAATAGGGAAAAGAGAGTGTGGGAACAATAAGGAACAAGACTGGGAGGAGCATGGGTAGGGAGAGGAAGAGTTGGTGAAAATAAGAACTGGGATATAGATGTTGGCAAAAGAGTGCAGTGTTGGATGGCAAGAGTTCAGGAGATTTTTATGCAGCCAAAGACAGGAAGCCAATGAATGGATTCAGAGAAGTGGAGTTGTGATCTGAGGGGTGAACCAGGTAGATTCTTTGAGCAATGTTATTTTGGACAGACTGGAGGGAAGAGGTAGGACACAGAACTCTTTTCCTTTTCACCTAAATCGGATTCAAACAATGTGATCTTGAGTTGGAAACCTAGTGCTCACTAACTATTGGGCAGGGTCCAACTCTAATCTTGGGACACCATAAGGGCTTTTATTAGTCATTGTCAGCAAGTGTCTTTACATACGTGTCTTCACTGCATTTCAAAGGCAAAAACGCTGGTGTGACGGGTTTTCCCCCGGGGTGCCACCTGAAACTGGGGTACTACTGAGCCCTCTGAAACCACCAGCCTGGGCTCCCTCTCACACTGTGCTGCTGTGACAAGCTGCAGGCACGCCCCTGGTCTTACACTTCCACCAGCATACACACAGGTAGGGACACCCAGCTGCAGTTACATGCAGGCTTTCTGAGCAGGCATTGCATGTGAACCAGCAATAGAGAGGCTACAGCCAAAATAACTGCCAGCTTCCTAGCCTAGGACCACTGAGCAGTACCATCCTGCCCTGGACCAAACCCCAACCAGTATGAATTTATTATCCAGTTCACCTCCCTCTCAATGTGGAGAGGAATATGCACCAGCCTTTGCCCTTGACCTATGATTTCCCATGCACTTCACTCCAACTCACTGGTTTAGATAAAGCAAAAACAAGTTTAGTAACTACAAATGATAGATTTTAAGTGATAGCAGACAGATCAAAGCAGTTTACCTAGCAAATAAACACAAACACAAACTAAGTCTAAGATAGTAGAAAGATAGGACACGAATTAGCAAATTCACACCCTGAGAGATGGTACAAGCAGGCTTGTAGATTCTTAAGGGACAAGCTGCACTTGCTTTACAGCTTGGAATCCCCAGGTCTTTCATACACAGGCTAGAAATCCCTTTAGCCTGGGTCTAGCACTTTCCCCAGTTTAGTCTTTGTTCCTCAGTTGTTTCCAGGAGTCTTCTTGTGTGGGGAGTGAAGCATATGGCAGGAACCCTTTGTCCCAAACCTCAATTTGTGGAAAAACACGAACATCTCAAGATGGAGTCCAGAGTCATGCAGTCTGGTCACATGCCCTTGCAGTGTTATAGCAGCCATTGCTTACGGACTGGCCAAAACATTCACAGGAAGGTTAAGTTCTTCCAGGGTCCATTGTCTTTGCTGATGGGCCATCAGCACTGTCTGACTTCTTCATTGTTGTACCAGAAAGGCTAGTTGTGGGTGTCACCCAGAGTAAGCATGATTGAAATACAGATACACAGTCAATATTCCTAACTTTAGATACACAAATGATACATGCATACAAATAATATAATCATATTCAGCAAAACATAATTTTTCCAATGACACCTCACATGACCTGTTTTGTACAAAATGCAACATAAATATGCTATAACCATATAATAATAATATCACTCTGAAGAATATGGGGTGCAGTGTCACAGCTTGCTCTCCAGAAGTAACTTTATGAGCCACAAATACGTCATCCCTAGCAAGGATAAGCTTTATAGGCACTGCTAGAGAACATCTGTGCCACTAGTACTGCAACAACAGCAGACCCATGTTGTGATACCACTGGTCAGGCTGGAAGCTTCAGGAAACGTGTCTGTGAGCCACTGTGGCCCATGTAATGACCAACAAGATTTTACAGTATGAATCCAGTATGACATCTGACTCATGACTGTTCACTTAGATTTGCCCTGATGTGGTCATGTGAAATTTTCAAATGTAAATGCTTAAGTTTTATGTCTGCCAACAATTCCCTTATGCATAATAATTAGGTAGGCATTTGCAAATGTTAATATCCACTTTGCATGCACAAATAATTTGAAAATTTGTCCCAAAATATCTACTGTCTGAGACAAATAATTAATTTTTGAATACTAACTCATTCTAAGACTTTGCTGGTAGTGGTGTGCTTCAGGTTATTCTACACAATTTAACTTGCCTTTTTCAGAAGTCTCTGTTTCTATTGTTATGTCGCCAGAGGGTGACAAAGTTCCAAATGAAAAATACAATTAAACCGTTTAGAACTGGAAATGAACTGGAATTAATTTTTTGAGCATATATAAATCTTTCAATAAGTTAACCTTCAACATTCAGCATTACAGATGCTGATAACGTCCTTTCATTTAATAGATGGTTGTTTGTTTGATTTAGGCTAATCCTGATCAAATTGTTCAAAACTAAGAGGGCTGAGATCAGATTTCCTAGTACTTTTACCAGGGCAGAGTTGAAAACAGAAGCATTTGCCTGTCAAGGGAGGGCTAATTTTTTTTTTTTTTAGAAAGTGTAAAAATGTATAGAAGAATGTTATAATGAAATGAATATCTGATTTCAGTTACAGAATTCAGTATTGTATTAGATATATCATCTTGAATGCAATGTGGTTTGCAAACTTAAATTCATGCAAATCAGGAAATGCCAAAGTTAAGGGTCTGACTGCAATGTTAACTCCACCACACTGAGCATACCTGGACAGATAATACACTGAATCCCACGAGCTCTGTAGAATCTCATCCTTACATTTTCATGCTCTATTACTGCAACTATGGACACAAATTGTATATTGGCACCTGTAACTAGACTTTTGGATGTCTATATAACCATCTGTGTGTGCAAATACATAATTTATTATTATTTGTATTACAATAGCAGCCAGACACTCCAATCAGGATCAAGGCCTCATTGTTTGTGTGCCCAAATGTGGTAATAGTGTGTGGATGTATAAGCCTGCAATCAGCACCCACATTTAAAAAAATGTGGCCCACTATATAGTTTAAACCAGTGTTCTCAACCTTTCCAGGCAATTGTACCCTGTTTAGGAGTCTGATTTGTCTTGTGTATCCCAAGTTTCACCTCACTTAAAAACCACTTGCTTACAAAATCAGACATAAAAATACAAACGTGTCACAGCCCGCTATTACTGAAAAATTGCTTGCATTCTCATTTTTACTATATAATTCTAAAATAAATCAATTGGAATATAAATATTATACTTACAGTTCAGTGAGATATTTGAGCCTGTTTTTCACTTGTGAGCCTTGTCTGAAGCCTGAGCCCCAGACAGCGGGGCTGAAGCATGTAACTTAGCTTCGTGGGGGGCCCCTGTGGGAAAGGGTCCCGGGCAGTTGCCCTACTTGCCACCCCCTAATGCCAACTCTGCACTTAGGATCCCCCTAAATCTGTTCTGTGACACCCCTTCCCCCCCCAGGGGCTGCAACCCCCAGCTTGAGAAATACTGATCTAGGTGAGCTGAGTGCCCACTGGAAGACGTCTATGTACCCCAGGGGTGCGCGTATTCCTGGTGTAGAACCACTAATTTAAGGTAAACCTGTCACTAGTTAAGTAATAACATGAAATACCATGTATATATGCACTATGAATTTCTTAAGGTTGTTTTGAGAACCTTAACTTTTGCATTTCCAGGACCTGACTAAGTCCTGCTAATGCAGAAAGTACAGTGTTACCATCTCTTGTGATTTTATAGAAAGTCTCATGATACTTAGTGTTTTCCCTAAAGCCCCAATTCCAATAATTAAGTGAAATTCTCCTTCCATTAAAATGAAAAGTTTCTTGCCCACATAGTTGTGGAGAAAAGCTTGAAATTGTGAACCCTAAATGATCCAACACCAGAAGGCAAATAAAAAGAACCCAACACTTATTTTTTTTTTTAAATCTCATGATTTCGAGTATTCTCATGATTTTTGGGGCCTGACTCAGGACTTTTGAATGCTTGGTGTTGGCAGTACTACATACACACTGTCCTGTCCTGTGCCAATGAGGGCCACTGCCCCCGTGAGGAATTTGCTCCAATCACCAAGATGGGAAAATCATGTGTAAAACAATCTGTTGTGCAGAAGTTTGGGAAAAACGGAGGGACTGGGTTAAAGTCTCTACCTGGGTCCGTTATCCTGAGTACCTGGCCCTGAAACAGCTATGGTTAGTGATTAGACCAAGAGATGAACTATGTTCCCTGCTGTGCCAGAGCTCCACGCAGTGCACCCAAGCCACCTTTGCACTCGGCTGACCCCAGGGATAGCCAGGGGTCAGTGTGATTCTTGCTGGAACTTAAAGTTGCCTCAGCCACAAAGGGCTGCTATGCCAGATGAGGATCACTGTAGAACAGTCTGCTCTGGCTATGGCTCAATGTACTTTTAGTGTGTTCCCTATGCTATCTCTATGCCAGTTGTTCATTACCCAGTTCCAGGGGAATCCTCACTTTACAGTGAACCACAAGAGTGGCACAGAAGAGCGATAGTATTAGGCAGAATTTGGCTCAGGGAGGTCTGCAGACCTATATTCCTAACTTTGAAACTGACTGCATGTGCAAATCATCTAGAGTGAAGTGATCATGTGATCACTAACTGAAGCAGAGGTGAGCATGAAGGTGCACATTGTTCCTAAGAGGTCCAATCCCTCATAAGTTTTATTGTGCCGGTTCCCTCATTGTGGGGAGTCTGCTCTGCAGGCCTGTGAAAAGCCATGTCCCTGCCTCTTCCCTGCCTCCTTCAGGACCATATGCACTGCCAGGGCACAAAGAGTGGGGAAAAGAAACAGGCCCTTGTGTAGGCCACAGAAGTGGAGGGTTAGGTACCTTGCCTGCTTTCACCCAAGTTGGAGCCTGTCACAATCTGCCCTTCTGCCTCAGTTTTCTCATCTGTACAATAATATTAACCCCCCTCCCAACATTTGTAACATCATTTGATATCCTCACATGAAAGACGGTACACACTGCATGTGCCAAGCACTGTGTCATTATTGTAAAGCAGCAAATTGCCAGATTCCTCAGCGAACATTATGGAGGTTCCATTTTCACACACACAAACTGTCCAGCACGTTCTCTGCCGTGTTATACACAAGGAGGAGTTTCTTCGGCAGCAGGCATGCGTGCCTTGTCTTGCCAACTTACTTTCTTCAACAAGCTTATGTTACTTAGTCGTTTAAAGGAAAATGCCCACTTCCCCTAATAGGGTGTGAGTTCCTGTCTGTGCCTATTCTGTATTTCAGTGTAGAGGTGGAAGACATGGTTTTGTTCCAATCATCTGTCTTTTGGGGGGAATTCTTCAAGACTCCAGTGCCAAAAAATAACTGGCAGCATGTTGTTCTTTTCTGACCATCATTCTGTTTCCTGAGGAGATTAAAATTAATTATCTGCATTTTGGCATGTGGAAATCTAGAATATTCTTCTTGCTCCATTGCTTGACAGCTTGCATTGGCACTGGACATGCATCGAGCAGAATCTTTTGGGGCATCAGAAGTTGCAGCATAAGGAGCATCAGCAGGAGCAGACAGACAAGAAGTAATTCAGATTCCCCTCTGCTATCAATAGCTTGGGCATTTACCAATTTTTAAAGTTCTCCACTGTAAGTGGCATAATGCCACTTGGAACATACTCCACATCTTGTTTTTAAATGTGCTTTAATTGATTATATTATCAATATTGAAAATATGAGGGTTTTTCCTCTATTTCAACCCATAGTTTATATAGAAAGGCATGCAGCATATACTACACACCTTTTGAACCACATAGAAACAGCTGGAAATCCATGTGTAAATAAAAAAAAAATCAGAATATCCGAGACAATGATTAAAGTTTATATGTTCAAGAAAATACAGTACAAAATAATAGCTTGGCTATCCCAACCTCTGAGCGCACATGTTTTAGAAACTGTAAGCGGTAAGATGATTCAATCACTGGTTTTAATTTTTATAACATTATAAGATTTCATCTATTGCCAAGTCATCTGGACATGTGTTGTCCTAAATTGCACACATGGATAATGATGGTTTTCTAAAATTCATCAGTCATTTGATTCTGCTACATAGGGGTGAAAATAACTTAAAGGACTTACTGGTATGTCGGAGTCCTGAGCAGGGGGCGGGGCCTCAACCAAAAGGGGTGGGGTGTCAACCGGAAGAGGTGTAGCCTCTAAATCCCTGGGCCCTTTGCATCGTGATTTAAAGGGCCCAGGGCTCTGGCTGCGGTAGCTGGGAGCCCCGGGCCTTTTAAATCGCCACCCGAGCCACCGCTACTACCCTGGGGCTCCTGCAGTGGGGCTCTGGCAGTTTAAAGGGCCCAGGGCTCTGGCTGCTGTGGGGAGCTCTGGGCCCTTTAAATCGCCTGGCCACTGCCGCTACCTTGGACTCTGGCAGCAATTTAAAGGGCCCAGGGCTCCGGCGGTGATTTAAAGGGCCCCGGGGCTCCCTGCAGTGACCGGAGTCCCAGGCCCTTTAAAGTGCCACTAGAGCCCCACTGCAGAAGCCCTGGGGCTCCAGCGGCGGTGGCTGGGGGCTCCGACGGTTATTTAAAGGGCCCAAGGCTCCCAGCTGCCACTACCGCAGCGGAGCCACAGGCCCTTTAAATTGCTACCAGAGCCCCCAGCCACTGCTGGTACCCTGGGGCTCTGGCAGTGAGGCTCAGGCAGCGATTTAAAGGGTCCAGGGCTCCGGCTGCTGCCGGGAGTCCCGGGCCCTTTAAATCGCCGACCAGTATGGTCGGCAGTGTACTGGCTCTTGCCAGTACGTCCTACCATACCATACCAGCTTACTTTCACCTCTGCTGCTACATTCATTTGAGCCCTCTGACCTGAGCCTGCAACTTGTAAATAAATCATTGGGTAGAGGTTAGTTAATGTTTGTCAAGTGATTCATAGACGATAAGCATCATTTTCCACTGCAACACAACTTGTGCAGTCACTTAAACCTCTGCCAAGTAGATCTGACTCTTACACCGCTTCTACAGCAGAAAGGGAGTATAACTGGGGAATCCCCTGGGATAAGGGGGTTCCCCAGATGGAGCAAAGCCAGCATCATGGCTTTGTGCCAGTCTTCCTTGCATCCCCTGGCATAGGGGACGTACTAGGAACATGTGACCAGAGGGAGGGATGTGTGGCTGGAATGCTGCTGGCCTCTAGCTGTTCTTGGCTGCCAGCATGGCCCGTTGGGGACTGTTGCTGTTGAATGTAAGCTAGAAGTCGGATGCAGCTTTATCTTACCCTGGGGGTTCTCAGCAGGGCCAAGAATAGGGGAGGAGCAAAGGTGGCTTAAAGCCACGTTCCTCCCTAACCCCTCTCTTGCTTCAGTGAGTCCAAGTTGGCCCAAATGGAGAATCTGGTCCAATGAGTCCAAAGTGGATCTAAAACTGAGTCAAATTCCTTTCAGGGCTGCTAGGGTCACACAGCTACTTAGCACCTGAAACCAAGGCTCAGTCTAGCCCTAACCACCTAAGATATTAAAACATTTCTCCTGAGTGAGGCCAAGAGAACAAAACCAGTTAGGAGATGCTAGCCAAAGTCATTCTGGAGATATGATGAGCCAATACACACAGTTGGAAATGTTAAAAAAATAAGAGAAAGTGGGTAGGGTAATATCTTTTATTGGACAAACTTCTATTAGTCCAATAAATATTACCCCGTCCTCCTTGTCTGTCTAATATCCTGGGATCATCACCACTAACCCTCTCCCCTGCCAAAACCAACAGCAACTAATGACAGGTAAATGTATGAAACAGTAAATGTACAAAAAATGGGTGAGATCCTCAGCTGGTATATATTGGCGTAGTCCCATTGAACCAAAGGCACTATGCCAATTTCCACTAGAGCAAGATCTGCCCCTTTGTCTGAATTTTCCCAGGCATGCCACTGTGGCTTTTCCCCCAGAACTCTGGTTCTATCCTGGGAGGAAATGCTGCAGGCACGAGTTCAAAGAATGTTGGAGAAGAAGTTGGGGAGCAAGCACTTTAAAAACCAGCTTATCATGCAGAATTTGCTTCAACTTTAACTGTGGAGTGACAACTGACTCTCGGTAATCACTAGTAACAATAGGAAATTAACCCTATCATAGGACAAAATGATGGCTAAATGGAAAAATCAGTGGCTGCTGCAAAAAGAGAGTGTTGGGGTTTGTTTGACATCTCACTTTCTCTTTCAATCTAATATGTGTATGGGCCAGGAATATAACTATTTGTTGTTAACAAGAGACTATATTTTGTTCATGACTGGATGCTTTTAAAATTAATAATTTTATTAGGAAGGTCCCAGTTGTGGTAAGAATCTGGCTTAAATTGAGAGAGCCCCAAAATGCAATTTGAGCACTGAGTCCAGGATAATCCAAATTTACAGAAATACTGCAGGAGTATCTAAATAACACATGATCCTACATGCATTAGGGGCCAAATCACGGGCCTATTAAAGTCAATGGGAGATTTGCCTTTGACTTCAACAGAACCAAGGGCTGTTCATATATATATGAGAGAAAGGAGACAGTGTATTCTGCAGCTTTGGAATTTTCCATAGACTCCACCTCTTGCCAACTCCATCACTGCTGCTAATTTTAGCAGAGATATCCAGTAATGTGCTCATCCCAGCTCTAAATTCTCTTCCATCTTCCCAGCTCTTGACTGTATGATTCATGGTAATAATTAATTCAGTCAACTTTTTAAAAAGAGGTTTCTAAATCAGACTGCTGCGGAACATTGAGTCTCCAGTACTAGAATGCCACAGAATTTAGGTCCAGTTTGCACGGGCTTCCTGCAAGGGCTTACTTGAGCCAAACAAAGCAGTGCCGTGAAGACCAAATTAGTAGTAATTGCCAAATAAAACATGTGAGAAAACCTAAAATAATAATCCAGCATGCATGCATGTACACACACAGCTATGCACCAACTGAACAGAGAACAAACCCCAAGCAATCTAAATACAGACAAGACAAAGAGATAGAGACGAGGCATTCTGTGTCTGAAGTGTTCACATCCTTAAGGAGATTTTTTCTTGTTGAAACACTCAGGCTAATATCTCTCATAGCCTGCCCATCCCAGGAACCACCACAGCAACAACTGCCAGCAATAGTGACTGTCCCTGACAGAACGATTATCTATCTTAGGGTAACTGCCCATCACTATAGTACACATTTCCCTCGTGAAATCAAAAGCAATAGTGAAGTCCCTAGTGGACTTCATGGACTTTCTGGCTCTTCTCCATTTTTGGGGTAAAAATGGTGCTTGGCATGTTTTTTTTAAATTTGTTGTTTAGGTTGGTTGATTTGTTTTTTACAGCTGTTTAATATTGTGGGGAATATTTTGGATCAGTGGGGTGTCTACTTTGACCAGTCAGACTGTGCCCTGACATTACAGACTTCTGACATGCCACAGCCGAAGTGCAATATCACATCCAAAAAGCAGCTTGTGTGTGATATGCCTCTTATATTATTGAACTATGTCAGGCATACAACAAAATCCTGAAACTCCATCTGACAATTTTGGATAAGCAATTTTCATTTTGGCTTCTTTGCTCACATATAATATTACAAGATAGAGAAAACTGTACCCTCCTCCCTCAAAATAAATACAGTATAGACTCATAAAGGCAGCTTAAGTATGTATTTAAAAATCAAATGATAATTGGCAGGGAATCCCTGAATTACCATTTCTCTTGAACCCTGACTATGGCCAGCCCTTTCTGAACCTACAAAGTTCCACAAACTCTGCCAATTGACTTGTTTGGTTGTTTTTTTGTGAGCTGCAGTGCAACAACAGAGACTGGGGCGGCTGCAATACTCAGAACAGCATATTCTGTGATGGTTGTTCTAAGCACTGCTCTCTGGGCCTTGCCCTGAGAGCAGGGTGAAATTAGCTATATACACATAGACTGCTGTTAATAATGCAAAGGGATTTTACCTTTCATCTGCTATGTCACCAGGAAAAGTCACACCTTGAAGTCCTTGCTCACATGTGTGTCATCGCCTCTGACTTTGTGGGCTGGGGAGATGAAAATCTTTTGGACCTCTATCAACTCTGTTCCATTACCCCCCAGATGCTTGTGGAAGCCCCTCCATGGGGTTGAGGATCCACATCTGTGGGGGACGGAAAAGGGTTGAGGGGCGGTGCTGTGCAGTGCCCTTTCACAAAACCTGTAGGAATGTACTTTGCTGTATAACCTTTCCCTGCTGTGGAACTCTCTAAAGGGTGGGTCCAGGAGAAAACACTCTCTGGAAGACAGTAAGGGACCCTGGGGCAGATGGCTGTGGTCTCTGACAGATTTCCTGAGATTGCCAGATCTCAGGGAGTGGAACTGCCTCCCCATTCCATAGGAGAGAAAAAACCCTGCCTCTGGACAGAACAATACAGAAGAAATTCCAACAGGGAACCTCCATGGAATTTTCTTGTCCAGCTGATTTTCCTAGGAAGAAGAAATCTTGGACACATAGTTTTTAACTAGTCTTTATTAAGATAAAACTCCCATGAATTTCAATGGGACTGAGAAAAACTGAGTACAAGATTTTAAGATTTGTCCCACAGTTAATAAGGTCATCAGAGTGTTTTGCTTCAAAACTGTTCTCTGTTGCTACTAAATGTAGTATGATGAATGTAACTAGAGAAAGTATGTCAAGTTTTAGGAGGGACCTACTTCACCAGGGGGTTCCAGAATGCAAGCTGGGGCCAGGCTGCTACCAAAAAAACCACAGGCCTCTGAGCATAAAACACAGACCTGTATGGCAAAAGTTCTCTTTCCTACAACCCTGCCTGTTTGCTGCATCATTTATTTTTAATGAAACAGCAAATAGGTTGTAAGGTGCTCAGATAGCAGAATGAGGCATGAGGTATACCTAAATATACAGTGCTGCTACCTTTGTTACATGCACAGAATGTCTGCTGCTGCCGGAGACGTTTGCACAAAAATAGAGGCTTGAAAACGGACCTACGTGTCAAATACTTTTGGAGAATCACACGTAAAATTTGGAATTGGCTAACATTTCATCAGTTCCCCACAAAAATCTGTGTTTGATTAAATAGAGTTCTTCACTGTCAATGTAGATCCCTATATTTATGCAGCTCATGCAAAAATGCTGATAGACTTGGCCTCCAGATAAACTACATTACTAATAGCATCATAAAATCTTCCGTAATATCAGAACACTTCCGGTGATTTATAGTGGTATAGAAAAGCAGTAGCCCAGAAGACCACAAATAATTGTATTAAAGATACAGTGTGATAAAGTGGATTAATTGTGATAAAGTTACCCTGGATACCTTTTAGTTGCTTATCTAGGAATTTCAATGAAAGTTACAATATAATCTGCTGTTATTGCTTTTTTTATTTAGTTATGTAGGTGCTAGAGTCAAAACAAGAAGGAAATATAATAACGATAGATTGTCTCAGAATTAATCTTCATTTACTGAAATTTTGATTGTAGACTATTTTTAAAAATACACAGCATTGGTTTCTGAAAATTATACCTACAGCCAAACTCATAAGAAAACTGCATTTCCAAGTTTATAACTTGGAAATTAAATATTAGAAACGTTCTAAGTTCCATTTTGTTCTTGTTTAATATATTATATTTATTATATTTAACCATGGCTGCTGTACAGAGTGGAAACACTTGTACTTCCTGATGTCATGATGATATCTACTGATCCTTGTTGAGTGAAATAGTAATTATAAAAGAAGGCAGCTCCACACACAGAGATTTTTGACTTATTGTTCCACCTGTCTAATTTGTTTTACTTTTCTTTTTGAAATGGCAATACATTTGAAAAGCTTGTGGGTTTATAGCTCTATGCCAAGGAGAATTTTCTTGCAAAGAGAAAATATAGTCATTAAATACCACATTAGCAATCAGGCAGAATATGATGGAGTTCAAAATAACTTGGGAATAGTGAAAAATATGCCTTGAGCCCCCTACCCAGGAGCATGTTAGCAGAATAGTCTTTTTATTATTTATTGATTATGCCTGATCATGCAGCTTTTGTGGACCTGCTCCAAACCCTGTTGATGTCAATAGGAATCTTTGTGTGCATGTTTTCACGTCAAGTTGATGAAGATCTGCATAAGATAAGATTGCAAGACTGGGAATGAGCCTATCCTAAGGGCTTGGCTACACTTACAAATTTGCAGCGCTGCAGCAATCTCCATT